>NW_026596039.1:17731294-17902373 GCF_907164565.1 Psammomys obesus
CCTTCCTTCCTTCCTTCCTTCCTTCCTTCCTTCCTTCCTTCCTTCCTTCCTTCCTTCCTTCCTCCCCTCCCTTCTTTCCTCCCTGCCCCCTTCTTCCTTCCTTCCTTCCGTATGGTGTATGTAAGCATTTGTGTGCATGTGTGCACATGTGCATATGGAGGCCAGGGGATGATACTGGGTCTTCCTCAGTTGTTCACCACCTTATATTTTGAGATAGGGTCCTGCACTTAACCTGGAGCTCACCAATTTGGCTAGGCTGTTTGGCCAGCAAGGTCCTGGGATCTGTTTATCTGGGGTTACAGACACCTGCTACCACAGTCCACTTTTTAACACAGGCACTGGGGATCTGAATTCAGTTCCTCATGCTTGTTTGGCAAGCACTTTGTTGGCTAAGTCATCTCCCTAGCCATAGGCCCTTCATTTTTAATTGCCTATCCACCAGTTTTTTATACTCCTTTAAAGTCACAGTTTGTATCACAGCCATTTCTTTAGGTCTGGGATAAGGAACAAACACTATGGTTAAATGAACTGGTTTTTAAAGTTCTGTGTCACTCATCTCTCAGCACAGCAGACCTTCTAGAATGTCACCACAGTCCTATGCTTCTACTTGGAAAGATAATGAAGTATGTCTGAAGGGTCACACCTCCTGATTTCAAGACTTAGTACAACGCTATAGTACTCCTAATCCTAGGCTGGACAAAGGTGCAGAGATATAATACCAAAAATATATTAAAAAGTCCAACTGATTACCTGGACTCCATCCAAACAAAAATATGTTGAGTTGGGATTTACCTTGTGATTGAATAGGTTGTCTAGCACACACAATGCTCTGGGCTCAGTATACACACACACTCACTCACACATCTTATCTAAAGTAAAAAACTTTGACAACAGAGGGGATTTGGGAGTGAGTACACAGCCAGTGAAAACAAAGGGTAGATTTTAGTAGAAACATTGCCACAGATGCATGCTCACATTACAGGTCATAGACAGCTCACAGATATGTGACTCTAAATATCATCTGTCATATAGTAAAGCAAACGAAAACCGTAATGAGGCACCACTATGAACTTACTGGAATGATCAGTAAGCACGTGTTTAGGGGAAAGTTGAACATGTGGGCAACTGGGGGACTTGGATGGTTCAGGCATTTTGGAACAGTTTGGTAGTTTCTTATAAAGTTAAACATAAGTTTGCCTTGACACCTAACAATTTCATTCTTTGATATTTACTACACACAATGAAAATGTCTATTTACACTAAAACCAGTATACAGAGAATTACAGACAAAAACTGGAGACAATACAAATGCTGTACAGTGCTAGCTCCACAACTGTACACTTTCGCTAAAACTCAGCACTAAAAAGGTAGATTTTACTGTATGTAAATTAAACTTCAATAAACCTTAAATACAAAAGACAGTTTGGGTTGGACAGAAAATAGACTATGGAGGGAAGAACAAAAGACAGGAAAATGTTTAAAGGGCAGCTATAGGCACATTAAGATTTGATGATAATCTGGTCTAGGGTATGGCATCATATCAGGGAAGGCACAGAAAGGTAGTGAAAGAAAGACTGGACTTTGGGGAGAGTCAAGAGGTGGAGTTTATGTATCCCCACAATGTGCAAGGACTTTACCAACATAAGTAGCTCTGGCAGAGGTGTGACTGCTGTGGGGAGGGTGATCAGTGCATGCTTTGTGAGTCCACATGCAACAAAGTAGGCTGTTGAATTTTACCACTCTAGGACACAGGAGAGAACTCTGTGGATCTCATCTGCTTGGGGCTTACTAGTACAGAAGCATGTTCTAGGCCTAGAAGAGAATAAGGAATGGAAGAGAGTAAGCTGGGATTTGGCTTTGTGGTGAACCAGGAAGAATAGCATAACTATCCCTTTGTCTCAGAAAAAAGGCAAATAAAATTACATTCCAGGTAACAATGAGGCAGAGGCCAGAGAGAGAAGACCAGTATTTCCTATACTGCTAAGGGGTACTGGGAAATGGGGATGGACATGTCCTATTAGACCAGTCAGCACAAACTTAGGATGGCCTGTCTATACATTCTGGTGTAGTAGTAAGGATAAAGCTATGACCATGATGAGTTTGCGAGCAAAGTGACAGAAACAATAGTGGATAACTCTTTGGAAATTATTTGGGTGGGAAGAGCTGTAGATTCAGAAAGGACTTCCTGATTTTAAGATAGGAGAAAGTATATAATGTTGAATGGTAATACTAGGGTAAGACAGAGAAGAACAGAAGAGACATAAAAGGCAGGAAAAGAGAGAACAATTCATATCTGAGAATGTTAAAACTGACAAAGCTCTTTTTTCATTCCTGTTGTCTGATGAACCAGGGGTTCTAAAGACCAGAAAAGTAACTCTCTTACATTTATAGTAAATACAAGATCAGAACTGAGACTTAAGGCTACACTATCTGTGTTTTGTTTATAAAATTTACGTGTTTTGTGTATGTGCCTGTAGAGGTCCGAGGGTAACATGCAGAAGTCAGTTTTCCCCTCTACCCATGCAGGTTACAGTGACAGAACAAAGGTTGTCAGTTTAACAGTAAACAGCTTTCCCTGCTTAGCCATCTTGCCGGCCCTAGCATATGTTTAAAACTGCCATTTCTTTTTTTGTTAGTCCCCCCTTTTGTTTAGTATAGACTTCCTGAAGAAATAAAAACAAAACCAACCAACTGAACAATCAAACAAAAATGAAAACAGAAACCCTATGTAATCCTATTATTCAGAATTAGTTTTTATTAGCAGTTTGAGACAGTTCCTGTGAGTCAGCAAGTTTTCTTTCTTTTTTTTAAAAAACATGTCCTGTATACTTAACATTATATGACATTGAACATGAAAGAGTAAGATATCCTGCCTAATAGCCTGTGAACCAAGCTAACCTAGTTCTGATAAGGCACTACATGTTTTCTTTGTAAGTAGTACAATAAGTTTTATTTTCCTCAAGATTAATAGGTATGAAAATAATTTCCCATTCTAAGCATAAGTTACTTAAATCAAATGATGGCTGTTGAATTGATTAGCAGCTACCACATTAACAAAATTGCCAAATGAGATTCATCAAGAACCCACAATTACCTCATGTCAGCACTGTGTGCCCTAAAAAGCCATCTTAGAGTTGCTGTTCCTTTGAAAGGTCTGTGTACATCTGTATATATGCTGCCATAAAACCAGGAGATGAACCGAGCACACACCTTCAGTAAGCACCAGATGGAGCTCCTGTCTAAGCCATAAAACTTGGACACTGAGGGCTTCATTTTTAACACCAATTATGTTTGGAGACAAAGATGCTCAGTTGAAGATGCTGTCAAAACTGTTTTAACTTAATGCAGGCTCTTAGACAAAGATGCTATACCACATGCAGGTCCATCCAAAGCTCAATCCTCTGGCTTTAGAGTCTTTGCAGAATGACTTAAGGGCAATCGATAGTACCTAGCAGCCTTCCCCACCCCCAACAACGGCACTCCACAAACAGGAAACTTGAGTCACCAAAGTCATGTTTGAGGCATTAAAAAAAAAAGTGTCTCCTGAAGCACGTACACAGTGAAACCCAGCAGTCTACACTGATATGCTCTACCTACTTAAAAGAACAGGTCAGATTCAGAGTATCAAAATGCAATGTTTGGTCATATATTCTTTATAATCTTTTTATTTAAATTTCCATAACTATATTTTGAAGAGAAAAACATTGTTTTCCCTTCCTCCAAATCCACTCCAGTCCCTTAACTAACCAAATTTTTGTTCTCTCCCTCCTCTCACTTCTCCCTCCTTCCCAAAACAAAACAATATAAAACACACAAAAAAACCTAACAAGTTAAAAACAAAACCTAAATGAAACAAAAAGCACCCCCTCAGAAAACTCCAAACCCCATGGAGTCTGTTTTATGTTGACTGCCTTGGAGTCTGGTTAATATACCCCAAAACACTGCACTGGAGAAAACGGATTTTCCCTTTCCTAGCAGGTATCAACTGCAAATAGCTTCTTGGTTAGGGATGGGACTTGTGTTTTTTCCTTGTCAGCAATGGGATGACTCCCAGAAAACAGTGTCCAGACACAATAGGACTGATACACATCTGAACTCACAGAGACCGTGACAGTACATGAAACCCTGCACAGGCTCAAACCAAACAAAATTCCTCAAAACCCTACAGCAAATCCTCCAGATGAAATGGTTGATGGGAGAATTTAATGGCTGAAGCTGCCCCCAGAAGCTAGCCAGGATCCCGTGATCTAGGATTCTATTTTCTAACTTTCAGGAAGAAATCCTTCCTAGGCACAGATAAAGCTATTCAAGAGTAGCTGATTTCACTGTTGACTCATGAAGACCTTTCAAGAACCTACTGTTGCTTTTTGCTCTCTCTGCTGCTCTACAATGACTATAATTAGTTTGCTTCCTGTACAACTGTTTCAAGTAGATTTGACACAAAACAACCAAATTCACACTGAACTTCAATTTTGGCTTAAACTGCCAGCATCAAGAATGTGAGCTCTTTAAGAAGAACACAATTCCTGTCTTTAAAGAGGGACTGTGTAGGTGGTCTATTAAACACCATACTCAGCGCATTCCTTAAAGGTAACCAAAGGAACTCTGTTAATAATAAAGAAGTATGGGGAATAGATTGCTAAGATCCTCCCCCAACCCTGCAACTCCCGAAGGCCGTTAGTTCTCTCTATAAAATCTGTCACATTTCCATAGCGGTAGAGTCAAGAATCCTCACTGCTGTCCGTAGGCTTTTATGGACACACTTTGAGGAACTAGGCCACATGTCATCCCACAGTGGCCAATCTCTATGATCCCAGGGTAAAATTTATAAAGCAAGGTTCTCATTAGGATTTGTAATGGAATATGTGATCCAGTTATGTGCATTTTAAAAAGTGAAGGAAAATGTGACAAGTATCCTATGTCATTGTTCCCAACCTTTCCTTCTTCCACAGTGAAAAAGCTGACCAGACACTCTATCTGATGCCAAAACTTCAGTCTATGACTAAAAGGGTGGAGAGGAAGTGGAAGCAGAGCTGCAGGAAGAGGTTTGCAGGAGATAAAAGACAGCTTCAATGTGGAACACAAATAGAAATTTATGGGAAGGGCCTTTTTGAGACCTGACCTGATAATGATGGTGATGATGCTGGTGATGGTGATGGTGATGATGATGATAATAATAACAAAATTACAATTCCTGGCCACCACAAGAATAGCCAAGCTCTTAAGACATGAAATTCTCTAATCTAAAGACGAAATCAAAGTAAAAGATGTTTAATTTGCATATCTTACAGCTCTATTACGGGACAGGGGAAGCCCATTCACCTCCCTCCATTCTAAGCACAGCAGTCATAATTATGGTAGTCATCCCAGGGAAGAACAGAGAGACAGCAAATGCTCCACGGGGCAGCAATGCATCTTGGTTCCCAGTTCAGCAGCAAAGCCTAACTCTCTGACAAACCAGTCACATATAATTAGTACTACTCTTAATTATACTTGATGGCAACTAGTTTTAATATTAAAGTACCAAAATGTTCCTTGAGCTTTTGTTAAACCTCTTCTTAGGTCATTTATCGGAGAAGTTAAAATGTTATCTAATAATAACCAAGGTTTTCTTAATTTTATTTTGTTCATGATCTGCTTTTTGCCTAGATTAGACTAGACTGTCCACTCTAATACTGTTCCAAGACTCTTATCTTTCACAATCTTGTTCAGATGTTACCTCTGTGATGACTTTTTTCTATTCCCTAAATACCATTATTGTTATATTGAATCATAACGTAAATACATAAGCCCTGGGAAGACAGGTCTGTGCTATCTCCTTTTCCTATTTGCATCAATAGATTGCTTAGAAAAACTAGGCCCTAAGTAAGTGCGTGCTGAATAAATTCTAAAAAATATTAGACACAGAGTCCCTCTGCCTATGAAGAGTCAGAATTTTCAAATACCCTGTGACATGCATAGTCTTATTTGTCTTGCTTTTAGGATGAAAAAACTGGGATTTGCCCAAGGCCACACAGAACTGGTAAAGGGCAGAGAGGCAAGGTGGGGGAATGAATGGCTCAGGTCAGCTCCCACTGCTATCCCAGCAGAGAGAGCTGGGCTGAATTAGGGAGTCCCAGCTGACAGAGAAAAAGGTTGTCTATATATCAAAACAAAAAAGAGATGAGGGATGTTTAAAAAGAAGATAAAAAGCAGAGGGGAAAAAAAACTGGAGAGAAAAAAAGGTCAATTATTCTATGAAAAGAAATCCCACTTGTATGATTTTAGCAACATAACCATTTCTGGAGACTTCATTATCTAGTGTGACTTGTACTTTTATAGGTGATATTATATTTCCAACTAAACTAAAAGTTTCCTTCTTCAGCTACAGAAAAGCATATCATATATTCTGTAAAACATTCATAATTTAAACTTTTAAAGAAGAAAATGCTAAATTAATCAAAGTCTGAATTATACACTAGTTTGAGAAATACAGATTTATTGCTTCAAGACTATACTGCATGTAACATGTAAGTTTTAAAATCTACTGAAGTAATGTTTTCTTTTCTTTTTTTCCCCAAATAGTGCCACCATCTGGGAATCAAGTTGTCAAACATTTGAGCCTATGGAGATATTTCACATTCAAACTACAACAAATAGCATATATAAAACTTCAACTCAGAAAAAGTATAACTTGTTGGAAACATTTTTTTTTTAGTTAGAAAAGGGTAAAACAAACCTCATCACTTTTGAGAAAAAGAGAATCAATAACATCTTTAAAATGTGTCTACATGAGGATTTTCAGACAGCAAGATTGTCAAATATGGAACAGGGTTGAGCACCTTGCAAGAGGAACACTGAACTACCCAAAGAGGCAACTACATTGGCTCCATCCAGTCCTGTTTGCAAAGTCATGTCACTGGAGACTGCAACTGAAACCTGATTAGTTAACTCAGCTCTCCTCTTCCTCTGCCATCTTATAGTCTACATACTGCTCACAAGTCCAGCCTTTTCAGTTCATCTTTCCCCACTAACAAACCTTATTTACTCACTATGGACTCTGAACCAGAAAATGCAGGTACCTCCCAGGCTCACAACACATAACTTAGTCATAGAATTTCATTTTCCTCTGTCAACAGCTGTTCTCTGCTCGCAGAGTTCTAGAAGTTCGTTTCCTCTAACCTAGGAGGTCCTTTCCTGTTAACTCCTGGAACACCCTCTCCTCTCATGTAGGCCATCCAAAATTCCACTTATTTGGCTGGTTCTACTCTGTCATATTTTACTGTTCTATTTATTCTCAAACTGGGATCTAGGGTGTATTTTTCAAGGGTCCTCAAAATTGGTTAGTATCAAGCTAAAAGTAAAATCTCTGTGTAAAACAAGCTACTACAGGAGTGAGGGGATGGCAAAAGGGTAAACTGCTCATCATGTGAGCATGTGGACCCCACATCAATGGCAGGTGTAGCATGTGCACATTACCTCAGTGAGCAGGCTGACAGCTGGAGCCTGCCTGCTAGCCAGCCTAGTTGAAACAACAAGCTCAGTGAGAGATCTTGTCTCTAAAACGTACATATGTGCATACATACATATATACGATGGAGAACAATAGAGGGTCATACCTACAGTCAACCTCAGGCCTCTATATGCACAGCAAGGAGCACACACACCTTCATATACATGCGCATATCCACATATACACTACACACACCCACATACAAACACATTAACATAAACATAAGCTGGGCCATTACAATGCCCACTTAGAACTAATAAACACATAAATTTATTTCTAGGTTTGTGTGCACATTTGTGTTTATAATTTGAACTGGCACCAGGCACACTACCAGTATAAAGAATAATGAGGGGAGAAACAGACTCAATTTTTATGTAAATGATTCAGTATTTCCAAGTGAAGAAAAAAAATGACATGATATAATCAGTATTTACTGTGCCAATGTTGGATTCTCAGTACGCTAGAAAGGGTCTAGAGAGATAGCTCAGCAGGTGGGAGCACTTGCTGCTCTTTCAGAGGACCCAAGCTCTATGCTCAGTACCCGTGTGGGGTGGCTCAAAACTTCTTCTAACTCCAGCTGTCCTTCAAGGACTCTTATACCCACATTACATATGCTTACACAGGTATAAATACATAAATAAAAAAGCAAGGAAAAAGGAAAGACAGAAACACAGCATAAGAAGAGTAAGCTGGGCACAGTGTTATAAACCTGTAATTTTAAGACTTGGGGGACAGAGGCCATAGGATCAGAATGAGGATAATCCTTAACTACACTGTGAATTTGAGGCCAGCTTGGCTGACATGCGACCCTGTCCCAAAAAGGAAGTGAACCAGCCATAATGAAAGCTACAAAGAAAACTGGGGTAGGAGACAGTTTATATTCAGTATGAATAACAATTTAGTTTTCATAAAGCATTATCCATCTATTATTAACTTGCAGGCTTTTACATGTAACTTTAATCTGTTTATAATTAAATAAAAATATAAACATAATTTATAACTAATTCTGTTTTTAATTTTATAATGTATCTCAAAATTGAAATACTGTCATTATTAATTCTTCGTCAATTCTACAAGATTTACAAATTACTAAGGTTTAAAGAGTAGTGCCTTAAAAAACACAATATTCCTTTATTGTAGGTAAGTGTTTCTCTTGTGATCTTATTCACATTATTAATTTGCTAAGCATCTGTTAAAGGGTTGTAACTATTCGACAGTCTTTATGAAAATGAATTAAAATAACATAAAATGCTTAACTCTTTGACGAATTTGTTAACATTAGTTATTTCCTATTATTAAGTCTGTATCCGGTGGATATACGGAGGGTGATCTTCTCCAGTCCCTTCTAAGTGTATCCATGTCCCATCTTGACTTAAAAACTGGTGTTTGGGGAGCGGCATCACAGAAATAATGTAACTACATTGCTCAGGCTTCGGTGATCATGGATGATTTAGTTTCAGCTGTCTTGTAAGCTTACTTAGTATTTATTGCTTCTACAAAGAAAATGTATTCCAAATTATTTGCAACTGCCTTGCTGAAGAAGAAGAAGAAGAAGAAGAAGAGGAAGAAGAAGAAGAAGAAGAAGCAGCAGCTTTAGTAATCCATTTCAGACTTGTATTTTGCATTAATTTCAAATTGCCATCAGAATATATCAGGAAAAAGTTCTGAGCAACCTTGGAATGTAATACTGCTTGTGCTGTAAGAACGCAGGCAGGAAAGAAACATGACAGGTAAGAAGCAATGTGTTAGTACATCTCTACCAAGACTAGACCAGGCAAGCCTGAGCTAATGCAGAGGCAGTGGGGACTGATGAGGCCGATGTGAGAGGCTAAGCAGTTAAGATTTATCAACCAATCAGGCACAGGGGAAGAAAGGATGAAGATGACCTGAGGTCCTTCTCGTCAAATCCCAGAGACACAGTGAAGTTGTGGAGAGTCATGCTAACAACAGTTACACTTCTTTAAGTGTAGCAAATAATGGAAAAAGCAAAGCAAAACAATACAACAACAAAATTGGACTGATGTTCTAAAAGGAGTTATCAAATACATCCTAAAATGTGGTAAATGACTTACTATACCTATATTTTTTATGTTTTTTTTTTTTAATACAAACTTGACTCAAGCTTGAGTAGAGTGATATCAATATACAGTATGCTGAAGTGGATGGGGAGACAATGAAAATGAGACAGTGACAGTCTTCTAGTTGGCTTTATTTTACTATAGAATAAAAGTAGAAAAAACAAAACTGGGGTTGCATAACCCAAGTTATGGGGTCAGTGATGGAGTGTGGAAAATAGGAACTATTGCCAGAGGATTCAGACACTCCAGATGGACCTGAACAGATGACAACGGGGTAGCTAGGGCTGTTCTCAAGAAAAATAGCCACTGCGTGGATTTTGGGGACATACTGGATTTTAAACAGATAAGGACTGAATTTGACAGAAGAAAAGCTAAACTGTCTTTACCAAAGTATGCTGGGTCTTCATTCTCATCACTGAAGAAACAAGCTGGATGTCTACATTACTGATAATGACCTATGGGCGAACATGCCTATTAGGTTGCAGCATGAAAGGCAGGATGCCTGACAGTCCTGAAAAACTGCTAGGCTCGCAGCTCTTATGGTTACCAGAGCACTTGATATGGTTTGTGTTCCCATTTTAACAACTCATCACCACAAGAACACATGCACAAATGAGTAAGACTCAAGATATTCCTAACTATCTATGTAAGTTTATTCAAATTACCCAAACATTCTATGCTTTTTGGGCCTTATCTTCTTAAATAAAGAAAAAACATAATTCTTTATATTATGGGAAAAAAAATCAGAAAATGAAGATATACAACAACCATTCAAAACAAAACAAAACAAAACAAAACACAAACCAAAAAAACCCAAAACCAAACAGAAAAAACCCAACCAACCAACCAACCAACCAAACAAACAAACAAACAAACAAACCGAAAACCCCAAATCTTGCTCCTTGCCCTTCTGGGTCTTTTTTCAATACTCAGACAAAGTGGTACATGTATACAGATGACTATCACATAATCAACAGACTGTTTGGGAACACAAATACTTAAAAATCTTTTCTAAAATTTACATTTACTCTAAATGTTTTAGAAATGCAAGTCTGAGTTAAAACACAATTTTGAATTATTCAAACAAACTTAAGGCAAAAAAATGAAGTTGCAGTAAGAGTCTTTTATTAATCTGAGATAAGTAAAACCATTTCTCATGTGTAAGAAGAAACATTTCTGGTATGGAAAGTTATCTGGAACCAAAAGTCAACCTTTGACCTCCACAAAGAGTGTACTCAGCATGTGCACACATGTGGATTATATATCCAAGCATCACAAACACATACAAAACAAGTAAAAAGGCTGTAGAATGTGACTCAGAGGTAAACTGATTACCTAGCCTAATCTTTGATGCCTTAAGTTTGATTCCCAACACTAAAACAGAAAAGAAAAAGGAGTTACGCTATCTTTTCTGTGTCTTTGTCCATTTGCAAATATTTCAGGATGCAACAGTCCTAGAGTCTATACCACTTGCTCCTGTCTCCTGGAGCACTGGACACCAGCTTCTAGTTACCAGTACAGTTCTCTTCACAGACAACAGATTATCTTTTCTCTACAATATACTCTTGCCTTGGCAGTGTCATAACACTGGGAAGCTTTCAGGTGGGGTCATTTTCAGGTGAATGGTCCATTTCATGCAATATCCAAACCTTATTTCTCTAAGCTATCCTCTCCTTTTGACCCACCTCCTGCAAACCACACACGAATCCTAGATTTGTTCCTCAAATGGAATACTAAGATGATAGATTGCTGTTTCCCAATTTCTCAAAAAATTAGCTCTTTTGTACTTTATTTCTCCATAAAACCGTAAGCAGGCCCCAGCTTATATACTACACTTGAGCTCCATAAAATAAAATATAGTGTGTGTTCCTGATACTACCTTTTATCTTCTTAAAGCACCCTTTCCTACAGGCCCGCTCCTGGAACACCGGCTCAAAACCCTACAGACCAAGCCCGTGAAGTTACTCATCTTACCCTTAGAGTTAACTGTTCTTTTTCAGATATCCGTGGCATGCCACTCACAGCTATTTGTATACTCTCTTCCCTCATTAATTTTAGGTACTTGAAAGCCAGAGACAGTTCTCATTCAGTTATGGCACTGTTCTGTTTCTTGAATAGACAAACAACTGATGTGTACCTATGTGGTTTTACAGAAGATGGAAGCATTCATACAAGGGATCAGCAGAGCAGATGGGAGAAAAACATGAAAAAGCAAGCATGAGAACTCAAAAGTATTTGGTACAGGGCAACAGCCCTATACACCTCAATGGCATTACCGTATTCTAGAATAGCATTGTGTTGGATACTGACACTAATTATAGCAGGATAGCAAAAAATGTTGGATTATATTTGGTATGCTGTGTTTAACAAGAAACAAAACAACAAAAGTGTGAGCATGTTTTGGAAATATTTTCATACAAATGGTTTTATTATTTACATTTATTAGATTATAAAATAAACTCATTAAAACAACTTTTAAAAATAGGAGGAAAAAGCACTCCAAATTGTATTTTGCACAAAAATCAGGTCACAGCAGCACTAGGTGATTATTCTAATTAAAATGGTTTAATATTAAATATCTCAAACTCACAAAAGTTAGCTGAAGATTTTTGGTAACTAATGCTTAGTTTCTCCAAAGGCAGAGAGGGGGTGAGGCTGGTGGGCTATTACTGTGCTGACAAAGTTATTCACCATCCTCCTGTCTTAATGTGCGAATGAGTTAGAGAGGAGATAAGGATGTGAGGAACATCAGAAAAAAAAAAAAGGAAGATAAAAATGGAGAGTGAGAGATAGAGGATCTCACAAACAAGAATGTGGGAGGACAACCAAGAGAAGGGAGAGGAAAAACAGGCAGACGCCTAGGACAGAAGTAGTAGACACATTTACAAAAAGGACAGTGCTCCCTTCATCTTCCCCTTTCTTGCCTCTCTGTGTTCTAACTGACGTCAGGCTGGCGCATGGGCCGTGGGATGCACGCTGAATTCCAATGAAGTCCTCCTACACATAGACTTTATACCAACACAATCCTGGTAAAAGCCTTTTAATTGGTGTGCACCATTCCCTGCAATTTCAACACTTAAAAAATGAATAGTCTCACTAAGTACCAGATGGTGACATGTACTAATTAATCAGGACTATTCAATGAATGAGCATGTTAAAATGGATGCACCTATTAGACATGTGTTGCCGATGCTCTATCCTGAGGAAGCTGCTCCGTAAATGTGCGCCCACAGAAGGTGCAGATTTACCGTGAAGCTTGCAACGATCTCCCACAATGATTTGCAGCAGCAATACCATCAACACTTGTGTTGCCCTCTAGATCACTCAATATTTCATGTTAAGCAGCCATGAGCCCTGCTATTCCTCTATAATCTACTTAACCTTCTTAAGCAAGAGCCAGCTAAATTCAAAGTCTGCAATTTTTCTGCTGTAGAGAAAGCTCTTACACATGCATCAAGGTGGTTTTTAAAGGGACAATGGGTGGAAGCCAGATCAAACAGTGCTCTTGATTCAGCTCCCTTGCTAGGTAGCGGGAGCTGGAGCACTCCCTGAAGGGGTAACAAGGTACAATGGATTCTGCATGATAGCTTGCCAGGCTTGGATTTTTCTCCAATGCTGTTTGCATTGGACAGAAATACATAACCTATTGGTAGGTCTCAAAATACTTGTAGGATTTCTTTCTGAAAGAGGAAGAAATCCTAGAAGTCATTTGTTTTCTTATCTCCTTGTATTCATGACTCTTTTGTTTTATATTATCTTTTGTCATCCTCGTTTCAAACATATTCTAATAGAAAATTGCTCAAATCTCTCTAGATTTGTAGGAAACAATGCTTTCTGATTTTTTGAAAGCACTGAAAACCACAGCAGCAGATTAGATAAGGAGCCAGTAATGCACAGACAAAACCATGGAGAAGGTACCTTGAGGCAAGTTTACTGTCTGGCACACAGCAATCAATGGCAAACATTAGTCATCTCCCACAGAAAATAAGGAAATGGTAGAGAAATTTGCTCCTGGAAAAATCAACTGAAGGAGGAACCTAACTGAAGAAGTCGAAATATGATCCCTTCGGAGAATCTAGAATTTATGATAAAAAGTGTGATTTAGGAGTGCACCTTCAGAGTTGAAGGCAATATATACTGCCTTCTAAAAGAAGCCTAGAAGACAGAACTCTGAGGAAACCAGTTCTTGTTTGTGATGTGTGGCAATGGTTGTTGCTTAAAATGAAAGCATTACCCCGAAGAATCCTTAGGAGAGGGCAAGCCAATAATAGAAACAACAAAATTTGTAGTTACACACCAGAAAAACCTCCCTAGTGGCAAAGGCAATTTTTATTTTATTATTTTCCTTGAGCTCTTGCTTAAAATCAAGAAGTAGAGTTTATACAACATTCAAGAATTTAATTAGTTTGAATGTAATTAAAAGTAAAATGACATGAACATTTTCACGATGAGTTTTCTGTGCAATGACTGAATAATCTTTAAAAATTCCATTACTATGGTTTAATAATTTCTGATAGACCTACTGCTTTAAAAGCTTTGGTCATGCTAGACAATTTAAATGAAGACCATTTTGGGGTAGTATTCAGCATAGAGCAGGTTTTGTAAGACTTATATTATGGGGCTGCAGAGATAGCTTGGCAGTTGAGAGCACCGGCTGCTCATTCAGATGCTGCTGGTTTGATTCCTGGTATCCACACATCAGCTCACACTACCTGTAATTCCAGTTCCAGGAGACCTGACTCCTCCTGGCCTCTGAAGGCAGCAGACTGCATGTGGTACATAAACAGACATGCAGACAAAAAGACCCAAGTACACAAAATAAAATGAAAACATACTTAAGAAAAAGAAACCTCATATTTTGAGATAAAATTCAGTAAGACAAAATATCAAAACCAATCACAAATCTTAGTTCAAATAAAAAAAATGAACTGTGCTTGGAAACAGACCCCTGACTCAATGAAGGGAAAACAATGACTTACGATAACCTAAGGAGACTAGACAACTTCCAAATTACTTTGAAAAATAATCTATTGCATAACTGTGAAAAGTACAATTGAGTAATGCCCTATAAATCAAGGAAGGAAGGCAGGAAGGAAGGAAGGAAGGAAGGAAGGAAGGAAGGAAGGAAGGAAGGAAGGAAGGAAGGAAGGAAGGAAGGAAGGAGGAAGGAAGGAAGGAGGAAGGAAGGGGGAATAATGAATGAATGAGCAAGGATGATACCTGTTGACACAAAGGGCATGACTGGCTGAATGGGAATGGTGGCATGCTTAGCACCACTATCCACTCTCAGCTCACAGCCAGCTCTAACTAGAAGACTGCATTAATAGTAAAGCTTTGTCTGATTTCAAACGACACACAAGTCAAAAATAAATACCAATTTTGACAAAAAGCAGATGAGTCAGATGCACATGGAGAACCAGTGTGGTCTAAGTGTGATATTTAACATAGTTGTGGTTGGAGATCCAAATCCTGCTTCAGTCTTTAAGATGCATCTGAATTAGTCATGCCTTTGGCTAAATGTCAGGCTACTTCCAAGGTGCCTGAAATTCCTTGGAAAGAGGCCATGAATATATTAAGATAAAAATGGACACTGGATTAAGTTTTCTCTGATGATAAAATAAAACAGTGAAAAGACAATTCAGAATATGATGTGCTCATTGTAGTTCTTTCAACCAAGAAAGAGAGAGGTCTGATTTTTTTTTCCTCATGGAGGGAAAGGATGATGTTTGGAAATGGAGAAGCAGTAGAATTAAAAAGTAAAGCTTATCAGTTTATATAATAAAATCTGGGGTTAATATATACACTTTAAAGTTTGATAGATAGTGATGGAACCGCTTTTAAGAATCTGTCCTTTGGGGTCTGAAGTGGTTAAGAGCACTGACTGCTCTTTCAGAGAGCCCGGGGTTCAATTCCCAGCACCCACATGGCAGTTCACAACTGTCTGTAACTTCAAGATCTGACACCCTCACACAAATATATAAGTAGGCAAAACACCAATGCACATATAAACAAACAAACAAACAAGCCAGACACAGACTGGTTTGGATGGAAATGTTCCCAGTAGGCTCAGCTGTTTAAACACATATTCCCCAGTTGGTGAAGCTTTTGGGGGATGGTTAGGTGTGTCCTTGCTGATGGAAGTATATCTCTGGGATTGGGTTTTGAGGGTTTAAATCCAAGTCACTTCCAGTTTGCTCTCTCTCTGCTTCATGCTTGCTGCTCCAGCTGCTTGCTGCCATGCTTCTCCACCATCACAGACTCTAACCCCCTTGGAACCATAAGCCCAAATAAACTCATTTACTTAAGTTGCCTTGGCGTGGTATTTTATCACATCCACAGAACAGCAATTAATACATCTTTCATAAGCAGAATCTCCACAACATTGAAAAGAAAGTAGAAAGAGGGACTATTTGGCAAGAGGAAAGGAACTAGAGGAGGGGAGAGTGGTATGACAATTAAAGCAATGTGGTGACTAAAAGATTTTGAAAGGTAGCACAAATAAATTGGTACTTTTTTCTTCCCTCTACTTTTCTATTATTGGAAATAGATTTTTTTTTTCATACAATATATTTTGATTATAGTTTCTCCTCCATCTACTGCCGGGCATGGGACCTGCCCTTAAGAGTGGTTTGTATCCCTAGGGAGACTCCACTGGAGAGAACTCCTCTTTTGTTTGCTAATGGTTATCAAGTAGAGATAGCTTCTGGGTTAGGGATATGGGCTTGTGTCTACTTCTCTGTGTGGTGCTAGGACACCATCTGATACAGAGCTGTGAAGGCTCTGTGAAGGCTGCCACAGTCAATTTAAGTTCATTTGTTTGTCAGTCCTGCTCATTTCCTTGGTGCCCTCCATCTCTATAGGCTCTTACACTCTGTCTCCTGTTCCACAGGTTTCTCTAAGCCTTTAGGGGAGAGATTTGATGGAGATATCCCAGTTAGGACTGAGGTAAAAAACTTTTATTTTCCTTAAAGAAAATGAGGAGCATCTGTTCCTTGAAACTTATAACAATCATTTTGAGTTGCTTGGGGTTGATAGATTTATTAGCAACTACATAGCTGCTAAGTACATAGTTGCTCTCAGTAGAGCACCAATATCCCAGTGCTTGTATAGGGGAAATTCGGCTGGACTTTCGGGGATGGAGAGGAAAGACAAACAGTGAGAATACAGTCCCTATGCTGAAAACTATGCTAACTCATCTATCCTTTTAACAACCTGGATTATTCTTCTAATTTATACATGAGGAAGAAGAGACTCAAAGGTATAAAATCAGGAAATAGAAGCTAATATGAGAACCCAGGCCTGTGTGATTCTAAACCTCATGTCTTATACAATAATGACATTTGTAAACTATGTCACACCAGAGGTAAGTTGTATAGTTCTACTTATAATAATCCCCTAAAGTTGGTAGAAATGTAAAAGGACAAAAATAAACAAGGAATGGAACCATTTCAATGCCAAGCAGTAGCATGTAATACATTGAACCTTACCAGAAAACCTTTTGGGCATGAAATAATGGCCTGGTAATCAGAGCTCCTACTAAGCATGCTCTTTGTTATTTATCACCGACCCTCCAACTATCTGAACAGTAGTTCTAAAATGAGCAGAGTCTCAAAACAAATGAAGAATAATTATTTGACTCTTGGATATGTTTTTTAAATTGTGAGGTAGATTTTAAATTGTAAAAGGTAAAGGTTCCACACCAGATCACAGATATAACTTGGTGCTTTTTTAGTGAAAGGCCTTTTAAATTTTAGTATATCTAAATACCTGAATATTTTATAAAATGTAGACTCAGATTCAGTAGGTCTGGGGTAATAGACCATACATACTTGGAGTAGCAGTTTTTAGAATATACACCATATGGAGTTGATAGAAATCTGGAAAACAGGAGCTGTAAAAAATGTTAAAATCACCTTTCGTGGGGCCAAGCATATCCAGTTCAGTGGCAGAGTGACAGCTTGCCAGGAATGAGCTTCCCCCTGGGTCTTATTTATAGCATTGGGAAAAAACAATATGTGCTTTGAAGCACAGCTCAGGAAAGTTTCATTATACTACATAGCATAATCTCTGGAACTTAATCAAGAATGAACGTAATTCTAAAGACAAAGTTAGAAGACTAACATTATCAGACATCAAAACTTGCTATAGGGGCTGGAGAGATGACCCAGAAGTTCTTATTCTTGCAGAGGACCTGGGCTTGGCTGCTAGCACCTACATGGCCGTTCAAAGCTGTGTATAATTCCAGTTCTGAGGCATATAATGTCCTCTTCAGGCTTTCACAGGTACCAGGTGTGTATGTGGTACACAGATATACATGCAGACAAAACACACCTGCACAGGAAAATTTTTAAAAAAACTAAACTTGTCTAAAACTTAAACAATATCACAAAACTTGCTGTAGAGACACTGCAGTCAAGATAATGTAGCAGCGGCAATAGAACAAACAGATCAATAGAAAAACACAGGGTCCAGAAATAGATCTATATAAATACAGCCAACTCATCATTGACAAAGAAGCAAAGGTAATACAACAGAGAAGGTATATTGTTCAACAAATGGTGCTGGAATAACTGTGCATTCTCATGCAAAAAAAAAATGACACAGACTTATATAACCTTCACAAAAATTAACCCTAAAGGACTCAGAGATCTTAATGTAAAATGCAAAACTATGAAAACACCTACACAATAACAGGAGAAAAATCTAGTTAGCCCGACTTAAATATAACCCGAAAGCATGGACCATGAAACAAAGACCTGACAAACTGGGCTCAGTACACAAACAACTACTACCCAGAGAAAGATATCATGAAGAGAATTAAAGCATAAGCCACATTCTGGTAGACAATATTTCCAAAAGACACGCAAAAGGGCTATTACCCAATGTTTATAAAGAACTCTTACCTCTCAATAATGATGATGATGATGATGATGATGATGATGATGATTATCATCATCATCATCATCATCATCATCATCCAATTTAAAAATTGGCAATGGTTTTGAAGAGATAAGAATACATGGTTGGGTGAGTACGCATATAAAAGTGTCATGCTGCTTCGTGTAAAACACTAACATACCATCACATAGTTATTAAGCTAGCTAACGCCCAACATACTGACAAAGCCAACACTAGGCAAGGATGGGAAACAGCAGTCACTTTGAAAGACAGACTATTAATTAAAGAAACATAATATCATCATATAGCTTATTAATCCTTGATATTTACTCAATGGAGTTGAAAGCTCAGGTTTAAAAAAACTGAACATTAATGATTATGGTAGCTATATTCCCAACTGCCCAACCTTAAAGCGGCCAAGATGTCATTTAGTAGGTCAATAAATGAATGCATTGTTACACCCATTTTCTAAGTCCATTTGTTATTGCTATAACAGAATACTCAAGACTGGATAATTTATATATGTATATAAGGAAGTTTGTCTATCCAGCTCCAAGTTCTGGAGACAGAAGTTCAGGGTCAGTGGCTACATCTGGTGAGAGCTTTACACTGCTTCATAACATAGCAGATACAACATTTTGCAGGAGGAATGCATGAAAGAGCTTCAAGCACAAGACAAGGAGGGAACAAAAGCACTGACTCATGCATAACAACATACTTGAGAATTAATCCACTCTCAGAAGAATAACATTAATCCCTCTTAATGATACTACTTTTGGACACCCATAATGGCAACCAGTTTTCAACATGGGCTTTGGAAGAAACAAAACCACATTCAAATCACAGCATCCATGTAATGCAATACTAATAGCAAATATAATTAAATAAGAAAGCAAAGAAATGGATGAAATGTAGATATATACTATAAGACAAAAGAAGCCAATCTCACAGGGCCATAGACTATGATTCCATCTCTATAACATTATAGAGTATGTAAAATTATGGAGAAAATAAAAACGATCAGTGAAAGAAGAATTGAAAGATAGAGTGGAAGTCAATTTTACTACTCTATATTTATTAAGATCTATATGTAATATAGAATAAATTATGAACTGGGTGATAAGGTATCATTGCTGGTTCACTGATACATAAATGGATCACACTAGTGTGCAGAATGTTGATTATCCAGGTGACAGTATGGGTGTGTCAAGGAGGTTTGGTGGCACACAGAAAAACCTCTGTATCTTCAACTTTGCAACAACTGAAAGCTCTCTAAGAAATAGAGTTCATGTATCTGTATTGCAACCCCCTCCTCCCAGGGTTCAGGGATCATCAAGAAATAAGAGGTGGAAAGACTGTAAAATCCAGAGGCAATGACGACTACAGTAAGAGTGCTTTAGCACAACAGAAGAATTGTACAGGTGAGCTGACAGCAGCCATGTCTGCAAGAATAGCACCTATATGACCTCAGGGAGGAATGCACACCATTCGCAGAGGAGCTGCTGGTAACTGAAGATCGCCCATTTTCTAAGTAAGGGGGACGGAGATTCTTCCGTCAAGGATGCAGGCTCTGAGAGGCTACTCAGATTCTAGTAGACACACATTATATTCATGTATGAAATTCTCAGTCAATAAAAAAGAAAAAAAAACCAAGCACCTATTTAAAACAAAATAACAAATACAGTGGACTCTGAAACAGTCAAAGCCTAGTATGTTAAAATAATTTGGGTCAGAGAGAAGAATTTGATTGTGAAAACTAATTGGTCAGACAGAAGAAATGACCTTTAAGAAGGCATGAAAATTATCAAAATTAGACATATCGCTGACCTCCTGCACTACTACTTTGTACAGAGATACGGAGCACACATGTCGCCACCTGGGTGGGCAGCTCACACCTATAATTCCAGCGAGTGAGCCAGATGATGAACTCCAGGAGAGTCAAGGGCACAGTGTGAGACTCTGTGTCAAAAACAAACCAAACAACAAAATCTAGATGATCTAAAATTTCATTTGTAACTATTATTCCTTCTGAAGGGCAATATTTTACCACTTTGAAAACAATTTAATCAATTAACTCATTCATTAATTTCAAGGTATGTATGCCTCCCACCATTTTTGAAAATAAGAATGAACAGTTTACAGGCTTGTAAGGAGGTTTATATTTCAAACTCAACTACTTATTGGCTTAATAAAAAGGCAAGAAATAAGTATTAAAAAAAGATAAAAAAAATAGGAAAATAAATCAAAACCAGTTCTAAAAAAGAACATACAGGGTAAGGTCATACTTTCAATGTCTTTTTAATGTGACATTAAATTGTTCATGACACACAGATAAAAAAAGAGTCCAAGATTTCCTTATACCTCAATCTACTAGGTGTAGAGGTGTTTCAATGTACCCAACTGAAGTCCTGACACTCTATGTATTTTGTCCTAAGCATATTCTTCACCCTTCAGGAAAAGACACCTTTCATAACAAAGTATGAAATAACTAACAGATGGTGAGGGCACTGAGTCAAATTTAATTTGAGTTGAATTCAAAGTCTGATTGTCTGGAGACACGGAGGCAATATACATATATTAGTATCGAATGTCTAACACGGGTAAGGATGTTACAGAAGTGTGAACTACTAGAAAGTTTTCTGGGACCTAAACCAGTCAACTAGTTTCAAACTCTGGCACATCCTTGATCTCCATACAGGCTGCCGATGACTAGTCCTTCTTTTATAATACGGTGAAAGGATAAAAACACAATATTGGCTACTTTTTCCTTCACCCAGCGTGGTAGGTAGGACAGCCTTCTCAGAGATGCCCACACCCTAAACCCAGGGCATGAGAAATTATCACCTTCTACAGATGTTTTTCCTTTAGAGCCTTCAAATGATACAATCCTACTAACCTTTATTCTAGCCCACTGGGACTTGACTTGATTTCTGATGTCTGTGACTACAAGATAATCTGCCTGTCCGTGGCAGTCTGCTAGGCAGCAATAAGAAACTAGTAATGCACAGACTCCATCTCCATGTCCACTTGGGTACTCGCTCTGCCCACTGGCTCCTCATCCTGTTGTTTGTATCTCTATTATTTTCTCATAGAACAAATAAGGATTACCAACGGAAATTTAAGTGACACTGAGTAAGTTACAGAGTGGCAGTTACCCTTAATACATATTTTTTATTTTATACTGTGGCAATATAATGTAATTATTTTTCAAAGCCTACATTTAAGTTAGATTTTACACTCAAGAGAAATACTCAGTAATAAATCTATCATTAAAGTTACAGGTAACAGACTGATGTAGAAGGCAGTGGTTTGGTCTCATAGACTATAAGACTAAAGTTGCCTTAGGTCTTACTGTTCCAAAGGAAAGACACACTACATGTGTAATTATTTAAAAACTCATGCTAGTCTACCATGTCATGATTTTGCATTGATTTTATCCCTAGATTACATTTTTTTTTTAAAAAAATCTTCTAGGAGAAGGTGCCTTTAAACTGTGGCAAGATGGAGACACACAGGCAATTAAGGGACAGGGACAGGGAAGGGAGCACCTAATATCCTAGGATCATGTTTGACCAGCTGAAAAGTTGACTGTGGACAAGGGACAAAGTCGGAACTTCTGTAAAAATTGTCTGCATTGAGACAATGCTTCCTTTTCCGAGAGCTATGTCAACAACTGTTAAAACAGTTAATGAACTATGCTTAATGACATACAGCATGTGACTCTGAGTTTAACCTCACCAGCACCCCTCTCTCATCCCTGCACCGAAATGATGCACCTCATAAATCATATCACAGGTTCTTCTACAAAAGGAAATTCTTTAAGACAAGAGAAATAAGTAATAGCAGCTTGTACTTTTTTCTATAATTTAAGACTTGGCTTTTCGCTTTCAACCCACTCATAAATTACATCCTTTGAGCAATGTAATTTCAAAACCACAGAATCACATACACATGCATGATTCCTGAGAAGTCCACTTGGCAGTACACTAACTTACTTTTACTCAACAATCTTCAACTTTGCATCACAAGGGCTGACTCTTGAGATTCTTTCTGCCAAAGTAGTCACCATACCTATGTCAAGATCTCTATGGTGGAGGGCTCCCCAGGCTAGACCCAACAGTGTTGCCGTGTCTTCCCCTGCCTGTGACACAAGCCAAACATGTTGGTGACCAAAAGTAATAAAGCTCAAAATAAAAAGGCAAATCACTATCACTTGACTTCTTACTTTTAGTAATAAGAAAGAATAAAAAAGTGAAATGGTTTGGTTAGGCATCAAAATGTATATAGTTCATGTTACTTTCAGGCTTTCTATCTTCAGTGAGATTTATAAAGGATCATGCAGGTGCGCTGTAGCTGGCCTGTCACTTGTTTCCCATTTAAATATTGTCTAGAGCTGTTTATATGAAAAAAGGCTTACATGAAAAAAGGTCAGACTCAATGCTGAACAGATTGTGCAGGGCATGAGAGTTCTAACATGTTTTTAAACTACTAGTTCACTGACCCTACTATTATAACATGTTTTCCAAGGCATGTATGTTTAGTTCATCTGAAAACTTATTAAAATAATATAAAAAATAATTTATCTAGTTGTATTAAAATTTTTTATTAATATTTACTCTGTTCTTCATCTTTGCAGAATGATATACCTTTAGGAAGGGAAAGGGATTTAGACAAGGTCTCACTGTAGCCTTGGCAGACCTGGTGCTTGTTAAGTAATTCAGGGTGGCCTCGATCTACTAAGCGCAAGTATTACAGGAGTATATCATCACCCCCAGGCGGGGCTAAGATATTTTCCATAAGACATGTATTTTCTTATGATCAGGTGTGAAGAACTAATAATTATTATCTGTGAAGATATCATATATAAAGTAAAATATATAATTGAAAAGGTAAATGTATGAAGAGAGATTTCTTACTTTCGTGTCACAGATAAAGAGATCAGCCACGTGAACACTCTCTAAGGCTGCATTACCTCAGCTGGCACTCCAGCCCCAGATTCTCATTCCCCAAAGTTCTCTTTGCATTGTTTTTCCACTTTACAATTTCTTCAAATTTCTTTTGTATAGAATTGTAGGTTCTAGATGAACTACTCTTCAAATCCTCTGGATTTAAAGCTTCTTTTGGAAAAACAATGAAAAATTGATCTTAGTTACAGATACGTTTTTTTTGTGGGATGCTGAATGGGCCAAAGTGGAACCAAAAGATAAACCAGGCTGCTAAAAGTTTAAAATAATGTCAACTCTGTTACTTTGTAATTTTGTCTCTTCTGGATTCAACAACAGAGTATACATATACATTCAGAGAGACTCCTGAAATGACTTAATTTTAAAATTGAGTCAATCCCCCTTATTTTAAGCCAGGCTATGCAACCTGTGCAATGTGACCCGTGATTGCTATGAATATGGCCTGCCACAAAACTGTAAACTTACTTAAAACATCCTGAATTTTTAAAGAATGTGTGTGTGTCTTTTGTGTGTAACTTAATTGTGTGGCTCTCTAGGAGAAAGTTTGTATATGACAGTGCTGTGCTGCAGTATCACACAAGTAAACATCTATGTGCTCTTGCATATGTGACTTCTCTTTGCAGCTTCCAGTACATCATTTTCCAAGTGCAGACAGTTGAGCTGGCACCATCACACATTACATGGGGTTATGGTGATTTGGCAATTCAAACATTATCAATAACGTTTTAATTTATCATTGTAAACAATAGGCATTTTTATTTAGAAGAGAAGTATTCTTATCTGACTATTAAGGGTATGGTACACCTTGGCTGTGTCGCAGGCATGGGCAGCCGTGCTTTACAGTTGTTTCTGCACTTTGTGCTGCATTGGCAGCTATGTGGAGGGGCCCAACATTTGCTACTGGCTATCAATTAATTTTCACAATAATCACGTATAAATTATTATGTTTTTAATTCTATCATAGCCTCTCCAACACTGTAAGAGGAAGAGAACCTCAAAAGAAAAATTAGAAATGATGAAAGAATGCTCAATGAAAAGAAGACAGAAGACTACTTAGGAAGGCACTCTGTTTCATTTGTAGGGAATTTGTTCAAGTCCTCAGACAAAACACGCTAACAAATTTAGTGTGTATCAAGGGCTGCATCAGAAGTACACAAGAGTAAGGAGAACTGAAAAAAGTCTTCAATAAAATGCTTTTTTTTTTTTTTCCAAATGTTATACTGAACCAGACTCTAAGCTCAGTGGCAGCATGTTTAAAGGAAAATAACTAGAATCACTTACTGATGGTGAGCTTATTAAGATTATATATGAAGAGCATGGTTTAATTATTATGACCTAACCCCCCCCAAAAAAAAACCCCACACATTTCTAAAGTCAGTTTGTCTCCACAGCCAGGTGAACTGAAGAAATTAGAAAACCAAACAAAGAAGTTTAGCTAGTATAAAGGAGCAAAACATGTTAAAATGATTTTCTTTGTTCATTGGTATCATTACTATTGCTGCTTTAGTAGTAAAAGAGAGAGACTTATAAGATTAGTAAAGACAATGTAATTTCTGTCAAAAATCTCATGTTTAATGAAGTAGTATTACATAGTACATTAAGAAAATTTATGCACAGAAGCATTAAAAATGGATGACATCATGTAACTTATCAGAGACTGAATTTCATAAGAGCCAAGAGACTAAATTATTGCTAATTCCAGGAATGCCTTAAAAATGTTAACTTTGACTATGGCTACATTTACTTTATGAAAAATGGCTGAATCAATAACAAATAATGACAAGAATTTATGAGTTATGACATATTACCAAATACATATATGTATGTATATTTCCAGGACTTGATGGTTAAAACTACCTTAAAAATTTAGGACTTTTAGTGGATTTAAGTACTCATTTAAATGAATAAATAGTCTCTAAGGTGAAAACCAACTGATCAACATAATGTTTCAAGTCATAGCAGTATTTAAAAAAACCAAACAACTGAAATTATGGCAGGCTTAAATCAAGGTAAGTAATTTTGTGTGTTTTGACATGTGAATTAAATGTGTTCCTGTGAATAGCAAAAATCATAAGCTTTGCCTTTTGATTTGATACAAAAATTTCAGATTTTTTTTTTGTTTTTTGTTTTTTGTATCTGAGATAACAGACTTCAAAATTCCTGTGAAAATAATGAGTATTTTGGTGTACTTCTGACTCCAGTTTCAGTTACCTGTCAAATTTCTAGCAAATGCAGGGAGCTGCACTCTGGCATTGAAGTTAAAAGAAAAATCTGGTACTATCTTCACTACACTTTCATAGGTTTCATCTTCCCGGAGACAGACAGCCTCACTTCACAGTCACCTTATTCACGACATCACAGCCAGCAAACACCCACATCCCGAGCAATGATTTTAAAGAGTGAGGCACACTCACAGCAAACGGCGAACCCAAATGTCTGATGAACGCCTTCTGAACTCTCTGAGAGCTACGACTTACTTCCATTAAGACTGATGCTGATCGATCCGTTAGTTTCTTAAATACAATACTAACTATCTGACTGATTTCATGTGGCCTTATTAAACTTTTATAATAAAAATACTTTAAAAATGAAGCTTTATATTACTATGATATGTTCATGTTCATTTAAGTGATCACAAACTTAGGATCTGTTTAACAATTTTAAAGGACTCTCCAAGTGGGCACCGCATAATTAAATTAACATATGAGGATGTTTTTGCTTATCTGTCATGAAACTTATGCACACAACTTTTTATTTTCCTCATGAGCATTAATTAGTTTGTGTTTTGTTAGCCAAAGAAAACTGTTTGCCTAATGTGGTTCAGAGAAAACAAAACAAAACAAAACAAAACAAAACAAAACAAACGTAGGACGTCCCTGCTCTAAACACAGCATGCTTCTATCCAGTAGAGGCTGAACTGGGGACAGCTTATGTATGTGTTTTTTTCTCTAACCTTAACACTAGCGAAGAGATCAACTACATGCAACAAATCAGGGCAAGGTTAACTTTAAAATCCCTGTGAAAAGTAATTCATCAATTCAGACTTAATACCACAAACTTATCATTTTAATATTTATGTGTGTGTGTGTGTTGGCCTTGGTGTGACAGTCAGAGGGCAATGTGTGGGAGGCAGTTCTGTGTGTCCACTGTATGAGCTCTAGAAATAGAACTCAGGTCACTGGTTTTGGCTACAAGCAACTTACTTGCTGAGGCTGGCTTCCGATAGATAGTTTATGTAAGGAACAGTTAATTAGAGAATGTTTTGAACTCTTCTCAAATCTGAGTTATTACCCAAAAGGTCTCTAGAGAAAGATCCATATAATATTTTCTAGAGTTCAGTACCAGAAAAAAAAATTCAGGAGTTTTGGAGGGGAGAGTGTATATGTGTGTTTGAATCTATAAAGGAAATGTATAGAGAGAAAATTCCTTTTATTTAATATATTTTGATAGTGGTACATTATCATTCATTAAAGAAATGGAATGAACTAGAATCTTAGCAAGTACAGTGGAGTTTTATCATATACATTTGATCAAGTGAAGATAATATGAGGGCTAGGGAAAAGACCAAGTTGATAAATAAAATACCTGCTATGCAAGCATGAGGAGCTGCGTTCAGATCTCCAGCACCCATGTAAAATACCCAGTACAGGTGCCGGGGGTGGCAGAGACAGAAGGATCCCAGGAGCATATGGACCAGCCAACTGGTGAGCTCTGGGTTCAGTGACAGATGCTGTTTTAAACAAAAGTAGACAGAGATACAGGATGTTGATGCTAACCTGTAGCCTCCACAAACCCTCTCCGCTGCCTCCAACAAAACCACAACAAGCTTTGGGGAAAGCAGGGTAAAATAAGAGTCCTACCCTGAAAGAAATGAGACTAGAGGGAAACAGAAGCACACAAATGACAAAACAGAGGAAATGATGGCATTTTTAGAACAGTGTTCAGAGAAATGAAACTTTACTTTTAGCAGAAAGGATAAAGGTAGGTTTATTCTGTGAATGCCAGCAACTATTTAAGGCTATTAACACGCTTCCATATTTTTTAAGATTAAGCTTTGATATTTAGAATTAATGGTCTACTTTAGTTTTTGTTGACTGTGAGGTAAAAGGAAAGGTTGCGTACTCCTCACTGCCTCACACAGGTAACTGTTCCAGCACCTTTGCTGAGAAGATGAGCCTTTCCCAGGGACCGGCTGTGCATGCTTGTTTAGGAAATGAATAGCTGACCATGCAGGGCTGCACCTAGTTCTAGATCCTATCTCTCTTTCTTTTCTAAGAATCTACTTCTTTTCTTTACACCCTGTGGCCTAACTGGATTGCTCTGGCCTTCTAGTGTTAAAACAGAATGGCGGGTCCTCCAATTTTGTACAGGGTACTATTGCTTAGCTTTTCTAGTCCTGCATTTCTTTACAGATTTTACAATCTGCTTACTAATTCAGCCTCTACACTGAAATTTTCCTCCTACGTAACACAGGCATTTAAAGACACAACTTCTTTTAAATTAAAACTTTTGTACATTCCACAAATTTTGGTATGTTCTTCTGTTTTCATTATCAGTTTAAAATATTTTAATTACCCTGTGATTTTTCCTTTTCTGACAACGTATACTTTTCAAATATCTTCTTGCTATTGAACTCTACTTTAATTTCACTGGGGACAGACAATAAACTTTAAGGGTCTACTCTTTTGAAATCCGAGACTTGCTTTTCGGCTAGCTTCTACTCTGATAAGTACGCCACGTGCACACAGAAAGAATGTGCACTGCGTCACTACCTGGTGTAATGTTAAGTGAGCCGCTGAAATACTGTTCTGATAATCACATAGCTGTTTGCTTGGGAAAAGTGATGCTAAAATCAAGTATGATTATAAGTCTCTTTTGCTCTTTAATTCTGTCAATTTTTGCTGCATGCATTTTGAAGCAGTTATTATGTTACTGAGCACATATACATTTGTTATTTTAGGCTCCAGCTGAATTCAAATTTAAGTTTTATTGGATTTCTCTTCTGTTAATATTTTAAAAGTATGTGTGTGTGTCTGTGTAACGTGTAACTCAATGCAGGTGGCAGAGGCCAGAGGCACTGGCTCCTCCTGGAGCTGCAGTATAGGTGGTTGTGAGCTGCCTCATGTAGGTGCTGGGAACTGAATGAAGGTCTCTACATGAGAAGTATGAACTTGTAACCGCTGAGCCATCTCTCTAGCCCTTTTTCATTGGATTTTTGTGTTATATTTTACATTCTTTGTATAAGTTGTTTGTAGGGATTACAGACTATATCCTTAAGCTTTCTAAGTCCATTGTACTTAAGAATAGATTACTTCCAATAAAATATATGTACGTGATTACACAGGGTCATATGACTCCCCCACATAGCATAAATCTCACAATGGTTTAAAAATTAGACAGACCATCAAGAAATTAAAAGAAAAGTTTAAAAAGGTCTTGCCTTTCTTCCAGATATCCTCATTCAAAATTCAAGTTTCTGTCTAGAATTACTTATCTTCATCTTGAATAAATTCTTTTAACATTTTTGCAGGAAGGAGACCTGATGCAGGTCTAGTAGTACTGGATTTTCCTGACTTTGCTTGATCTGAAAATCTTTGCTCTTGTTCTTGAATACTCCCACTGGCTGTAGAGCTCTACACTAATTATTTTTCTTTAGTGATTTAAGGATGCTGTTCTGTTCTCTTCTATCCTTAAAGGGTTTCTGATTAGAACAAAGCCAAACCTTCACTAGGCAGTCCCTGTACAGGTAACATGCTAGTTTTCTCTCGTTGTGCTCAGGAGTTGCTGTCCTTTTGGTTCTCAGCACTTGACTATGACACAGCTCGTGTATGGACCCCTTGTGTATTTGGCTCGGCTTGATTAGCATTTTGTAGTTGTAAATTGTTGTCTTTCATCAGATGTCTGAGTTTCAGCCGTTAGTCATTTAACTCTTTTTGCTCCAGTCCCTTCCTCCTCTTATTGATATCCAGTTCCAATGTGCATTTGGTCACTGGAAAGCCATCTGACTGACTTTTAAGGGCTTGTGTATTTCCCCTTGCCTGGAAGTTTTATTTTTCTTGTTTTTACTTAGATAATTTGAAATCCTTTCTCTTTCCTCTGATGTCGCTATTCAGCTGGTAAACCCACCC
Source organism: Psammomys obesus (assembly GCF_907164565.1). Taxonomy (NCBI): domain Eukaryota; kingdom Metazoa; phylum Chordata; class Mammalia; order Rodentia; family Muridae; genus Psammomys; species Psammomys obesus. The sequence goes on from NW_026596039.1 coordinate 17,760,855, forward strand.
AAAGAAATTTTCATTTCAGAATTAGTATTTTTCTGTTCTAGTATGTGCACTTGGATTTTTATTTATTTTCTTTTCTTTTTCTTCCTGTTGAGATTTTTCATGGACTGAAACATTTGCTGTTGTTGTCTTACCGTGCTGACAATAACTTTAATGGCTATGCTAAAATGCTAGTTTAATTCCAACATCTGGCTCATTTGGGGGTTGGAACCAACTGATCATCTTTCAACAGCTCCATTCCCTCAGTTCTTTGTATGTCAAGTATTTCTGAATCTTATACTGAGCTTCCTGATTCTGTCACTTTTCTCTATTGAGAAGTTTTCTTTGTTTCAGCAGATGACTATAGCTCTCACTGCAAATGTTTCTTTTTTCTCACGTAGCAGATGTTTTGCTTAAAGCCAGGAGATCTGACTCTATTCTGAGCTTGTAAGGTTCAAGACTCAGTCAATAATGTAGGTAGAAAATGAAAATAAAAATAAGCATTAGTTAATTTTCTTTCTGGGTGCATTTCCTCAGACACCATAATTTCCAAGTTGCTCCCTTTTGGTTCACAAAACCAGAAAGGCTACAGGCTTTAACATGGTCCACTGCTATCCACTCAGCACCCCACAATTTGCAGGTGGTCTGTGGCGCCAAGAGAATAGGAGGTGCCAAGGAGATAGAAATGTAGGATGTTCAAGGTTATTCAAGCAGAGACCTAAAGGTGAAGAATCACATGAACAAGGATGTGGGAAATCATGCTGTAATACAAGCGCAGGATTAAGTTATCTGAATTGTTGAATGTCAACTAGGTCTAGGAACATGGTCAATCAAATATGTATTTTAGGCAGAAGGGTAATATAATTTTATCTATTATTTTAGATCAGATTAATATATATGTATAATATAAATGAACTGCAATATGGAAAATGACTGTATTTTAGGAGAGTAATAGGAAGGAAGTTTTAAAATTGCAGATGGAAGGTAATAAAATCTTAATTAGACCACTGGCAGAAAGACAGAAAATAATGGAAATGAGATGATTCGGCAAATGACTGAATGATAGTCCTGAAATTCTTCAATAATCTCTCAAGAGAAGATTAAACTTTGCTATTACTACATAGGGAGTACACCTATTGCTTGTTTAAATAATAGGGACTACTTTAAAAACAAGCCAGTATAAAAATTTTCTTTGTAAGCCAGAGTCTTTGGTCAGTGAAAATTACAGACTGTGGTTATAAGGGTTTGGTATCAGATAAATGCTCTTTAATAAGTGATAGACCTATATATGATGGACCTATATAAAGCACATTAAAATGGATCTCTTTCCCCAAATTTTCTTCTCAGTAGAAGGTAAAGTTGCAATTAAGTAAGCCAATTACAGGGTTGTCTGTGCTCCAATTATACCAATGTCCATATATACTTAAGAGTTTGGACTATGAAGACTGGAAAAGAACTAAAATCCTTTTTTCATTGTGATCCTATGAAAGTGAAGATGGCTTTCACACTATCATCACCACAAAAAAAAACTCAGTATTTAGCATGTACAAGATGCTCATTATCTTCAGAGCACACTACCTTCATTAACTAATTAAAAAAACACTAAACTGATTGTCTTAGAATTTGACACATTTATCAGCAGGGAATTCTTTCATTATTACAACTGTTGAATCTCCCTTAATTACTGTTTCTTACATATTGTAAATATAGATATCAACATTCCCTCTTCCACAAAAAGAATGAATGCATTCCAAGAGATTAATGATTTAAATATGACAAAAGTAAAATATAATTGGATTTTTTTATTAGGAGGGAAAGGCTCTGGGTTTAGTTCTCATTATTACCACCACCACAGCACCACCACAAAAGGCTGCAATGCTGTTGATTATCACTTAGAATATCTTACTCAAATAGAGGATATAGCCCATTGCTTCTGTATGATGGGAGCTGACAAATATATGAGAAATTCATCAAAGCATCTCAGCAAAAACCTTACTAAAACCCCACAGAAGTCAAGACAACAGTGAGAGTCTGTCAGCTACCAAGTGCCCCAGAACTGCAACAAAGAAGTCCACATTTAACAGCTGGTCAGGCTGAATCTCTTTTCCACATGCTTCTAAGTCTACAAAACCAATCAGGTTGTTGGTAGACAGGCTATGTCTTTTTTTCTCTCTAAGAATGCTATGCTATGGCAATATGTATGAAAATAGCCACCCCTGATATGAGACAGAAACAAAAGCAAATGAAGCACACTGCAAGTCTCCGTGCATTTTGATGTTGCAATTAATGTCTAGGCATTTAAATTAGAAGGCAAGAATCTGCTCAAAGATCAACCTGCATGTATGCACAAGTGTCTCCTGGTGTTCCTACAGTGCTACTTCCACCAGGGAAATGAGAAAGATGTGTCCATACCAGGAACCGGTAACTAAAGATGATGTTATAACATGCCAAAATGTTACAGTTATTATTATTATATAGTGGACATGAGCACTTAATTGAAAACTACTCATAAGTTAATACTTAGGGCAAAAAAGAAGACTAATAACTACATATGTAAAAATCCCAACTTTGTTAAAAATAATAAACATAAACCTAGTTTTAAAGATTGAAAGACTGATAAATAATAAAATGTTAAACAGAAATGCATGTTTTCAGCAAACTTTTTATGAAATATTTCTTGCTTTGGTATTAAAAAAGCACTAAGTTACCAAAAAAAATGGTTGTACATGTCCTTTATCTAATGGGCAAACATCAACCTTCCTCTGTCTTTCCAATTCTGAATGAATACAGATCACTTTGAATATCTATCACAGAGTCAGTCATGTGGGATCAATTACACTAAATTGCTATGAGTTTGGGGACTCTAATGACCGCTCTGTTGCAAACAGATACTACAGCAAGACTATGGGTGTCCTGTATAGGAGTGCAGTGCCCGCGTTTGATAGTAAACGTCTATTTGTGAGCAGCCAGATGGTTGGTAACGTGCACAGATATCTTGAAATATAGCCTGCCTGATTTCAATTAGCGCCGAAGTGAGACAGACGACAGCAAGTATGTGCACCACTACGCCCAGGGGTGTGAGAGTGTATTTTAACAGGTGACAATTCCACCAGCTAGAATTTACACTGATGCCATATTGATATAATAGATTATTCTGAAATACATGTTCTACTGAAGATAATCTCTGCTATGAAGCATCTAATTGGGTAAACATTTTATGTCCACTATAAGAAACTAGCTAATGTGACAGAAAAAGGGAAATTCTAGAAAATTGATTATAGCCTATACATGTATATTTTAGAATGCACTAGGAAATAGTATGAAAGATTTGAGTAGCAACTATAATACCGATTTGAAGACCTGAGTAGGTCTGGGCCAAATCAAAGATGCTGCTTAAAAACAGTCAATGAGCCTATGTTACCTTCGGAGCCTGCCAATGTGATGTCAGTTTTATGTCATGCTCTCCAATGTGCAGCTGTGTTGCTCTTGAAGTGTCTTCCCTGTACTAGAGAACTCAAGGACAGATGCAATAAGAATTACACTCTTTGGGCTGTCAGCCTAATAAATCCAGGTAAGAAAGTAGAATGCAATCAATGTCTTTTTTTTAAAAAAAAAAAAAAAAAGGTTGGGTATGTAAAATTTATTCTCTTCCTAATACAAGGATTGTAACGGACTTTCAAAAGGTGGTTTGACTCTAAATCCTCCAGAGTCACTAAATGACCTGCTTAAACATGGAGGTAAGCAAAAGTGAAAACATAAATTTAGCCTTTAATTTTTTTTTCACAGATATCAATTTGCCAGTGCTAGTAGAAGATGAGGCAGGAAGATCATGAATTTCAAGTCAACCTGAGCTACATATCAAGACCCAATATCAAAAAACCAAAACCAAACAAAAAGAACTCACACCTTTTCTGTTAGAATAGTGCTAATGAAATACCAGACACTGAGAAAATTAAATCATTCTTAATGCTTGCTTCATTATAAAGTTTAACTATACACTGTCAAATATTTATTATTCTGTAGGCCGTTAGGATATTATACCAGGCATTTAATACATATTATTGCTAATCACTAGCTATTTTAATTATCTTGCTATTTTACAAACTAAGAAAATTTTCATTTTATTTTGGTTTTACAGAAGAAAAATTGAAATGCCAAAGAAATCAAATAATTTTCCCGTAGTCACACAGCCTGTTCTGAAGCCTGTGGTCGCTAATAAAATGAGAAAATATCTTCTAATAGACTGGTCTCAGAGATTCAATTCTATCACACAGAGAAGTGGGAGGGGCTCCCGGGGGGCATACCATGACAGCCCTGAACTAAAAGGAGGTGAAAACTGAAGATGCCACAGAAAAAGTATATATCATGAAACAGTTTTTAAATGGCAAACTAAAGGCCATAAACAGCTGATAGAGTAGGAAAGAATAAATTCAGAATATTGAGATGGGAGCTATGCGTAACAAAATCTACTGTTTAGCTGGACATGGCAGTGACCTCCTGTAATCACAAGGAGCGGGAGACCAGGACTTCAGCTACCTAGCAAGTTCAATGGCATTATGGACTACAGGAGACCCTGCCTTATTAACACTCTACCCAGACCAGCCATGTGTATTCAGCCAAAACAGTTACTAGTACTTTTGGCAGCACCTTCGAGCATCTTTGAAATGTCGTTTTCCCCTCCCAGGGAGATCTATGTATCTCCCTAAGAGATCTCCGTACGGGCTCAAGAGCCCTCCTTGTTGTTTAAGCCTCTCTGGGTCTGTGGAGTGTAGCATGATTATCCTTTACTTTGCAGTTAATATCCACGTATAGGTGAGTATATAGCATGTTTGTCTTTCTGGGTCTGAGTTACCCATTCAGGATGATTTTTTTCCTAGTTCCATCCATTTGCCTGCAAATTTCATGATGCCATTGTTTTTTAACAGCTGAGTAATACTCCATTGTGTATAGGTACCACATTTTCTTTATCCATTCTTCAGTTGAGGGACATCAGTTTCTGGATACTATGAATAAAGCTGCCTGGAACATAGCTGAGCAATTGTCTTTGCGGTAGGAGAGAGCATCCTTTAGGGATACGTCCAGGAGTGGTATAGCTGGGTCTTGAGGTAGGTTGATTCCCATTTTTCTGAGAAACCATCGCATAGCTTTCCAAAGTGGCAGCATTCCCACCACAGATGTTGTGCTGGACTGGGGGCAGGTGGGATGAGAACAGGAAGGATCAGCGAGGGAGAGGATGAAAGGAGTGAGTACGGGAGAGTCAACGGGAAGTGGGGGCTATTTGGGGGCAAGGTAGAAACCTAGTGCTACAGAAATTCCCGGAATCTATTAGGGTGACCCTGGCTAGGACTCCTAGTAATGGGGGACTTGCCATCTCCTGTAACCAGGCAAAACTTCCAGTGGAAGGTTTGGGACACCATAAAACCTTTGACATACAATTTGTCCTGCCAGCAGGATGTGCTGGGGTAAAGGTGGCACGGAAACTATGGGAGTGGCTAACCAATGGCTGATCCAGCTTGAGACCCATGCCCTGAGAGGGAGCTCACCCCTTGCACTGCCTGGAGGACTAGAAACCAGAGGCAAGATGGCCCAGAGACCTACAGAACCAAACAAAACTGGGGAAAAAAAAAAAGTCAATGACATGATGCCTAATGATATTCTGTTATGCTCATAGATTGGTGCCTAACCCAACTGTCATCAGAGAGGCTTCATCCAGTAACCGATGGAAACAAATGAAGAGATCCACAACCATACATTATGTGGAGTTCAGAGAATCCATGAGAAGATAGGGAGAAAGGATTACAGGAGCCAGACATATCAAGAACACCAAAAGAAAACCTACAGAATCAACAAACCAGGACTCACAGGGACTCACAGAGACTGCATCAACAATCAGGGCACATGCACGAGTCCAACCTAGGGCCTCTGTATATATTTTATAGTTGTGAAACTTGATGTTTTTGTGGGACTCATAACAGAGGAAGCAGGGGCTAATACTGATGCTTTTGCCGGCTTTTGGGACCCTTGTCCTCCTGCTGGGCTGCCCCATCCAGCCATAATATGAGGGGAGGTGCTTAATCTTCTTGCAACTTGATATGCCATGTTTCGTTGATATCCCTGGGAGGCCAGCCCTTTCCTAAATGGAAAGTAAGAAAGAATGGATAGAGAGGAGGTGGAGGGAATAACTAGAGTCAGGATGTAATAAATGAGAGAAATAAATAAACAAATCCAGTAATAATAATAATAATAATAATAATAATAATAATAATAATAAAAGAAATGTCATCTTTCTGGTCTTCAGTGCTGCTGAGCTAGCCTGTGGTTTAGTATGCATATCAAAGACTGAAAAGCAGGGGCTGGAGATGGCTCAGCAGTTGAAAGTACTTGCTTTTGGAGAGGACTCAGCTCACATCTATAACTGCTGTTCAAGGGTAGCTGATGCCCTCTTGCAGGCACGGGACATGCATATGGTGCACACACACATACATGTATAAATATGTATGCATATATGTATATATATGCAAGTACACCCTCAGAATTTAAAGAGATATCTTAAAATTGAAAGCAATATTTTTTTCTTAAATGTAATCATTTTATTTTTGGTATTGAGGATTAAGCATCCTAAGCCCTTTACCACTTTGTTACATTCTTCAACTGAATGATTTTCATTGTAATGAAGTGACAATTACTAAAAGATGTCCAACACCAGTCTAAAAGAGAAATTAGCTTACAGCCAACAAAGCCTATGGGAAGAACAAGTACTATTATTCTCTTCTATTATTTTATTAATATTATAAGTTGTTGAGGCTGGAGAGGCAGCTCAGCAGGAAAAGCAGGCACTTTGTGCAAAGGACTAAAGTTTGTGAAGATGCAGCTCACAACTACCTGTAATGCTCCAGGGGATCTGACACTATCATCTAAAAGCTTCAAGTATCTGGAGTCATGTGAGTTACTAATGATGGCTTTTATTTCACCTGTTAAGTAAACTCTGAAGTCGTTGCTCCATTCTTTCAACCCAATCTAAAAAGAACTTAATCTCACCTCCACCTCCCATTGTCTCAGCTTTAGCTTCTAGTATCAACAGACAAACTGTAGCACATGCCTTTTCTTGAATGGTCAGGGTCTGAGATATGTTCCCTTGGAATAAAATACATTTGTAAGAATATGTTTTCCTCACCCAAATTTCTTCACAATCAACCGCTTAAACATGCAGTCTGGGTGTCACCACATGGAATATGTGTTGCCTGCACACAGTTGTGCCCAGTGGGCTCTGACACTGGTTGAAGAGAGCCTTTATGGATGGGTGGGGTGGTAGGGCAGAGGTCTGTGGTAGTGTGGTAGTCTTGAATCCCAGCACCCTGAAGGCAGGGACAGGTAGATCGCTGGGAGTTCAAGTTCAGCCTGGTCTACATAGTCCATTCCAGGCAAGCCAAGGCTAAATAGTGAGACCCTGTCTCAGAAGCCAAACCAATCAAACACAGGAAAAAAACCCTACAAAACTAAGACAACCAACCAACCAACCAACCAAACAAACAAACAAAAAAATCAATTTTTTTCAAGAAAAAGATGTAAACAGAACTTATTTGTTTTATGCAGCCACTACTTAAGCAAGACTAGTTTTTTTGGAAGAGCAGTAATGTCATAGAGAAAATACTTCAACTTATTAAGTAATTGCCACCACTACTATCCTTACATACATACGCACCACGCGTACATATCTAGTATGCACACATACATGTATAACGGACACACCCTTTCTTCACTGAAAACAGCAGCTCTGAGTGAAGAGTCTGACGCCGTGACTACAGTCTCGTGTTAGAGATTTCTAGGCTTGTTTTATTATTTATTTTATTATGTTTATCAAAACCACTAATTCCGAACAACAATGAAGACAGGGTCAAAACTGAATCCCTTTGGATATATTTTAATAACATCCAAACCAATTTTTAACCACTGTATTCCTTTATTTCTGAAATAGCTTTTTATTTACAATATTAGCATCAGAAATGTAACCAAAGCAAAATTAAGTTCAGGGTATTGAAACACTACACTATCTGGTGCCTAATCCCAGACGCTTCTTCTCTTTATAATGCTCTAAACTAAACAGTCTTTCACTCTCCCACAAAAAGCACCGAGATAACAAGGCTGACCCAGCTAACAAAATATGGAAAGTGGTTAGTGATCCAGCTTAATGTTCAAATTGTTAATACAACATTCTTAGCTGTCTCCCCTCCCCCAGTACACTGCAGCTCTTTTAGAGCAATATGGCTGTTGACCTTCATTTATCTCTGACTTACCAGATGGGCAAAGTCTGACTAAGTTGAATAAGCTCTTAAAAAAGTGCTGCTTTAGAAGGGTCAGTTAGTTTCACACAAAGGCTTTTCGTTCTGTAAGCATGCCCCATAGAGATACTTCCTCCAGGGATAAGCCAGGGTTTCCTGCTGGGCCCCAGTATACAAAGGGGCAAAGGAAACAGTCAGTTAATGCGCATGCCGCCCACTGGAGTCCCCAGAGTACCTAATTTCTGACAGAACAAAGCAATTTCCGTACACTGCTTTGCTAGCATGTTTTAAGATTTTGTTGAATTATACTATTTATAGGAAAAGATATTTAAAAACACCCAGTGAAATCCAGATGATATTTTTCTTTTGTCCCCAAAGCCATTTGTCTTGTCATGTCTTTAGTCACCTTTCATACTTAGATCTCTCTGGCAGTCTTCCTGCTGCCTTCTTTGCCTGTAGGCCCTCTCCAACTGTATCCATGTGGTCATTAAAATGTTTCTCAATTCATGTCACAAGAGAATTTGCTTTTCGGAAAGCTTATGTTGGCTCCCTATTTACCAAAACCCCAAATACCTTTAGGTTGTGTGTGTCTCTAGATTACTTCCCAACTATAGTCCATTTTTGTATGTTCATAAAGAGGCCTACAGATACTACAATACAGCTTATTAACTGGGGTTACAACAGAATGGTTACAAAAATAAGTCACAAAGCCAAGACTCCAACAGTTTGGAAAGATCCCTTCTGACATAGGTGATTATCTGTAACAGCCTCACTTGCTGTGGGTTCTGGTTGTGGCATTTTCACAAGGCATTCCAGCCCAGAAACACTAGCAGAGGCTTGCAAAAATTTAAAAATTTATATTCAGGGTACACCTTGTCTTAAATAATTATGTAAAAGACAAATCTGATAAATCTGTATCTCAGATTTTAGACATTTTTTTTTTGATAGGGGGAGTTTGGGATATTTGTATATACATATGATAACTTGAGGATGGAACCCAAGTTTAAAGACAAAATTCACTGATGTTTCAATTATACTTTATATCCATAGCTTAAAGGTAACTGTATGTGGTATTTGAATAATTTACACACAGAAAAAGCAAAGTTTCAAGGTATAGAATTTTCAACTTGGGCATCATGACAAAGCTATTATTTGGGTGCTGGGAATTGAACCTGGGTCCTCTGCAAGAGCAACAAGTATTCTTAATTACTAAACCAACTCTCCAGAGACAAAACAGTATTAAAAAAACAATTAATCACCATTATAGACTATATCCCTCAAACATAAACAAAAAATTTTCCTATGAGATATGCCAGTGATTCACAAAAGAAAAGCACATCACAGAGAACTGAGATTCATTTCAGTAATAAAAATTAAATATTAATTTATTATCCTATGTATCTCACCATATTAAAAGCTCAAAATGAAAACCTATGATACAAATTTATAGAAAAAAATCATTTCAGAAAACACAATATCCATCATAATAAAATTTCTCAGTGTCCTGGAAATAAAAGGAATTTCTTCTTCAATATTCAAGAGAAGTAGCTGGAGAGTTGACTCAGCCATTATGAGCACTGGCTGCTCTTCCAAAGGACCCAGGTTCAGTTCCCAGCACCCACATGATAGCTCACAGCTGTCTATAACTTCATTTCCAAGGGATCTGATTCCATCACACACACATACAAGCATGCAGAACACCAATGTGCATAAAATAAAAATAAATAAGTTATATTTTAAAAAAAAGATTCATGAGTACCTGCAAACCCTGAAGCCCTGAATTCAGCCAGAGTCATACATATCACCATTGTGAAAGCCCACTTTCACCCTGGTGAGAGAAAGGCATGCCCACTAAATGTCTGACAGTGCAAAAAGGCAAGAAAAAAGAGGCAAACTGTTAAAATGAATGATGCCAGTTTCATGAGACATGACTATATATTCATCAATATTTTTCATAATCTTAAATATGAAAAAACACCCAAGATTAATAATTGAAGATTATAGGATAGAAAGGCACCACATAAAAATCAACTACATTTTTACTTATAGGTAATATATTAGAGGAAAATAAAATTATTTTTTAATGGGACATGGTTGTACAATCCTATAATCCCAGGCAAAATCTCAGTAAATTCAAGGTCAGCTGGGGTGACACAGAGAGAGAGAGACCCTCTGTCAAAAGAACAAACAAAAACACAAAACCAAAGTGGGAAAAAACCCCTACAAATACCCTTTAAATTGGCTTCAGAAAACAAAGGGAATAAAAAGTAAATCCTTGGCTCTCCATCTGGGAAAACACCTGTAGCAGCAGTGTGGGAAGAAGGCCACCTGATGGGCCAAGCACAGTGGTACATGCTTGAGAGATTACTTGAGAGGTTGAGGAAGAAAGATTACGGGTTCATGGACAGACTGAGTGAGATAGAAAGATCTGCTTGTAAGCATGCATAAACACTCACAAACACATGCACGCACACACACACACACACACACACACACACACATACACACATGCACACTACTGAAATACTAATATAGGTTTAACAACCTAAATACATGGAAAACACTATGTTCTTCAATTGGAAGACTCAACAAAGATGTCAGTTTTCCTCAAAATGATTCATAGATGTGATAGAATACCAATGAAATTTCTGTCTTTTTAATTAAACAATAGATCACAGGCGTTTTTCCATTTGAACAAATATTCTATAACATCAATCAGTTTAAATAGTTCTACACTCTTTCATTTCCCAGATTTATCCTAGGATTATTATTCACCCATATGTTTAAAGTGTTTCCAATTATTTCTTTGTCATAAACGAGGTATAGTACACATTCTTCTAATTTATTCTTTGCACATATCTTTGTTTTCCTAAGATAAATTATTGGAAGTACAACTTTTGATTTCAAGGATACATATGTTATATATCTGTAATATGTATTTCTATTTCTTTCAATGTGCATTGTCAAAATACAGCCTAGAAATTTTTTTCTTCAAATTTTGACTTAAATCTTATTTTCTCTGCAAAGCTTTCTCTGACTAGACCTTTCTCATTGTTCAATCTGTACAGCTATTTGGCCTCATTAAATTATTATTATATTTATGGACTATATAGGCAATTACTGCTTTAATAAGATATTATGCCTATAAGCAATCCACTAACTATGTCTTTGAGAAAATATCGGAAAGGAAAAAATGCAGAGCAATAAACTGGTAGGCTGGCCTGAAAGGCTAAGGTAACAGAGACAAGCTGGTAATCAAGAGCGCCTACTGAAAGCAACCTGTCCCAGCATTCTCTGTGTGCCCACTAAGAGGCACTGGTTTCAGGTAGGGATTGCATTTTATGTACTGTCTTAGAAATTAGTCGCAAAATAAGTTTTCTGAAGATTTTTCTCAAATTCTGGAAATCATGTCTCCCCTTATAAAACATGAACTCTAAGATAATCATCTGGTGAACAAAGGTTCTAACAGTCATTTAAGAATATCTATCTATTAAGCCTTATTCCCCTTGAGACAGAAAGTCATATATATTAATTAACCAAATTATACGTTTCTGATTTTGAAATTACCCCAAAATAATTAGCTAGTATCAGTCATGTCCAGCATTTGTAAAGATATTTCAATTAAGAAAAAAAAATAATCAGTTTTGTTAATGATGAAACTCACTGCACAGCACAGCAGCGGGCACTGTGACTGCTGCTGTTTGATTTAGGAATTATCTGCTGTTTATTGCCCAAATTTTATTTCTATGCCTCAAGTATATGACTTTAAAATATGAAAGTCCTGGTATTTCTAGACCGCTGCAAACATTAAGCAAATGTAATAAAGCAGGAGCATTTTTTACATAACTATATGTGTCAGACTAAATTTAGGCTGAGAGAGAATAAATGCAATCCATATCTGATTTATATTTGACAAATACATAGATATAAGCTGTTTTGAATGCCCACATGCTGTTCCCATGGCAACTGCATAAACATTTTCTCAAAACACACAGTCATCTTCATTCTTTACATCTCATTATTATTATTTTCTTCATTCTCAAGGGAAAGCCCGATTATTCCCTAGGGGAGGAAAATCAATCAATGATTTTCTTAATTAGTGGCATTTGAAGAGTAGGTAGCACCATTCTTTTTATGGAAAAGCAGTTTCCACCAACGCTCTAGCTACGTGATAGAAGATGTGGAGGATAATACTTGCTTTAGGATAAGGATGAAAACACATTACAATGAATAACTTTGAAGAGAGAAGAGAGTGTACATTGGAAATCCATAGAGGGCTGATCCAAGTGATCACATACGAGTCCCACTTCTGTTTTCCATGTGCATAATATATGATGGAGGCTCTGCTTTGAGGCAAACATCTTTCTTTCTTACAGAGTTCTAGTGACAACAAAAGAAAATCTTTTGCTGATTTTTTAATCTGATGTAATTTATATAAAATTGCTAGCAGCTAGAGGCAAGAAAATGACGACTGACTTCAAAAAACAACAAGGGAAGGGTAGAGGGGTCCACACCAGGCCTCTTCACCCTGTCCTCTTTGAATCTGAAGTAATATTCTCAAATGCAGTAGCAGCAAATGGAAGAGATGCCACAGTCAGTTTTAGCCTTCAAATTAATGATTTCTCAAAGTCCTCTAAGGCAGTGGTTGTCAACCTTCCTAATGCTGCTACCCTTTAATACAGCTCCATAAGATTAACTTGTTGCTACTTCATAACTGTATTTTGCTAGTTACGAACTGGAAATGTAAATATCTGATATGTGACCCTTAGGAGGTCGCAATCCACAGATTGAGAACCACTGCTCTATGGGCTAGCAAGAATGGGCTTGAACCTAAAGATCAGGGTTCAGTTCTCAGAACACAAATGGTGGCTGACAGCCATTAGTAACTGCAGTTCCAGGGGATCAATTACTCTCCTTTGGCCTCTATGAGCAGCAGGCATGCATTTAATATACTTACATATATGAATGCAAAACAATTCATATACACAAAATACATTGAAAAAAAAAACAGGTTAAAAAGTAGTTTGTCTCCCTATGCTTTGCCCAAATTTTGGCTGGGCGTCTCTGCACATGCTTTGATCCCCTGCTGGGGAGTCTGTTCTGTTCCCTCTCTTCTACTGCTTCTGGTGTCTATCCTGTTTGCCCTTCTGAATGAGAATTAAGCATCTTCCCTAGGGTCCTCCTTGTTGTTTAGTTTCTTTAGGTCTGTAGATTTTAGTATGTTTATCCTACATTATATGGCTAATATCCTCTTATAACTAAGTACATACGATGCACGTCTTTCTGCTTCTGGGTTACCTCATCAGGATGATCTTTTCTAGTTCCATCCATTTGCCTGCAAATTTCATGATTTTCTTGTTCTTAATAGCTGAGTAGTGCCCTGTAGAGACTGATGCATCAACCAAGGTCCATGCATGGAGGGGACCTAGACTCCCTGCTCAGATGTAGCTCACAGGCATCTCAGTCTCCAGGTGCATGCCCTAGTAAGGGGAGCAGGGTTGTTTGTCTCTGACATGAACTCTGTTGCCTGCTCTGTGATCACTTTCCCTTGACAGGGCAACCTTGCTAGCCAACAGAGAAAGAGGATCCAGGCAGGCCTGATGAGACCTGATAGGCTAGGGTCAGATAGTAGGGAAGGAGGACTAGGGGAGTGGAATGGGGTGGGGCAAGAGGAAGGGAGGGTAAGGCTGGGAGGACGGAGGGAGGGGGCTACAACCGGATACAAAGTGAATAAATTGAAAAATAATAATAATAATAATAATACAAAATGGAAAAAAGCATTTTGTCCATCTTTTGTTAGCAAAATTTGCCTAGAGTTGATAGTTTCTTCATTAAATATTTTATTGATTTGGATTTCTAATAAAAGGCAGTTGAGCCTGGAATTGTTTTTAATAGGAAACTTGATGTCAATTTTAATTTCTTTAATATCTATAAGACTCTTTAGGGTCTATCAAGAAATGTTTCCTTTTTAAGTTATTAATTTATGGGCATAATGTTTTATTAATAGAGTTCCTGTATTTTCCTTTCCTATGTGTAAGATATGTGCTAATATTTCCCATTCATTCTTTCAATAATTTATGGCTTTTCTTTTTTCATCAATTGGGCCAAAGGGACAATTTAATATATTTTCAAAGAATTAGCTTTTGGTTAATTTTATTGTTTTTGTTTTCTAATAATTTCAGTAATTTTTATTCTTCATTAGTTCCTTCCTAGTTTGCTCTGGGTGTAATGCATTCAGCTTTTTCTATTTTCATAACATAAACACTGAAGCTCTCAGTCTGGTCCCTTCCTCTTTGCTAATGGAGCACTCAAAGCTTGAAACTTCCCTCTGCTTCAGCAATATCCCACAATTCTGAGATGCTGAGGTTTCATTTCCATGGAAGTAAACTATTCTATAATTTCTCTGTTGAGTTCCTCTTGGACCCATGAGCCATTCAGAAGTACATTGCTAGGGCTGAAAAATAGCTGAGTTGGTAGAGTGCTTAGCTAGGATGCATGAAGCCCTGGGTTTGATCACCAGCACTAAAGAATGCGCATGATGAGGTGTGTGCCTGTAATTCCAACACTCAGTAGGTAGGGGCAGGAGTAGCAGAAGTCAAGGTCATCTTTTTTTTTAATTAATTCAATTTACATCTTGTTCATAGGCCCTCCCTCCTCTCTGCCCAGTCACACTCTCCCTCCTGAATCCCCTCTTTGGGAAGATCAAAGGAGGGATGCTCTAGGCCAATCTGGACTATATGAGACCTTATTATCTGAATAGTTAAGTTTTAGATATTGATTTACCATTGGTTATTCCAATCATCTGCTGGTAGACACTCAGGTGGTTTCCAGCTTTTGGCTTTGATGACTACTCCTGCTACAAACATCTGTGTAAAATGTTTGGGATCAGTTTTCATTTCTTTTTGATATATACTATGTGTGACATGCAATTCCACACTTAACCTTTGTGATAAAACACCAATCTTTCACGAAATGACAAATATTTCATATTTGCATTAGCAATATATAACGTTCTAACTTCTTTATGTTCTTGCCAAAGCTTGTTTTCTTTGTCTTCTTTCATCACACATCAGAACAAAAGAAAACTGATGTATTTGTTATGATAGCTATTCTCACCAGTGTAAAGTAGAATCTCACTGTGGCTGCTTTAGTTTTTAATACTGCCTGATAATTGGGGGAAATTGCCTGAGTGTTCAGGAGTCCTGGTGCCTTTATATTCTTGGTAGATGTATAGTGGAATACAGAAGAAAAACAAGGCAAGAAAGCAAACTGGAAATAAATGTACTGATAGCATCCCCTTCTCCTTGCATTAAAACAAAGCTCTGTGTTTTGCTCCCCTGGCACAAAGTGTGCAGTCACCTAAACTACATCATTAGGGTCTGCTACAGTGCCTGGATTCTTCTCTTCTCTTTTTAACTTTTATATAACAAATTAATAGAAGGAAACAAAAGCCAGGCCTGACTCCAAGAAAACCAAGTTTCTTCAGTGTTAAGCTTTTTTCATTTTTATGACTGGCATTGTTAGGTGGGTTTTGTTGTGACAATCAAGTATCAGAACTGTTATTTTTTATTTTTTGAAAACCAGAACGATAATCAGATTTCCCCCTCCTTTATTTAGCTGCTAATGTGAAGATATTACTTTAGAATTAAAATACCATTAGTGTTGGAAATGAAAACATTGCCTAATTGCATGCACTTTGGCAGATCTGCAATTTTTTACCATTTAAAATCATGGAGGATGGACTGGAGAGATGGCTTAGTGGTTATGAGAGCTGGCTGTTTTTCCAGAGTACCTGGGTTCTTTTCCCAGCACCCACATGGAGACTTATACCCATCTGTAACTCCAATTCCAGGGGACCAGATGCTCTCCTCCACCCTTCAGGGATCAGGTATGCACATGGTGCACAAACATACTTGCGGAAAAAAACCACTCATGCATATAAAACAATGGAGTAAAAACATTTTAAAATGGAGAATGAATTTCCCTTTCAAGCAGGAATGAAGCGGTATCTGTATTTATGGTGCTCTTCCTTCACTCACATTTTTAGAGATATTCTGACTGTAACCACCTTCAACATTTACAGCTAGTTACACAATGAATCAGAAGATGAAAACATGTTCTCAATATCCACATTAATCATCCCAGTCACAACTGTTATAGGTCCTGACTTCTTCCAGCATACCTTATCTGACAGCTAGGCACTAAGTGAAGTCACCTCTAAGAAAAACTGAAAACAACAACAAGATAACAACAAAGCAAACCAAACCCTCAAAACCTGTCCAGTTTCAGGGTCATCCCAAGTTATTCTCGGAGGTGAACTGTTCCTACAGTATGACCAGAGTCCTACTGCACGGTAGTGTTCTGCACCGTCTGGAACTGGCCACAGGCTTGTTACTCAACATTATTGACATTTTGGTGATTCTCTTTCCCAATTGTCCACAGTTAATATAACAATCTATAATTATACATACTGGATATATTTACGTGACTGATGAGATAAAAGACTCTTAAGTTACTTTTAAAATAAAACAAATGCTGCAGAAAAACCAACCCTACATCTTCAAGAGAGTTTAATGGATTAGCAACAAGAATGCTTGTAATGGCAAGACTTTCTCCTTATGTGCAACTAGGTATGAAAGAAACAACTCCTGTAGGTTCCGTTTAAATCTTTACAGAGTAAACTAAAGTCAAAGTAAAGTCATGGCTAAAGGTTCAGGTTATTGAGTCAGGCAGACCTAGCTCTATCTTTTTTAGCTAGTCATTTGATAGTGATCAATTCAATTAACTTCTGGAGAATAAATTTCCCATAAAAGTAAAATAGTACTCTTCAATAAAACCTAAGTTAAGCAGGGTCATTAGGATTAAACATAATGCACAGGTCACAGAATAAACACTTAGATCTCTCCCACATTATAATTTGACAAGGTTTTGGTACTTGGAAGTGAAGCTTTTGACAAATAATTAAGTCAGGAGGGCAGCATCCTGATTACTGGATTAGTGCCCCAGACAAGAAATGCTAAAATACTCGTTTTTGCCTTTGTAAGGATACAGGACAAGAAACCATTCATGAGCCAATATATATGCTTTCACGAGACTCTAGTTCATGAGCGCCTTTATCATAGACTTTCCAGCCTTCAGAAGTGTGAGAGACAAATTTCTGTTGTTTATAAATCATCTAGAGGAAGACATTTTCTTTTAAAAGGACCCAAATAGGCTAAAGCAGCATGTGCTGGTTTGAATAAAATGTCCTCAATGTGCAAAGACTGAAAGATTTTGGAACACTCAGTACTAAATTGGATGTCTCCATCAAATTCCTTCCCTCAGGGATTAGGGAGCTATGCAGAAGAGGAGGCAGGATTGTCAGAGCCAGAGGGGAAGGATGACTCCAAGGAAATGATGTCTTCCAGATACAACAGGACTGATGCACATACGAACCCACAGACTGTGGCAGCAGGAACAGGGCCTGCACAGGTTCAAGCCAGATGGAGTCCAGTGCTGAGAGGGACATAGGCTCTCACCCCTAAACAAGAGCTATCTCCAGTGACATCTACAGGGAAAGAAAATATTAGAACTATCTCACTAGGTATATCAATCACATTTAAGAGTAGGCTCCATGCCCAGAAGCAGAGAGCCAACACAAAAAAGCTCTGGAATTTTTGTAGACTTTTACTCTCACATTGCTTTGTTTGGATACTTTCTGTTTTACTGACATTTTACTAGTATATTATGGTTTCTGCTTTTGTGTTCTTATGGACTTAGTTTTTGTGTGTGTTTCTTTTTATAATTATTCTGGTTTGTTTTTGTTTGTTTGTTTGTTTGCCTGCTTGTTTTCTAAAGAGACAGACAAAGACAGGTCATAGAGTTGGGTGGGCAAGGAGGTAGCAAGGATTTTTTTGTGAGCAATTCGGGGAGGGGAAACTGTGATCAGAATATACTGTATGAAAAATTTTTTTGCAATTAAAAATATATCTCCCATAGTTTCTGGCATTTGAATATTTGGTTCTTATTGATGGTCCTTCTTGGGGAAGGCTTAGGAGGTGTGGTCTTCTTGGAGGAAGTAAATCATTGGAAGCAGACTTTCAGAATTTAAAGACTGCCATTTCAAGTTTGTTCTTAATGCTTTCTATGTATGGTTCAAGATATGACCCCTCACCTTCCTTTTCCTGCTGCATGCATGTATTCTGCCATCATGGACTCTAACTCTGCAATCATAAGCCCAAAGAAACTCTTTTTTCTATGAGTTGCCTTGAACATGGTGTTCTACTGCAGCAATAAAAAGCAAGTAATATACAGCATATTGAAAGTTAATCTCAGTGCTTGACATACTATAAACATTCAATAATATTAATTACTGTTATTTTAAGTTGTTGTGACAGGGCAAATCAGGCTTCCCTTTATATGGAAAGTTTCCCTCATTAGAAGTATTACAATGGATTTTTCCAAGGACTATCAAGCTTTACAAGTATAAGGCTCTACACAGATGAAGTGTTTTAGTGTACTTTTTCTACCCATCCATAAGGACCACAGCTTATAGCTAATGAAATGAACTTAAAACTAGATACTTGCTCTAACTTAAGCATTAAAGTTAAACTTGACTTAACCTTAATATTACATTTTATCTTCTTTAAAGAGGCCATGTTAGTTTGTTCAACTGAAAATCTAAATTTCTAGTTATGCAAGGTAGAATTTCAAGAGATGTACAACTAAATCTTGTTCAAATCTTTTTAGACTGTAGAACTGAGACATTTGGGTTAGATGATAACATATAAATGTAGACTGTCTTTAATTTTAGGTGCCTCTTGGACATAGAACACAACTTCAGAACTGAGCTAAGTGGAAGAAATAAACTAGTTCTATTGCTTTACTTTGTAGAGAAGTGAAGTTTTAATCTGTTCTCTGTTAATATTTTAACTATGATAGCAAATTTGGTAGTCTAAAACATGGTAATTAATAATTAGAAAAACACAGTTGATACTGCGAATTTAATGATTCTACTCAAAGTTACTGAAAAACATTGAGAAATAGATTTAAATGACATTAGAAATTCTAAAAAATATGGTAAATACATCACAATAAAATATAACAATGTTATATGGTTTTAGTTTGGTAATAAAATGGTTAAAGATTAAAGAAGTAGATACACTAAAAAAAAAAAAAACAAAACTTACTTTAGGAGATCTGATTGCTTTCCATGTATTATTACACCTGAATGAGTGAACACTAAGCACTTTAATTTCTGTTGTGTTTGAAAGGTTGCTCTCCAGAACTTCAGTTTTTTGTTTTTGTTTTTTTTAATAATGGTTGATGACTAGAAAAAATTAACTTGATATTCACAAAGAGATGAATGTGACTATATGACTATGAAAGACAAGATCACAGAAAAGCTATAATTACAAGTAGAATTGGAGAATTAAAAATTTTTTTGTTTTAAATTAGTGGAGGAAAGAGTAATTAGAACACCCATTCATGTTTTGGTACATTATTTATGAACTTAAATTATCTCCTTAAAACAAGTCCTACATTTCTTAGAATCATCAGGACTAGTACATAATATTGTCAATTGATCAGCTTTTCACATTCCCTGCATTCTACAGCAAGGCAGTAGATATAATCAATTATCCTTATTTACTAATACACAGTACTCAAGCAAACAAATGGTACTACTCAAAATCAAATAACAACCAGTGACAATAAAACTTAAGAGTTAGGGGCCAGCGAGATGGCTGATAAATCATTGCTATGTAAACATGAAGACCTAAGTTCGAATTCAGAGTGCCCACATAGATGCTGTGTAGGTTTGGCAGCCCTTCTGTAGTCCCAGGGTTTAGGAGATAAACACAAGGCAAAATGGCTAGCTAACTTAAACTAGCAAGATCTGGGTTCAGCTGAGAATCCCTAACTGTAGTGGTTAATTTTAATTATCAACTGACAACACAATCTAGAATCCTGGAAAGACAGTTTCTGGAACTGTCTAGATCAGGCTTTCCTATGGGCATATCTTTGGGGCATTATCTTGACTACATTAATTCAGGCGGAAGACAGACCTACCCAGGCAAGGAGACCCTGGATGTGGGAGGACATGAGCTGAGCTGAGCATATGAATGTGCTCATTGATTTTCTCTCTGCTCGTGACTATGGCTGTGATTAGCTACTTCAAGTTCCTGCAATGAAAGACTCTAACCTGAAATTGAAAGCTTAAAATAAACTCTTTTTCCCCTAAGTTGCTTTTGCCAGGGTATTTTAATACAGCAACAGAAACCAAACAAAGGAGCTGCCTCAGTATATAAGGTGAGGAGTACTGAGGACGATCCTTTATGTCACTCTTGGGAACACATCACATGCAAATACATACACACACACACAGACTACACACAAAGTTATGATTTGGACTCCATAAAAAACTGCAAACATGAATTTTTACAAACATGCATGCAAACAATTTTGGCCTAAGATCAAGAGTTAAGCAACTGATGATCTCAAGTCTTTCCAAATGTGTTCTTGGCCATGCTTGTCATCTAACAGTCTTTTTAAATAACAAGAGAAAAAAAATGTTCACAGTCTCTTAAAAGTTTTTGTTTTCTATTCTGGATGCTTTTGCCTTTCCAATTCAATTTCTGGACTTTCTTTTTTTTAAAGGTAGAAAGTGTCAAAAAATGAATATAAAATTAAAATTTCAAATATGAAAGAAAAGATGTGACATTAATACAAAACTCAGAAGACAACTGTATATTAAGGGAACTACTAAATCCTTAGGGCATTGAGCTTATTTTTTTGGAAAGGGAAAACATGTTTGGTGAAGAGTAAAATGATAGATAGTATCGACCATATTTCTTTTCAAATAAGCTTATGTTTCTTGTTAAGCGACTAGAGAAAAACCAAAACAAAACAACCTAGTAATTCTTTTGAACAAACACTAAAGACCGAATAAGCCTGACAATGTTAAACTGTAAGATGAACAGCTTCTTCCACAGTTTGGTAGACATGAGATTCACATTTACACTTAAATAGAAGTCCTTGCAAATGCTCTAAAACTTTTGTGCAACATGATAGAACTCTGGTTACCATTTAACTCTGAAGCACTTTGTTCATTCTGGTGACCAAGGCAGTTTAGCAGCAAGTTCTACATTCCTTTACAATTTCAAAGTGATTCAAATCTTCTTATGATGAACATCCTTTCTTCCTTGCCTCTCATTCCTATATTCTGAAGGTACCAATGTTTACTGCAATAGAAAAAAAAAAGTATGATGAAGGGCAGAGTATTTGGAAATACATTGCATTTGTTTCTTCATCTTTGGATACTCTGAATTTTACCCTCACTCAGCAGGTATGAGTCATCTGATTAGCTTAAGATGTAACTTCCTTATTTAGGTGGAGACACACAAGCCTCATGAGCAAATTATCTTCCAAAACCAAAAGAATACCGATGGAAAAGATTTTGTAAAACTTCATTTGATTGTCCTTAGAAACTCATTTTATAAAAAACGTGGATATTTACTGAATGGAAAATATTTGCTACAGCTATCTCCAAATGCAAATATTTAATTAGCCAGTTAGTAGTGTTAAATTCAAGCATAAACTGTATTTACAAACAGGCTGAAGACAATTATACAAAATTACAATTAAAAAAAAAGTCTATTTCTGACTCTTGGTCATTCAATTTAAGAGTTCTAAACTGGTCAAATCCCCAGTTTGGTTTTTGCACAACACCAATTAAAAAATGACTCAAAGAGAAACTGAAAGATGAATATTATTCCTCTAAAATGTTTCCTGGGCTTGAGTGATGGCTTAGCCGTTAAAGGGTTATAATCAAAACATAAAATGATTCCTGACTGCTTATGTAGTATAAAAGTAAATCCTCCAACACAGTTCACAATTTAAAAAGCACTTCAAAAAAGAGAGGTTTTTGGATATGCTCTATCAAATGCTATCTAAATTGAACACAGCTGTGATATTTTTAATGTTTTTACAGTGTTTATAACATTAATGTAACACAATATTAAGCAGCTTGTAGGGATTATCAAAATAGGTAAGTCTTGAAGAATAGTGACAAAATTATTTAGTCTTCTTTTCACTATAAGGCCTTACAAAAGAAATGTACTTTATACAAGTTTTAGTTTTAAAATTGAATATGAAAATATACACATTGACAGAAAGTAATTTCCCAAGAGCTGGCTTTAGCCACTCACACAGTCCTTGCCTATAAATTCCCCACATTATTTTCGCTCAATACCTTATTCTTGGACTTGCAGATGACCAAGTATACTAGATATAAAATGGAAACATAAAATGGAAAATGCTATAAATTGTGTTTAATTCAATTTTCTCACTTTAAATGTCTGATATGTACATATGATATAGCAAGGGCCTTAAATCTTTATGCACTCTGAAACTGACTCTTAATGGAGAATTTAGTCCATTTATATTTAATGTAAATACTAAATGTAAATACTAAAATGTTTGGGTACAAAATGCTTTACCATTTAAATGTTTCCTATTTCTGCTGTTTCTGTCCCTTTTTTTGTTTTGTGTTGTTTATTTTTCATTGCCTTGATTTCAGTAAAATATTTTTCAATGTTTTAATTTAATGGCTTAGAGATTACAATATGCATTCTCAAATTATCACAACTTATTTAAAGGTCTTAAGCAAATAATAATTTTGAAATATTATATATATAGTAATTCTCACTTTGTATAACATAATCACATATTAAACCAAACTTCTATATACATTATAAAACCACAGTTATCTGTCTTTAAACAAAACAAAAAAGAAAGACCTTTTCAATTTCTTACTTAAGTTGTTTCATCTCTTTCATAGAACCAAGTTTTTAATCTGGTATCACTGTCTTTCAGCTTAAATTTTTTAGCATTAATAGTGTACTTAAATTGACAATGGATTACCTAATTTTTCATTTGTCTAAATTTGTATTTGTTTTATCTTTGTTTTCAAAGGATATATTCTTTGAAAACAGATTTCTGAGGTAAGAGCTTTTGAAAGCTGGGTGTGGCGGTGCTGCTACTTAAGACACTGAGGCAGAAAGACTTCAAGTTTAAGGCTTGAGTCCGAGCCCAACCTTGGTAATATGGTGAGACCCTGTGTCAAAACAAAGAGCTGCAAAACAGAGCTGAGTAGTGAAGAGCAGAGAACAGTTTTGGGCCTGGCTCCTCTCCTTCCACCTTTACCAGGCTGGATGTGGAGGTCAAAGAACAGCATGCGGATGTCTGTCCTTTCTTTTCACTACATGGGCTCCAGGACTGGCAGCAAGTGCCTTTAACAAGTGAGCATTTCATAGCCCTATCTCAACTTAGTGTCTAGATTTTTTGCCCTCTTAAAAGATAATTTATCTGTCTTATCACATGTAAGATGAGACAGTATGGATAGTGTGTCACTATATAGTAACTATGGACTTTATCTTTCCTAAATGATGCTCAATTCTCTACTAATGTGCAGTTAAATACAGCCTGATACTCTGAGCTTCTGCAAACTTAGTTTTATTATTAGGGAGGCTATTTTTAAGCCTTTTCCTTAATTCTGGGATAAATCCTTAAAGCCTTACACATAATACTTACTTCTAAAGCTGAACATTTCTGATCTTGAATTGGAAAATCAGTTGTATATTTTTTAATTAATAAATAAATAAAACCAACTCTATCTTGGAAGGTCTAAAATTCCAAATCCGATCAGAAATATCTACTCAACAGCTTCCACTAGACCCTAGGGGTGTCTTCTATTACACATGTAATTAGGGGTCAGCCAATGAATTAAAAAGAGTATAATGCAGATTTTTGAGGCTCCCTGCTTTTAGGGATTTACAGCACCAAATTCCAGAGCATGCACAGAGTTGCACAGGAATAACCTATGAATGATGACACCTTTTTAGAAAATACACTCTAAAGCAGTAATTTTCAATATTCCTGATGATGGGATCCTTTAATACAGTTCCTTATGTTGTGATGATCCCAAACAAATTTTGTTACTGTTGAATAGTAACGTAAATCATTTTTGGAGATAGATGATGTCAAAGGGGTCGTGACACACAAGCTGAGAACCACTGTTCTGAAGTACTAGGAGGTAGTGGGTCACAGTGTTAGTAAGTTACTCTTAATGATTCAGGAACAAGTATTTTTATAAATTGTTTGTGAAAGTATATTATAAAAACAGAATATATATATATATATATTTATATATATATATATATATACACACACATATACATACTGTCATTTCTAAAACAACTGAAGAGTAAGTATTTCTGTGGACAATTATTTTTACTGTACTGTTTGATGATCTATCTTAGCATATTAGATACCAGTACAAATTATGCAGCAGATTCTTTTTACTTATTCATCTTTCAACTAACCACATATAAATAAATCACATACTTAGGACCCTCTATGGTTAAAGTCAGTGTTCTACGTAAAGGACAACTTTGCTTTCATGGTTTATATTCTAGAACAGAAGAAGAATGAAGGAGAAGGCAGAAGAAGGCTATAAAGAAAAGAGAAGAAAGAAAGAGACAACAATGACAATTTTTAGATTGTAGTAATAAAATTGGATATCAAGTACAAAAGTAAGATGCAGGTGCATTATTTGTTGGTTTATGGTTTTCAAGATAAGGCTTCATTATGCAATTCTAGGCTATCTTAGAACTCACTATGCAGACCACGCTGGCCTTGAACTAACAACAATCCTTCTGTCTCTGCCTCTGTCTCTGCCTCTCAAGTGCTGAGATTATAAGCATGAGTCAACACAGCCAGTTGGAGATATAATTTTTGACAGTGCATTAGAAACAGTTTCCAATGAACTGATATATGAAAGTGAGCCAAACTAAATGGAGACTGTTTATTTGTATGCAGGACATACATGTTACAACATAGCAATGAATCATGCTTACAAAAGTATGGTTTGAGTAAACACTGCAGACACAGCACCAAATAAAATAAAACCTGTAAATATTATTAATTCTCTTTGAGACATACTGAAAATCAGGTGGCAGTGGCACAACTCTTTAATCCCAGCACTCAAGAGGTAAAGGGAGAGGCAGGCAGATTTCTTTGAGGCTAGCCTGGTCTACAAAGACAGTACAACCAACATTTTAAAATACATTTTCTATTCTAACAGGACAACAGAGTTATGTGGAAGACATTCCAGAAGAACAGTCAATAATGCAAGGAAGCTTTGGCCCAGGACTGAAAAACAAGAGTAGAAAATCCAGAATCCTGTAAGTGCAAGTTAAAAATCATATATGACAGAGAGCTTTTTGTTCATTAAAATGCCAACTTCATCACAAAATAACTGGGATGGTTAACAATGACTATTATGTCAACTTGACATATCTAGAATCACCTAGGAAACAAACCTCTGAGGAAATTTCTAGATTGGATTAATTGACATGGGAAGACCTACTCTAAATGTCTACGTCATCATTCTCAAGACTGGAGTCCTAGACTGAGAGCCAACTGAATAGCAGAATTCACCTCTCTCTTCTCCTAACAGAGGACACCATGTAATCAGCTGCCAAATGCCCCTGCCTTCATGCCTTCCCTGCCACAATGGACTAGACCTCAGAAATAAGCCAGAATGAGCACTGCCTTCGCTAAGCTTTCATCAGGTATTTCATTGTCAATACAATGCTAAAAGTAACTAACATGATAACTAAATTTACAATATGTGTATGTGCTAATTTCAGAATAATATTTATTAATGGGCATGCTGAAACTCAACACAGAGGAAAAAATCTAGCATGATAAAAAAGAGACAAGGTGTTATCAGTGATCTAGGTGTGTGTGTCTGAGTGAGAGAGAGAGAGAGACAGGCAGACAGACAGACAGAGACAGACAGACATGACTGACATACTATGTTTCTCGGATTGATTTCAAACTTCGCAGCTCAGCCTGAGTAGCTGAGAATATAGACACATGCCATCATGTCCAGCTTCTGATATAACCTTTGGTACTATATTTGCTCTCAAAAATCCTACAGGCCCAATATGTTTTACTTTACTTTTAAACTTAATAATAGGGAATAGTTTTAAGTAAAAATATCACAACTGAAATACAATGCATCAATCTACCATGGATCCAGCATCGTACTGAAAACTTTAGACAGAGCAGGCATAGTCAAAGCCATGAGCTAGGAGCCAAACCCAACTTGCCACCTGTGTATTTATAGTCTGCAAGTTAAAAATAGTTTTTATATTTTAAAACAATTGGAAAAAATCAAAAGGAGAGTATTTTGAGCATAAAATTATATGAGATTTAGATTTCATTATCTATAAATAAGGTTTCCTAAGAACACAGCCAATTCTTTGTTTATGTACGGTCTATGGTTGTTTTTGAACTATATAAGGACAAGGGTGAGTAGTTTTGAGAGCACTGTCAGTTAACTGCCTACAAAGTCTCCCTTTATAATTGATGTTTGCCCGTTCCAGACATAATCTAGGTTCAGGTCAGTATCACTATCCTCTAACATCACAGGAAAGGTATCTTAAAAAACTAACGGCCTTCATGGGTTCTTTCTGTGGGCTTTCTTTCTGTTTACTTTTGTTCTTTGGTTAGAGTAAGAGAGAGACAAAAAGAGAACATGAAGTTGGGTGGGTAGGGAGGTGGGGAGAATACGGAAGGGGAAAACATGATCAAAATATGTTGCATGAAAATATTTCAGTAACTAAAACTCCAGATCAAATAGTTTTAGTCCACACTGTACTTACTGTCACTTTATTCCTTTATATTTGTAAAGAAACATTAAGTAGCGTTTTTCTATTTACAGTTATTATCCCATAATATGAAGACAGTTTTATATTCTTGATTTATAAAACTTGTTAGATATGGCACATCATTTTCTTCTGACCAGTTGATTTAAAATTGTAATGAGCTCTTTGAGTTGAAATATAAATAATATTTTCCATAGTAGAAACAAGATTATTTATAACTATAGTAAGGAAAAAATAGTTTCTTGAAAGCTTCAGAATTTTGCAAAGTTGTTAAAACTCATTCTAGAATTCTTCTACTCTGCTTTTGACCAGGGACATGTCTGAATGATCCTCCCTTTGGAAATGACCACCACACAGTAAAGAAAACAGGAAAAGTCCGTTCCAGACACAGGCATGAAGACTATGAATGCAAAGAAACAAGAAACAGACAGCTCTCAGGCAGGAAGAAATTTCCATTATAAGACAGTGAAGAACCCGAACAGAGCCTCACAATCCTGTTGAACAGAACATGTAAAGAGGCCAACGTGGCAGAAGATTATGCAGCAGAGCTTCAAACAGGGTGAAAACGTTCCTATAATCAGAACCAGGTTCCAAGTGTCAGCTACACAAACAGTTGCACATAAGAAGGGTAGCGTTTCCTGAAAGAATGAGATTCCAGGGAAATAAAATTACCAAGGAACAAAAACATAAATGATTCTCAAAGCTGATACTGGGCAGAAAATTAACAAATTCTTTTCAGTATGAAGGGAAAATCCTTGTTGAATATACAAAGCAACCAAGAGGACCCCCAGAAGGTCCACATCACAGACACAGGGAGAAGACTAGACACGTGTGGAAGTTAGCTCAGCTTAGACAGGCCGGAAAGTGCCAAACTACTATGCAACTAGAAATGGCCTTTCAGGGAAAGTCCAATGTTCTTAAAGAAACACAACTGAAAACTTAGGAATATAAAATTCACAGCTTTCTGTCATTTAATGAAACTACTGGATATTCTAAGAGGCAGTGAAATTGCAATTCGTGACCAGAAAAATATCAATCTGGAAAGACTAAGAAATAATAGGATTAGCAGCAACAACATATAAAGTGATATTTTAATTGTGTTCTTTGTATAGTCCAGGATATAAATGAAAACAGAAATGTGATGAGTTAAGTTAATTTGAGAATTTTCAAAACTTATAAATAAAAACATTAAGATTTAAGATGAAACTGCATGGACTGGACAAGGAGTGATTTATATTCTGAGGGGAAAAAAAGACATTAGTGAACTTACGGACAGAGCCACAAAATTTTCCAAAGGGAAGTTCAGAAATAGGGGAGAAAAAATTTCTTTTTAAAGGGCAGAATACAGACATGGTTTAGGGAGTGAAGGCACTTGCCTCCATGCTTGATGAGCTTGATGGCCAGGACTCACATGACAGATGACTCCACAAGTTGTCCTCTGACACACAACAAAATTCAGAAGCAAGCCCAAAAAAGATATAGTGAAAAAAAATTCTTGTAAAAAAACATTACTTGAGAAGTGATGTGATGTCATTCTAAGAAAAAAGGTGTTTTGTATTCATAGAACAAGAACTAAAATGAGTAAATAGAATAAAGAATAAACTAATGGGATCCCAAATGAACCAAACGAAGAAATTAAATGGAACATAAAAGCACAATCATTTTGAAAGATTAACAGAGAACAAACTAGTGAGGTGGCAGATTCAATACAAATATTATTAATATATTAAATATACATTATCTTCCATTCATTAATTTTTATTGAGCTAGTACTAAATTTAAGCCTTTGTACATGCTAGGCAAGTGCTCTACCACAGACTTATATTACTTGTGCTAAATACTCAATTTAGAAGACATATGAGTAGGTCATGGTGATACACAAAAGAGGCACAGGCCCTAAGTTTGGGGCTTGTCTGGGTTACACAGCAAGATCATGTCTCAAAACACAACAACAACAAAATTCCCAAGCAAATAAATAAGACATATGAAAAGTTTAAGACCCAAAAATATGTTCTCCCCTGATACACACACAAATAAGACAACAGGTTAAAATTAGAAAGGCAGTAACCTTTCAATCTTAAACTGGAACAGCCCCGTTAATACCAAACATAGCAGAAGACGATCAATTATTGTCAGCGATAGAAGGGTATATTATAGTTTATAGTGAATTTATTTGAAAAGTGGGAAAATCCTAATGTGCATGTCTATAACACCAGAAGTGAAAAATGAGTGAAGCAAAGGCTGTCAGAAAACATGGAGGGACTCAAGTATACCACGCTCCCCATGAACTAAAAGAACAAGTGGTCCAAAGGCACAGGTGGGAAACCTGAGCAGGGCTGAACATCACTGAACACTCTGACTCACAGTAGCTCAGCGACCTTCACGATGATCACAGCATTTCTCAAAACAGACCACTGGCTGAGCCATGAATAAGGCTATGCAAACTGAAAGAATGGAAACTATGGAATCAAATCAGAAACCAACAAACACTGCCAAGTTCCCAAACATTCAGAAATCAAACAATGTATTTCCAAAATAATCTAGAGTAAATAAATAAAAATCATAAGAAATTAGAGTATAATCTGAGTTAAATAAAAGTGAAAAACAACCAAATCTGTGACATGCTTCTCAAAAGCTTTCTGAACACATTTATAGTATTCTCTGTTTTTATTAAGGGGTCAAAAGCCTAAAAGCAATTATCTAAGATACTATAGGGGGAAAAAGAGCAAATTAAATAAAAGTAGGTGGACAAATAACAATACAAATAAAATAGCCACCTGAAAACCAGACAAAAATCCATAAAACTAAAAACTGGTTCTATGAAAGAATATTAATGAAACCAATAAATCTGTGGCCAAACTGAACAACAGACAGAAATCACTACTGATGCAAAGGAGGAAAGAGAAGGAATATTAGCAATAAAGAGGATGGTAATTCAGAAACACCAAAGAGAAGCCATAAGGTAACTTCAAGTGAAATGCTGAACGTTCTCAATTAATAGGGAAAAACTGCCCCATGCTGAGTTGCTAAGATCTGCAATATGAACAGAACATGGTTTATTTTCCCTTTGGCAACTGCCATGCTTTCAGGTACTCCCTGTACCCTGCACAGTGATCCCACACACACGGGGAAGGAGTACTGCTACATAAAGAGCAGCTCATGGGATAACATGATAGCAACAGAATAGTTCTACATCATGACTGCAAAACTGGCTACAGGAACCGTGGTGTGGTAAAAAAAAAACCAAAGAACTATATACTCATTTATACAAATATTAGTTTCTTGGTTTTGATCTTGCTGTATAAGTCACGTAAGATATAACTAATAAAAGAAATGGTGTTAATGGGCTTCTATGCATTGTGTCTGGAACTTACTATTAGCTTTGTAAATTCTTTTACAAGCTTTACTTATATTATCTATAAGTAAGAATCTTTTTTCTGTCTTTCTTTTCCCACCTTTGGTTTTTTAATTAAATTTTTATTTTTTACATTAATTACATTTTATTCACTTTGTATCCCAGCTGTAGCCTCCTCCCTTATTCCCTCCCAATTCCACCCTCCTTCCCTCATCTCCTCCCATGCCTCTCTCTAAGTCCACTGATAGGGGAGGTCCTCCTCCCCTTCCATCTGACCCTAGTTTATCAGGTCTCATCAGGACTGGCTGCAATGTCCTCCTCTGTGGCCTGGCAAAGCTGCTCCTCCCTTGCGGGGGGGGGGGGGCGGCGGTTTGGTGGTCAAAGAGCCAGCCACTGAGTTCATGTCAGAGACAGTCCCTGTTCCCCTTACTAGGAAACCCACTTGATACTGAGCTGCCATGGGCTACATCTGCACAGGGGTTCTAGGTTATATCCATGAACGGACCTTGGTTTTTTGAGATAGGTTTTCTCTGTGTAGTCCTGGCTGTCCTTGAACTCACCACAGAGATTCATCTGCCTCTGCCTCTGCCTCCTGGTGCTGGGATTAAAGGCATGTGCAATCACCACCCAGCAAGAATATTTTTCTAAAAAAGAAAGTCATAGTATCTTTATATCTAATAGGTAAAAACAAGTCAAACTGAATGGGCTACACAGTATATGAATTGTATGAATCCAACTATATAGCCTGGAAAGAAATAACTATGGAAATAGAAAGACAAAACAAAAGCAAAAACAAAACAGCTGGAGAAAACAGAGGGATGACTAAACAGGACACTGAAGATTTCAGTTCATGAAAGTACTCTTTTTCACACTATAATAAAGTACACATTGTAATGTGTCATTATGTATTTGTCCAAGCTCACAGAATCTATGATACCAAGAATGAATTCTAATAACACTAGGGGTTTGGATCCCCTGATCTTTTTATAGTCTTTCATTGTTCTTGTAGATCTGCAAAACATCGACATTTCAGAATACCAAATCTTGAATCAAAATTTTCTGGCTGTGCATAAAAACAAAGTTGGAAATATAATTTATATAATTTTTAATGCAATTTATTCATAGTCAAGGAAAACAAATTGCAGTTAATGGCCTTTGGTGGTTTGGTTTGTTTGTTTATATTTGGGGTTGGAGCTACATTTTTCAATTTAAAAATGGCCCAAGAGCAACTGATTATCTATTTCAATAACATTCAATTGTATCCAGCAGAATAATCTTTAAGTATTTATGAAAATAATCTAATCTCACATTGAGAAAAAAATGTGACATAAAAAGATTGTGTCAAAATACTGAGTTAGTATTTTGAGTATTTACATTTACTTGATACTATTTTTTTTCTTATAAATTCAAATAACAGAGCAACTATTTATAAAATGAGCTATAAAACATAGGTCAACAGATACTGCAATTCTTTTTTATTGCCTATCCTTTTATTTCTGAAAATAAGACTGAACCCATTAATTTTTGCAAGTATAATAGTAAGATAAAAGTGACATCCTGAGTAATACTGAAGGGGTTGACTGTTAAATTTGTCTGAAAGAGGGAAACCATCAAGGTTTTTCTATAACTTCCACTGCTATCTCCTTGCATAACTTCAGGGACAGACCTGGACTCTGGTAGAGGGGGACTGGGCTCTCTGTTGGAGAAAGTGCAGCACCCTGGATGCTCAGGATGTTTATTGCACACCGTTGGGCAATGGAGGTGGGGTTGCTGCATACAGATAAACAAGTAAGCAGGGCTAGTACAGACAGCTGAACAAGGAGACAAGGCTAGCTGACCTCGGTAGCAGGCTCGGTGAGAAAGCAGTCTTCAGGCTGTAACCATCCAGGGGAAACTATGTGGACATTTTCTACACACCGCCAACACTTGCGCACGTTCCAGCCTCGCCATTCCTCTGAGCCTCACGCCTAGCAGGAGGGAGGTACGCCATTGTCCCACAGGCTGAGGCGAGGGTCTGTGACATGGCTGTGTCTATGTTAACAATACACACTCACTCAAGAGTTTCCTAGCTCCTCACACTCTAGCGCCACGTCAAACTTCACAATATTCTGTCCAGAAAGGAAGCGAACAATTAGAAAAATTATCTTGTCTGAGTGTTTAGTTCAAACATACCAAACATGTATAAGCATAGAAACCAGAATCCCATAATTCTTTCACTGCAACCAACAGATTTACTAAACATGAGTGACATCAAAAAAAGACCTAAATAGGGTTGGGGAAATGGCTCAGTTGACAAAGCACTGTTAGTCCTAGGACCTGACTGTGCTCCTCAGAACCCACATAAAAATGTGGGGCATGTGCTTACAATCCCAGGATTGGGAAGGCATAGAAAGGAGGATCCCTTGGTATCCCTAATCATCCAGTCTAGCCTAACTGATGAGCTCCAGCCCAGTAAGAAACCCTGCCTCAAAGGTGGTAGACAGCATTCCTGAGGATGAAACCCAAAGTTGTCCTCTAGCTTCCACAGACAAGCACAAACACGTACACATGCATTTGTATACACACATACACTCACACACATGCTCACAAATCTTTAAAAACAAGGATGGAAGAGCACCATAAGTTCACTAAGAACTGTGATCATTTATATATAAACAAATATATATATCTATAAAGTACCCTGTTACAAAAAACAAACAAACAAAAAACAGAAAACGAATTACACAGTGAGAAATAAATCCCTTCCCATCACCTGGAGCTATGTCTGTTATAGTGGCTATCCATGCTCACTATCAAAATCTCTTCACCATGGGATCATGTAGCTTCAAAATTTATGGCTGTAACTTGTTACAAGAAAGAGCTTATTAAGATGATGTAAATATTATACTAGTTAGTGACATGATTCAATTACTAATAGTCAAATCAAGAATGTTCAAAAGTCATAAATACTAAGGGACATATATACATACATGCTCTTGTGTGATTTAAAATCTTAATCAAATAGGCATGATGTAACCTATTTAATCTTTCCCAGGAAAGAGTTTTAATTTTGCTTTTATTAGCAATTAACTATGTGATTTTGGATAATTTACTTTATTTTCTATCTTAAAGATAAGGAATAATGACAAGGATGTCACTTGGCTAGTGTGAACTGAACAGGCTAGCCCATGTTACAGAGTACTTATGAAGTCTGGCACTTATTAAGTATTTGCAAACATTAGCTTGCCTTTCTAGCCTTCTAAACTTTCAGAGAATAGAGAACATTTCCCACTCCTTTTAACTCCTTAGAAAGCTTCCTTAAATGAAATGTCCTATCTCTCTATCTTGGTCCTGGTCCTCACCCTCCCAAATCAGTAGCTGAACAGCAAACTTAAATAAATTGAAGAGCACTGTGGCATAACAGAAGGCAAATGTCGTTCACAGTCAACAGATCTCAGTCTGGATCCCATTGTGACTAAGAGCTTTTGACTTTAAGCAATTTGCCAAACCTTACAAAACTCTCATCATAAAATGAAGACCTTATCTAGTGTTTTATCATCCTGTCTTTCCTATTCACAGGTCTCTTGCAAACGCTGTGAAAAGGGCATGTCTCTTTATCTTTGTCCTTTCTGTGTTACTATGGCAAAGCTCAAAATTAGAAGATTTAATGCTAGGATAAAGCAGAAAATTGATAAAAAGTGATTCAAGACTGGAAGAAAAATGCTACATTATAGAAAGAAAAAAATTATTTAACTGGCTCCAAATCCTTGCTTCCATCTCTTTTTAAGCCAAAAGAACTCAAATATTCTTTTCCTACAGAAAGATGAACTGAGAAATATATGTAAGTAAAAGATGGTTTTAAATTTAAATTAAATTCAGTGTTAAATTGTTCTTTACAACTGAACATTCTTTAATTTACTATCAGCAGGATCAAACCTTTGCTTTTTCTATTTGAGAGACTGGTTGGTCTTGGTTTTTGGCAATAAAGATCAAATTCAGTACATACTGTGCAAGGGCTTTACCATGGACAAGGTTTTGTTTCTTTTATTCATTTGTTTATTTTTGAGACAGGCTCTTAGGATGTATCCATGGCTAGCCTGGAACTTATCTTGTGAACCAGGCTAGCCTCAAATTCAAATTCAAAGACATGCTTGTCTTTGCTTCCTGAATACTGAGATTGAAAGTGCAAGGCACCATGACTGGGCAGACTTTTTTTAAGCAATAAAATAGCCACGAGGTATTTCAGTTGGTTAATAAAACAAACAAACAAAATGATATAGACTAGGTAACTAAGAGGGGTAATCATCTCTGATGTAAAGAAAATTGTTCTTTATTTAAAATAATACATACAAAGATTAGAGTGCCTTTCCTAAAGATGACCTAAGTACCCAGAGGCTGCATATGAACCACATAACCTAAAATGCACAAACATAAACCAAGTTTGACATGTAATTTCATCTGAGTCATGAAGCCCTAACCGTGTATGCTGCGTACTCTTAACACCTTTTCATAGATAAGGTAAGCTTATAGAATTTAAGTTGTAGAATTTTGGAGCCCTTAAGCAATTTTGGAAACATGTAATACAAATTGCTAACCGAATAATGAAGAAACTAACCAAGAAAGATGAAAAGAACTATGTAAACCCTTGATGCATTCAAGACAGAAATACCCAGTGCCCTGCTAATCCACTGGACTGACCACACAGAATCCGGCATGAATCAGTGCTTTGGGAACAAAGTACTTTTCATAACAAAACAAAATAAAAGGCTCTAATGTGATTGGTGGGTGTGTGAGGATTTAGGTGTGTTTAAGAGTAGTCTAAACATATAGACTACCAGGGGTTAACAGATAAACTTATATAGTTATATAAATGTATAAAAAGGGTAGATGGAACTACTTAATCTTTCTTTTTTTTAATATTTTTTATTTTTAAATAATTTTATACATTCACTTGTATCCCAGCTATAGCCCTCTCCCTCTTTCCCCCCCAATCTTCCCTTCCCTCCCTCATCTCCTCCCTGCCCCCTTCCAAGTCCACTGAGAGGGGGTGTCCTCCTCTCCTTCCATCTGGCCCTAGCTTATCAGGTATCTTCAGAATGGTTGCAATGTCCTTATCTGTGGCCTAGCAAGGTTGCTCCTCCCTCAGGGGGGAGGGGAAGCTCATGAGATCATGTCAGAAACAATTCCTGTCCCCCTTACTAGGGAACTCACTTGGATACTGAGCTACCATGGGCTATGTCTGAGCAGGGATTGTAGGTTATAATCATTCATGGTCCTTGGTTGGATAAACAGTCTCATAGAAGACCCCTGTGCTCAGATATATTTGGACCTTGTGGGGCTCCCTGTCCCCTCTAGGATATACTAATTCCTCCTTCCTTCATATGATTCCCTACACTCTGCCAAAGGTTTGGTTATGGGTCTCAGCATCTGCTTTGATACACTGCTAGGTAGAGTCTGTTAGGTGCCCTCTGTGGTAGGCTACTGTCCTGTTACTTGTTTTCTCCTATCTCCAATGTCCATCCCCTTTGTCTTTCTAGATGAGGATTGATCATCTTACCCTTGGACCTCTTTCTTGTTTATCTTCTTTAGGTGTACATATTTTAGTATGTTTATCCTATCTTATAGGTCTATATAAGTGAGGATATACCATATGTGTCTTTCTGCTTTTGGGATACCTCACTCAAGATGTACTTAATCTTTCTTATCCACATGTTCTACAAATACAAAATGAGAGAAAAAAAAAACACCCTACTTACAGGATTATTTTAAGAATGAAATAAGATAATGTGAGTTAAGTATTTGATAGCACCTTGTTCATAGTTAAGTACTTTAGAAATTATATGACTTTAGTTTTGTGCAGGATGATAAATACAGATCTATTTGCAATTTCCTACCTGTAGACATCCAGTTAGACCAGCACTATTTGTTGAAGATGCTATCTTTTTTTTCCAATGTATGGTTTTGGCATCTTTGTAAAAAACCAAGTATCCGTAGGTGTATGGGTTTATTTCTGGGTCTTTTATTCGATTCCATTGATCCACCAGTCTGTTTCTATGCCAGTATCATGCAGTTTTTATTACTATTGCTCTGTAGTACAGCTGGAGATCAGGCATGGAGATACCTCCAGACGATCTGTTGTTGTACAGAATTGTTTTAGCAATTCTGGGTTTTTTATTTTTCCATATGAAATTGAAAATTGTTCTTTGAAGGTCTTTAAAGAATTGTGTTGGTATTTTGATGGGAACTGCATTGAACCTGTAGATTGCTTTTGGCAGAATGGCCATTTTCACTATGTTAATCCTACCAATCCATGAGCATGAGATCAAAGATCTCAACATAAAACAAGACACACTTAATCTGTTGGAAGAAAAAGTGGGGAAGACCCCTGTGCCCAGATATATTTGGTCCTTGTGGAGCTCCTATCCTACTGATCCATGAGTGTGGGAGATCTTTCGTCTTCTGATATCTTCTTCAATTTCTTTCTTCAGAGACTTGAAGTTTTTTCCAAACAGGTCTTTCATTTGCTTGGTTAGAGTCACACCAAGGTACATTATGTTATTAGTGGCTATTGTGAAAGGTGTCGTTTCCCTAATTTCTTTCTCAGCCCTTTTGTCTTTTGTATGCAGGAGAGCTACTGAATTTTTTGAGTTAATTTTGGATCCAACCACTTTGCTGAAGGTGTTTATCAGCTGAAGGAGTTCTCTGGTTGAATTTTGGGGGTCACTCATGAATACTATCCTATTATCTACAAATAGTGATACTTTGATATCTTCCTTTCTGATTTGTATCCCCTTGATATCTTTTAGTTGTCTTATTGATCAAAGACCTCAACAGAAAACCAGATACACTAAATCTGTTAGAAGAAAAAGTGGGGAAGAGCCTGGAACTCATAGTCACAGGAGACAACCTCCTGAACAGAACACCAACAGTACGGGCTCTAAGATCAATAATCAATAAATGGGACCTCATGACACTGAAAAACTTTTGTAAAGCAAAGGACACTGTCATCAGAACAAAACAACAGCCTACAGCCTGGGAAAGGCTCTTCACCAACTCTATATCTGACAGAGGGCTAATAATCAGAATATATAAAGAACTCAAGAAGTTAAAAAGCAACAAATCAAGTAATCCAATTAAAAAAACGGGGTACAGAGCTAAACAGAGAATTCTTAATAGAGGAATATTGAATGGCAGAGAAACACTTAAAAGAAATGCTCCTTAGTCATCAGGGAAATGCAAATCAAAATGACCCTGAGATTTTACCTTATACCCCTCTGAATGGCTAAGAGAAAAAAACTCAAGTGACAACACATGCTGGAGAGGATGTAGAGAAAGGGGACCCCTCCTCCATTGCTGGTGGGAATGTAAACTTGTACAACCACTTTGGAAATCAATCTGGCATTTTTTCCTGGGGTAGACAATTAGGATTAGTGCTAGCCCAAGATCCAGCTATGGCACTCCTAGGCATATATCCAAAATATGGTCAAGTATATAACAAGGACATTTGTTTAAACATGTCCGTAGCAGTTCAATTTGTAATAGCCAGAAGCTGGAAACAACCCAGATGTCCCTCAACTGAGGAATAGATATAGAAATTGTGGTACATTTATACAATAGAATAGTACTCAATTTTTAAAAACAAGGAAACCATGAAATCTGTAGGCAAACAGTGGGAACTAGAAAAGATCATCCTGATGAGGTATCCCAGAAGCAGAAAGACACACATAGTATATACTTACTCATAAGTGGATATAGACATATAATATAGGATAGACATAGTAAAATCTGTACATCTAAAGAAGCTAAGCAAGAAAGAGGACCCTGGGTAAGATGATCAATCCTCATTCAGAAAGGCAAACAGGATGGACATCAGAAGAGGGAGAAAACAGGGAACAGGACAGGAGCCTACCACAGAAGGCCTCTGAAAGACTCTACCCAGCATAGTATCAAAGCAGAGGTTGAGACACATAGCCAACTTTGGGCAGAGTACAGGGAATCTTATGAAAGAAGGGGGAGATAGAAAGACCTGGAGGGGACAGGAGCTCCACATAGAGAGCAACAGAACCAAAATATCTGGGCCCAGGAGTCTTTTCTGAGACTGATACTGCAATGAAAGACCATGCATGGAGATAACCTAGAACCCCTGCACAGATGTAGCCCATAGCAGGTAAGTGGGTTTCCTAGTAAGGGGAACAGGGGCATCTCTGACATGAACTAAGTGGTTGGCTCTTTGATCACCTCCCCCTGAGGCAGGCGGGCAGCCTTACCAGGTCACAGAGGAAGACAATGTGGCCAGTCCTGATGATATCTGATAAGCTAGGGTCAGATGGAAGGGGAGGAGGACCTCCCCTTATCAATGGCCTGGGGAAGTGGCAAGGGAGGAGAAGAGGGAGGAGGCTACAGCTGGGATACAAAGTGAATAAATTGTAATTAATAAAAAAATCAGCAAGGTAAAAAGAAAGAAGGTCCTTATCAAACCTTAGGAAATAAAATCTAGAAATTAAAAACATGTTTTTAAGGTAAAAAAATGTTGGCAAATTTAAACATTAATTCAGTATCTAGTACTCAGTCCTAAGCAACAACATGCTATTCACAGTGTTATCAAACATACTGACCACAATACCTATCTCATCTCAAATGAAAAATCCATTTGTTAAAGTGAATTTTTTTATTACAAAAAGCACGAGCACACACGAAAGCTTTCAATGAGATCCACTCACACACAGAACAAGCTCAGGTTCACTCCCAGAGTAAAGTATAAAGTATAAGTTGTAAATTTCTTAATGACCTGGCTAATGCCTGTATTTTCATTTTTATTGCTCATCTACTACTTCATTGTACTTCAAACACAAGGAATCATGCTTACACAGCAAATATTCTTTCCCACTGAGCCATTTCTCTAGTTTGCCCACCCCCAATAATCTTAATATTATGAAGTTAGATATGTGAGATCAGCAGCAAAAAGTAAAGATATGGTAAGCTTAACTGCCAGTTTATTAGGGGCTTTAATTTCAAATAGTTTACAGTCGGGATGCAGTATAAGTGGAGTGTATCAATCCTTAACTACACTACCCAGAGTATAGAAGAATACAACTATGGTGTATTTACCATAAAAGGTAACAATTAAGGCCATTTACTAAAAATTAGGAGAAGAAAAAAAAACGCTTTCACAGAAAATCTAGTGCTTGAAGTGAAAACAGATACTATTTACCATAACCTAACGTCAGACATATAAATCAGCTACTTTAAGTAGAAGCATCTCTAAATATAGATCTTTTCTATTTTTTATTTTAAACATAGCTTAATACGACATCCAGTTCATATCTTCTATACCAATTATGAAGGTAACCAAGAATCATGCTCGTGTCCTAGTTAGGTTTCAATTGCTATCATAAAAATACCATGACCAAAGCAACTTGAGGAGGAAAGGGTTTATTTCAGCCTACAGCTTGTAGTAAGAAGCCACAGTGGGAACTTAAGGCAGGAACCTAGAGAAAGAAGCTGATGCAGAAGGAATGGAGGAATGCTGCTTACTGATTTGCTCATCATGACTTGCTCATCCGGAATTCTAATAGGTACCTAAGCATCCTGGACTTAGGGTAGGGGTGATACCCTCCCAATGGACTGTGCCCTCCCCCCATCTACCATAAATTAAGAAAATACCTTACCAGCTTGCCTACAACCTGATATTATTGAAGTCACTTTCTCAATTGAGAGCCCCCTCTCCCCAAATGACTCAGCTTGTGTCAAGTTGACATAAAACTAGCCCACTAGGCCACAGAGATGACTCAGCAGCTAAAGTGTTTGCCAAACCAACAAACTGAGTTAGACCCAAGGGACCCACAGAGTGGAAGGAGGGAACCAGCTCTAGCCACGTTTCCCATTGACTAATATATGTGCTCTGACCCTGCCCTCAAATGTATTAAACTTTAAACACAATTTTTAAGAAACACACACACTAATAACTACAGGATCATTTTGGACTGTAAAACTCATATAGGTTTTGTCTTCTTGCCTTTGACACTGCAGATTGATGTCAATTTTCATTCAGCTTTAAAGAATTTTTTTTTAAAAAAATGTAAAACTGAATGTGACTTTCAATGTCAGAAGATATCCTCATCTTGCATTTAAAAACACCCTACTGATATGAAACAAAAATCAAGGAATAAGAGGTTAAAATCTTTTTGAGCTGTGAATGCTTTCATCCTACTTTTTGATTATGAAATCTCCTTGCACAGAAATACCATTATAAAATAAATTTCAATGAGGGAATGGAAAATGATAATATTTCAAGTTTGCTAAAGAAATGCCAAGCATAAAAACCTGGAAGTCAGTCTACCAATGTGACAGTGACAACATGTTAGCTCAAATATGCTGGCATGATCATTCGCATGCTGCCAGTCAATGTCATCTACATTCTTCAGCACTCTATTTTATGAAGAATATCTTCCTGGCTGGGATACATAAAATCATTCACATGATGGAAAACCATAAATTATTAAAAAACGAGTCACATATTTCTTATGGACATAATCTTGAGTATAAATTAGGACTAAAGTGTGCAATATACAAATGTGAGGATAATTATTAAGAAGGTGTATTTTATGTATCTAGACAGATATCTCTTGTTATTGTGGTACTATTAAACTAATGTTCCTGGAAAGCGGAAAGAGAGCGTTAGCTTCCTGTGAGCTGCTGATCTTAGGTATCTGATGAAAGATGTGCTAGTCAATACATACTGTGGTTCACCAACACCAAACCCACAGCCAGAGCCTATTGCATGACTGTGCAAAGGTTACTCAACTCATATTCCCTCCCTAAGACATGTCAGAGTTTCTTCAGAAAGGAGTACTGCATTATACTCCAGCACATCCTTGGAGCCATTTTAAACAGCAAGATCATTAACAAAAAAAGCACAAGAATATTATGACTACACAGCATTAAGTAGACTGCAAAAAGAATAACTGTTTATTGTGCAAAACAGAAGGCAGCATGCCACCTTGTTTGACCTCAGCTGAGAATTCACTATTCTGGGTGATTCAATTTTGTTTTTCTAAATATGTATGTAAATACTTCCAAAAATACTGTAAGTACAAATGTGATAATTATTGGCATATTTAGTAAACAGGTGAATTGAAAAAAAAAATAGGATACAAGTAAGAATTGACTATGCATGCTGTCAGCACATGTGACCATGTGCCATAGCTTCATATTGCTGTACTTAAACACTCAACCTGAATGCCCAACAATACATCAAACTTAACCAACATCATCACCTACCTTTACTCCAGATATGTTTCTGTCACATTTCTTCTCCGTAACATCATCATTGTACACACTCAAGCTATTCTGTGGTTTACTCTCTTCTCCATACCCTAGATGAGCACCAAATCATGGATCCTTCCTGTAAAGTATCACCTAAACTTATCTGACATGCTAAAATAATCACCAGGGGCTTTATTAACCACTTGAACCATTGCTATAATTCTGGCTCCATGCTCAAACACTTGAAAATCACAGGCTGTAGTATACTTAGTATTTTCTTTCTAAATCCCCAACCTAACCATAGTCTTTGCTTCTTAATGCACAAAGAACAAATGTCCATAGTCAAATTTCTTGGTATTCAATATATGTCCATTCATGATTTGACCCCAAACCATATTTGCATACTAATCTACTGATGCTTGTCCTGACAAGCTATATTGCAAGCACAGGGATACTCTACGCTTTTGGAAACCTGTATACCTGCTGCTCTTCCAACTGGGAACATCAAAAGTTCTTGCTGTTGCTCTTTTTCCATTTCTTACTTTTCCTAAAGCCTATGCTGACATTATTTCTTTGGTAGCCTTTCCTGATAGCCTCCACCACTTACAACTTACTCACTTTCTTCCCAGTGCTTTCACAGTATTTTTACAAACTTCAATTATAAAGCTATTAAATCAAGCTATGACTAAGAAAAAAAGTGCATGATCACAAAAGATTAACTAAATGTTAATTTTGTGGCTCCACTATTGTAGCTTTCTCGTCCAGGCTGACTTTTTCTTATAGAAAGTAGAAGTTTTCCAGTGAGAAAGAAACGCCATTGCCAACGGAACATCAGGATAAATGAGCATAAACAATGTGGTAACCCCACACAGAATGTTCAGAGTTACTCTAAGCATGTAAAAACGTTCAAGACCATCAATTCAAGGCTCATCCTCTTCCTTCAGTATGGGTGTGGATTTATACATCAAAACAATCTATTGCAGATGCAGGCATTGACTCTGTATTCATGAAGGACAAAGGATGGGACCAGTCACAGGGTTCTCCTTTTAACAGAAAAAGCAAAAGTGTTTTCCAATATGCTCAGTGAATTTGGCCTATATCACTGTCCACATGTGCAGGTTAACTTCCTCAGTGGTGGAGACTGTTTCTATTTAGTGACCAACCTATACCTCCACAGAGGCAGCTTAGTCTACAGACTGAATGGGGCTAATAAAGGAAACTTCAGCAAGAACAAAAGAATCTTTCTGATTTTTTTTTTAATACGACCTTTTAAAAAACTGCTAGTGCAAAAAGAAAACTGCTAGTGCTATATAGAGAACCATTACTATTCTCGTAGTTTGCCATTTATCACCACAAAATAATATTATTGCTTTCTCTGTAGACTACCAGACAGAATATTAACAAGGAATCAGAAGGTTTGAAATTTTGTCTATACAAAATAATCTTGTTGATTGTAGGTTTACATAAAAAATGCTTATTTCTCAAGATAGTTCTAAGGATAAAAATTTTTTAATACAAATACACATAGGAATGCATGAAACACTGCAACATGTGAATTATAAACACAATGGCTGTTAAATCTTGGAAGAAACCTCACACGTCTTATGTCTCCTGTGTGCAGCATCTACCACATCAACCATATGAACTAGTGACTAAATGCTAGCAATGTGATGTACGAATCCCGGACACCACCAGGTCATAGCTGAGTGAGTTCTGAGCTCTGGGCTCCATTCTTTCATGCTATAAAAAACTAGACCAGCTACACCTCATATCTGTACTTCATTAAGGGAAAAATGCTTTACAAAATAAACTCAGTGTCCTGTTGCAATTATGTATACAGGCAAAGCACAAATTAAGAGTAGGCTATGAAAAACAAAATAAATGTCAATAGAGAACTGTAAGTTCTAATTCGTCAGTTAATAATGAATGAACATTACTAAAGTTGACCAAAGTTCTAAAGCACTCCTGGGTTTCATGATGTGATAAGGTAAACAGCAAAACCACCAAGTACAAGTTCTATATCCTTAACACTCTTGACTGGCTTATAAAGAGCTATTCTCAGAGTGAGCTCATGGCTCATACGCACGGGTTGTAGTGGCAAGAAGCATCCTAAAAATGACAATCTCAATGGTATAGTCTCCAAGTTTTAACTAAGCTATGCATCTCTTCAGCTAAAAGAATGTTATATTAAAATAAGTATACTGTGTATAACATAAACAAGAGCTAATGCTAAAGAAAAAAAAGACAGCTTGAAACCAATAAATTCTCTCCTAAGTACTTTAGTGAGAACTGAGCCTTCTTCACTGAGACAGAAGCTTTCCAGAAAAATGTGGTCCTCTCAGTCCTCTGATATTTAAGAACTTAAAAATATTATTATACACTCATCATATTTTCTGATTCACTTAAAAGGAAACTACCCTCTTTGTAGGCCACTACGGCATTACGTAATGTTGAAAGGAACTCATCTCAACACAAAACACAGCCCTGAGACAGACTGTAAACCAGCACCTCATGGTACAAAGTATCATGAGGTCGTAAGGGCAGGCTGGAGAAATGGCTCAGAAGTTAAGAGCACTGGCTGCTCTTCCAGAGG
Source organism: Psammomys obesus (assembly GCF_907164565.1). Taxonomy (NCBI): domain Eukaryota; kingdom Metazoa; phylum Chordata; class Mammalia; order Rodentia; family Muridae; genus Psammomys; species Psammomys obesus. Next base: position 17,805,015 of record NW_026596039.1, read on the forward strand.
ACCCCAGTTCAATTCCCAGCACCCACATAGCAACTCACAACTGTCTGTCCCAGGGGATCCAAATCCTCACACAAATGTACAGGTGAGTGAAAACAACAATGCACAATAAAAATAAAAAGAAAATATAATAAACAGGAATGAAGTCACAACAGAACTTTAGGACTCCAAATCCTGGATCAGACTTATCGAACAGTTATATTCTGCAAGAGGAACATACATTTCAATAAGTCAAAACTGTCAGAAAAGTACAAAAAGCTCATGTCTCACATTGATAAATACATAACTTTTCTTTTTAAAACAGTAGAAAAAGTTTTTCTCCCTGTTTTATCTTCATGCAGAGCACTGTCAGTTATGACTTAAAACAATGAGACTTTCTCCTACAATGAAAATTTGGAGTACCTGGAATAGGCAATACATACATTACATATAAAGGTATTAATATTTATAAAATTAAAAGTTGTGATACATTTAACATAAAAGTTATTTAGCATTAAATTTTATAGATGAAAAGAGAAGTATATAAACTTAAAGACACTGCGTTTTTTCAAATACTTTTTATTTTCTCATTAAAACTAAAAAGAGGGGGCTGGAGAGGTGGCTCAGCAGTTGAGAGCACTCGCTACCCTTGCAGAGGACCTGGCTTCAGTTCCCAGCACACACAGAGTGGCTCCGAACCATCTGTAACTCCAGTCCCAGAATACCCAACGCCTTCTTCTGATTTCTGAGGGTACTGTACACACATGGTGCATGCACAAGACACACATGTCAATAAACCTAAAGAGCAAATAACAACAAACCCAAACAACTAAGTAAGGGCTTAGGGGTATAAATCATTGGTAGAACATTCACCAAGAGTGTATATAAACCTAGACTGTGTTAGACTCTGACTTCATCAAATAGCAAACAAGGGAGGTGGGTAGATGTGTATCAAGAGAACCAGCAAGGGCACGTGGGAAGCAAATGGCCCACCAGGGAAAATAATGAGTTAAGGGTGCCTTATCTTCTTTGGCATATGAGTTACCTTCTCATGTTAAATATTCTCAAAAGGTAGGCAGTACCTTTAAATTAAAACAATGTTAACTGTTAACTCTAATAACTCATGATAAGCCTTCATGAATTAAAACGGAGAAAAAAATGAAGGTAGTTTAAAGGAAAAGACCGCCCCCAGCCTTGGCTCAAGCACTAAGAACTACAACATAAAGCACACCTAAGAAGATCAATTACTGACATCAAAGATCAAAGTTTCAGTTTCGTCCCAAATGACCAAAATTAGACTTAACCAGAAACACCCAGCTGTTTTCAAAAAAAAAGCAGATATAAAAGGATCAGATTGCTCCACTGTCATTCCTAGTTAGAATATCAGGATATCAAATCGAACATGAAAGAGTTTAAATGATTAGTAGTTGCTAAATGTTCTGTGCAGCACCTGACTTGAAATCTGAAGTTGGAAAAACTACTACATTCTGTTTTTGTTTTAAAAGATTTTGTTTTACTTTTTAAAATTATGTGTATATTTGTGTGGGGAAATGTACACAAGAGTGTAGAGTGGAAGCCAAAGAGAGTATTGTATCACCTAGAACTGGAGTTAAGAGGTGGCTGGGTTCTGGGAACCAAACCAAGTCCTCTGCAAGAACAGTAAGCACCTTTTTTTTTTTCAATTTTTTAAATTATTATAATTTATTACAATTTATTTGATTTGTATCCCGGTTGTGTCCTCCTCGTCACCTCTCAAACCCACCATCCCTCCCTTTTATCCCCTATGCCCCTCCACTAGTCCACTGATGGGTGTGGTCTTCCAATCTATTTGATCCTAGCCTATCAGGTCTCATCAGAACCGGCTGCATTGTCTTCCTCTGTGGCCTGACAAGGCTGCACCCCCCAGATGGAAGTGCGCAGAGAGCCTATCACTGAAAGAGTTCATGCCAGAGAAAGCCTCTGTTCCCGTTATTAGGGAATCCACTTGGCAGCTGAGTCTATGGGCTACATCTGAGCCGGGGGTTTTAGGTACTCTCCATGCATAGTCCTTGGTTGGGGTATCAGTCTCTGCAGAGGTCCCAAGGGCTCGGTTTTATTGGCTCTGTTGGTCACCTTTTGGAGCTCCTGTACCCTCCAGGTCTTTCTATCTCCTCCTTATTTCATAAGATTACCTGCACTCTGCCCAAAGTTTGACTGAGTCTCAGCCTCTCAGTGGAGTCTTTCAGAAACCAACTGTGGTAGGCTCCTGTCCTGTTGCCTGTCTTCTCTGCTTCCAACATCTACCCCATTTGTCTTTCAGAATGAGGATCGAGTATCTTCCCTAGGGTCTTCCTTGTTGTTTAGCTTCTTTAGAAGTACAGATTTTAGTATGTTTATCCTACATTATATGGCTAATAAACCAAGTAATCCAATTAAAAAATGGGGCACAGAGCTAAACAGAGAATTCTCAATAGAGTAATATTGAATGGCCTCAACTTAAAGAAATGTTCAACATCTTAGTCACCGGGGAAATGCAAATCAAAACAACCCCAAGATTTCCCCTTACACTCATTAGAATGGCTAAGTTAAAAAACTCAAGTGACAACACATGCTGGAGAGGATGTGGAGAAAGGGGAACCCTCCTCCTTTGCTGGTGGGAATGTAAACTTGTACAACCACTTTGGAAATCAATCTGGCGCTTTCTCAGACAATTAGGAATAGTGCTTCCTCAAGATCCAGGTATACTACTCCTAGGCATATATCCAAAATATGCTCAAGTACACAATAAGGACATTTGCTCAACCATGTTCGTAGCAGCTCTAGTCATAATCGCCAGAAGCTGGAAACAACCCAGATGCCCCTCAACTGAAGAACAGATACAGACATTGTGGCACATTTACACAATGAAATACTACTCAGCTATTAAAGACAAGAAAATCATGAAATCTGCAAACAAATTGTGGGAACTAGAAAAGACAATCTTGAGTGAGGTAACCCAGAAGGAGAAAGACACACATGGTATATACTCACTTATATAGGGATATTAGACATATAATATAGGCTAAACATATTAAAATCTATACTCCTAAAGAAGCTAAACAGTAAGTACTCAGAAATGCTAAGCTATCTCTCCAGTCACTCTACTAGGCTTTTAACATAGTCTTAGTGAAAATCATTTTGGAGAAAGCAAAATGCACAGGATTGTAAGACTTCATGCTTTGTAAACTGTGGCAAGACAATGAATAGTATTAGGTATTCATTATAGCCAAGTGTGTTCCAGAGACTGCAATTACTCTTGGTCCTCATTTTCTGTCTGTGATAAATTTCAAGCAATTATTATTTGAAAAGAAAATAAGTGGGTTGAATCTAGATTATTAAGGAAAGGAGATTTTTTTTTTTAGGGGGGAGGATCATATGTGTAAAAAAATCCTATAGTTTTGGGGGTTTTGTTTGTTTGTTTGTTTTGACAGGGTCTTATTATGCAGGCCTGGAACTCACTGTTGGGTTTGAATGCACAGTGATCTGTCTGCTTCTGTCTCTAAAATAAAGTTATTTCATCATAGGCAGTAGTGTCCGATGCCTTTAATTCCAGATGTAGGTTGATCTCTAAGTTTAGGCCAGCCTGGTCTACTGAGTGCACTCCAGGACAGCTAGGGTCACACAGAGAAACCCTGTCTTGAAACACACACACACATACACACACACACACATACACACACAGATATTTCTCCTATGACTGAAAAATACAAATGAGGCAATACAGCATGTCAATCACTCTCTACTGTGTAACCAGCTCCTCAAATCACAGTGCATACAGGTGACAACTTTTTAAATGGCAACAGGTCTTTTTTGTTTTTGTTTAGTTTGGTTTTTGTTTTTCGAGACATGGCTTCTCGGTGTAGCCTCAAGTGTCCTGGACTCGCTTTGTAGGCCAGGCTGCCTCTGCCTCCCTGGATTGGATGCTGGCGTTACAGATGTGCGCCATCATGCCTAGCTGCAGCAGATCTTAAAATGGGCAGTAATCACTGTAATGAAAGTGTATGCTACACTTTCTTAAACTGTGGCCAAAGAAAAATGAAACTGTTCTTATATCTAATGATTGTTATGGTCTCCCCCCTTTGTATGACTTCAATATTAATACAAGTCTTACACTGTATTCCAAACACTTTGAAGAGGAGAGAATAAGACTTGAATAACAGATATTTAGTAAACAGCAGCATCCAGGCAAAACAAGAGGATGTAAGAAAGTTCTGGCCGGACTAAGTGTACAGGAGCGCCACAAGGACCAAACATATCAGGGCACAAACATATCAGGGCACAGGGGTCTTTCGTGAGACTGTTTCTCCAACCAAGGACCATGTATGGATATAATCTAGAACCCCTGCTCAGATATAGCCCATGGTAGCTCAGTGTCCAAATGGGTTTGGTTCTCTAATACAGGGAACAAGGACTATTTCTGACATGAACTCAACAGCAAGCTCTTCCACCACCACCACCACTACCCCCCAACGAGGGAAGAGCAGCCTTGCTAGGCCAAAGAGGACACTGCAGCCAGTCCTGAAGAGACTTGATAAACTAGGGTCAGATGGAGGGAGAGGAGGTCCTCCCCTGTTACAGGAATTGGAAAGGGGCAGGGAAAAGATGAGGGAGGGAAGGTGGCATTGGGAGGAAATGAGGGAGGGGGCTACGGTTGGGATACAAAGTAAATAACCTGTGATTAATATAAAAAATTAATTAATTAATTAAAAATAAATTAATTAATTAAAAAAACAAAAAAAGATCATATTGCAATGGATAGTTTTTAATGCAATGACCTCAAACCATTCCATTTGCACAGAATAAAAGACCAGGAGGTCAGGTGAAGATACAACATCTGAACCAAGCACACCATCAGCAAGACTCAGGGGACCATTTCGGAAGGGTGGTCAGAAAGCGTGCTAGTGCACTGAGGTACCGTCTCTAGGCACGGCTGCGTGTCGTGCCCGTCATCTCAGGGCAGCCATGGATCGTGGAACACGCATAGAATCCGGCTGGGGAAAACTTCCGGAACGACTGGCAGTCTTGCACAGACCTTACTTAGAGTTAAGGAGCTGATATCTGCAATCAATACTGTGTGAGGGGTAGCAGTCACTTCTCTGGGGAGGGGTTGCCCTACCCCAGTGGATGTTTCTACGTCCATGTTCACTCGTCAGTACTGATTCAATTCATTAGGTTTCACGGGAAAGTGTTAAAAGAAGGTGTGTGTAAAGAAGGTGTGGGCTGACACCATGCAGCCTTTGATGCATCCCTTCGGATTCAAGGAATCCAACCAAATTTTCATTTCCACCCATGACAAGGTAGTGGGCCAACAAAAAAGAAGTAACTTCCAACACTCAGATACAAAGTTCCAAAGGTTGTCTGCATAATTTTAATTTTACAAAAAAAAAAAAAAAGAACCTGTCACAATCTCTTTTAAATTGATTTTTATTATCTTAGTATTTCCTTTTATAAACCTTCAACTTTAATCAAAGTCTAGGTATCTTTATATAATCATATATTTAATGATTTCTTCCTCTCATCCCTAACTCATAAGGGCTTCTATTGAAAACTTTAAAAATAATTTTTGAAATACATGAAAATTCAAAAGCATCAAGAATTCATATGGAGTATGAAGAAGATTGAACCATTTGCTAGCACACTGCTGACATTACATATCACCACATAAGCTTAGCTTTCTCATTCTTCCAATAAGGAGACTCTCCTCAGTACAAATAACAGCAAAAGCGAACACGTTCACCTGCCCTGTAACTGACATGCCTACTCATGGTTCACTAATGTCTTCTGTAACAAAAGGATCTGCTCAACGTTGTGGTTGCATTAATCCACCATGTTTCTGTAGTCTCTGTATGCCTGGAATAGTCCTTAAATTATCCTGGATTTTCATAGCTTTTAAGTTGGAAGACTACGTGCTGAGTAACCTCGACTGGAACTCACTAACCTTTCTTCAAGACTAAATTTTGGTATTTTTAGGGAGAGGTATCAGAGAAACGAAACTATATTCCCACAGTGCATCCCTTCAGGTAATGCACAGGGCATTTTGCTCCTGACTAGAGAAGTATCTTCCAGGTTCCCTCTTTAACTAATTCTTCTCTCCTTCATAACTGATATTTTGTGAGTAGAAAATTCATAATTATGCAAAGTCACCAAACTTTTACCCATTAATTCTAGTGTGTTATTTTGTATATAAACTAGTAATACTATAATGTCTTTGTTCTAGGAAATTTAGAAATGAGTATTGGGCTATTTATTATCAGCCCTCAGATTATTGTGGAGGTATTATCTAACCTGCTATAACAAATAATGAAGACATAGACACCTGTTAGATTTTATAATTGCCTTATTTACCTTGGGCTGCACAGATATTTCACCTACACTATCTCAATATCTTCACCATCCACCTTAATCCTCCTCATCTGGTCTACCTTCCATCCATAATATCATGGTATTTGCTTGTACTCTTCATCTGTGCCTTTTAAACCATTACTGGGGTCCTTCCTCCAGGCCCATATGATACCTTCTCCAGGCTACCCATCGTGACATCCTCTTTCTTGGAGGTCATTTTATTCCTAAGAATAGTATCTTTCCTTTTTTTTCCCCTTCAGATAAAACTGAGTAGCTTTAAATATATTAACAAATTGTGAAAATAATGTATAGCATTTCTATGTGTCCCATACCCAAATCCCCTATCAACAACTTATATTAGTATATTTTGGTCACAATTAATGAAGCAAAGTAAACATATTACTAAAGCCCACATTTTACTTAAACCTCCTCCATTTCCCCATGATGTCCTTTTTTTTCCCTGTTATAGCATCAGCCATTAATGGTAATTAGATTTAGTAAGTACATTTTAACTCCTGAGGGTACTCTCCACTGTAACAGTGTTTCAGACCATTCTTGTTTTTTTTTTCCCTGTGTCTGTGGATATGTCTGCATGTGTGTAGGTGTGTCCATGGGGGTGTAGGTAGGTGTATGTTGTACACATGTGCTTGTGTACATACATAAGACAAAGTCATCAATGGTTGCTTTCTTTGGAGGTAGGGTCTTTTACTGGAACCTGAGGCCTGGAAATTAGGTCTGCCTCTGCATCCCGAGAACTAGGGTTACAAGTGCACGCTATAACACCCAGATGTTTGCATAGGTGCTGGGGCTCAAATTCAGTCCTCATGCTTACTCTACCAACTGAGTATCTCCCCAGTTTCCTTTCTTGAATTTCAGGACTATATTAGTTTCTTGTGACTACTGAAAGAAATTACCAAATCATTCCTTGATTCTTCTAGCACTACCTTAGTCAGGACCAGACCTTAGCATCACCAAAGTTCCTAAAAGGACAAAGAGATCATTGCCAGAGTTTTATAAAAATTAATCTGAATAGTGGAGGGGATAAAATTAGAGAAGAGTCAGGTTGCAGGGAGAAGACTTTTAGAACAAGATAAGGATGTATAAATAATCTCACCTAACCATCTCATTTTATATAGACTAATTATTTTTAATGTGATAATGGAGTTTATTTTACAAATTAAAGCTGCTTTGAATTTACCTTTTCTCATAACAGTAAGTGATGGTGATTGTGCCAGGTTGGTACTGTGGATACACTCCTTAAAGGATACATCTCATTCAGTGTGGGTGCACATGGCTTACTGAACAGGTTCACATAGGTCAATGTATATGAACTATAGTTTCATTCTCAGCCAACCCCAATGCAGCAGGAGACAAGCATCTCCCTGAGATTAGTGTATGGGCCTTTCTGTAGACTCAGCCTTTGAAGTGAGCTGGTAGGTCCCATACATCTACCTATTTCTGAACACCCAGGCCAAGCCAGTATAAAACACATGTAGTAGTGGCTTTATAAGTACTGATGATATAAATAGATAGTGCCAGATCACTTCTAAAAGGGAACATTCCTTCCACTTCCACAAACAGTGATAAAGGGTTGGGGCAGGCCAGAAATAAGTGGTCATTCAGCTACTGGGTCCCAGAAATGATGGGCTTCAGGCCATATCACTGTTGCTGTGGAGAAGTAAAAACCCCTGTGCTGTCCTCAATAACCAGCAGGTGACTTCCAGGCTGAAGGTGACCTCTTCCTTCAGAACTCTGAATCCCGTCACTTAACCTCTTCCTAAGGAGGAAAGGGCTTGCCAGGGAGGACAACTCCAGCTTGCGACTTGTCTAATAAGGACCAACCATATCAACACAAATGCCTCCTATGTTCCTGCCATCAACCCTGAACTGCTGGGAGATTTCCTCTTATTTCTTTCCTTGCCACCTCCAGCACCACCATGTCAGCACCCACTTCTCTTTCTTTTAAAAAAAAATATTTTTTTTGTCTTCAGATTTTAAACATTTTTTATTATTATCATTTATTACAACTGATTCAATTTATATCCTGGCAGCATCCCCCTCCCTCATTTCCTCCCAATCCCACCCTTCCTCCCTTTTCTCCTCCTATGCCCCTCCCCTAGTCCACTGATAGATGAGGTCTTCCTCCCCTTCTATTTGAGCCTTGCCTATCAGGTCTCATCAGGACTGGTTGCACTGTCTTCCTCTATGGCCCGACAAGGCTGCACCCGCCCCCCAGGGGGAGATGATCAGAGAGCCTGTCTCTGAGTTCATGACAGAGAAAGCCCTTGTTCCCCTTATTAGGGAACCCATTTGGAGACTGAGTCTATGGGCTACATCTGAGCCGGGGTTTTAGGCCCTCTCTATTCACTGAAACAACTCAGATGAACTTCAACAGAGGAATGGATACATTTGTGGCACATTTACACTATGGAATACTTCTCAAGTATTAAAAATAAGAAAATTATGAAATTTGCAGGCAAATGGTGGAAACTAGAAAAGATCATCTTGAATAAGCTAAGCCAGAAGGAGAAAGACACACATGGTATATACGCACTCATAAGTGGATATTAGCCATATAATATAAGATAAACATACTAAAATCTATACTCCTAAAGAAGCTAAATAACAAGAACACCCTAGGGCATATGCTCAATCCTCATTCAGAAGGACAAATGTGATAGACATCAGAAGCAGGAGATGACAGGGATCAGGACAAGAGCCTACCATAGAGGGTCTCTGAAAGACTCTACTGATTGAGGTATCAAAGCAGAGGCTGAGACTTATAGGCACTTTGGGCAGAGTGCAGGGAATCTTATGAAAGAAGGGGGAGATAGAAAAACACAGAGGAAACAAGAGCTCCAAAACTAACAGAGACAAAACAAAACAAACAAAAACCTGCACTCTGGGGCCCCTGAAGAGAATGATACCCCAACCCACTCCTCTTTCTTAGGACCTGTCTTCATCAGGAACCCTCATCTTGGCATCTTTGATAATGCTGAGCTCTGGTTCTGTGACCTGCCTAAATCCTGATGCCCCAGGGTAAGTATTATCAAGATTCTTGGAGGAGTCACTCTCCCTACACACCAGAGCCACATTTTCTCAGTCCCTTCAGGTGATCTGGCAGTGTTGTCACTGTGTCCTGTGTCTGGAGAAAGAGGCTGTCTTTAAGCTCTCTGCAGCATACACAGGACAAAAGAGGATCCAGCAGGTCCTAACAGCCCTGCTGAACCCACCAGGGCTACCACAATCCTGGCCTGAGCCAAGCACCCAACTGCAGCTCTACTTCAGGCCCTTCAGGAACTGAATCTAGTAAAACTGTTCCACTGCCACAGGCTGAATCTTCTTCCCCTTAAAGCTTGACTACCCACTGTGAATGGTGCTAAGCTGGTGACCCAGCCTGGGCTGGGATAGCAAGGAGTCTGCCATCTCTCTCTATCCAGGAGACTGCTGGGGAGATATATGGAATTAAGCATCCTGTTAGGTCCCACTCCACAGATGTCCCCTACCTTACCTTCCTTTCTATCCCACCTTCTTCTCCCTGGAGGCAGTTTCCAGGCCTGTGTCTCCCCAATAGTCAAATGCTGATCAAGCTCTGATCTCTCAGAGAAAGCAGAGCCCAGAGTGAGGATGAGATGGGGCAATTGTATTCCATTTCTTTAATACCCAAAAATGTCTGGGAATTGAAGGTCAAAGCTTTTGCACCCTGGATGCATAGTCCTCTCAGAACAATGCATTCTGTCACCAATGGTGGAAGGTTTGCACAATGTCTCCTTTGTCCGGAGCTCATCTCTACCACCTCTTCTCAGCCAGAGGCAACTCAGTTCATCAGTGTAACTTTAATAAGTACATGTACTGAGGAGGTACAATGGGTCTCCTCTGTACAGCAGAGTCAGGAGGGTCGGAGTCCAATCTCCTACAGGTACAGAAGAGCTTCTCTGATATGGCAGAGCAAGCTGTCAAGTCAAAACTTGCACTCTTCCAGCTACTGAGCTCAACATCCCACTCAGGTACCCTAACTCTTGAGTTGGGACAGAAACTATTGATTCGACTCAGCCTTCAGGACAAGAAACAATTGGGAACGACAGGCAGAAAAGGCAGTAAGCTAAATTAAAGAATGATCTGAGACACAGCAGCATGGTGGAGTCATTCCAGAATCCTGGCAGTCCCAAAATTGATCCAAGAGGTGTATGGGTGAAGTAGTTCAAAAGATGGGGTTGTCGGTGTCTCCCAGGTCACCAGCATGACTCTTGGGCCTGAGACTGAAGCGAGATGGTGGCTTTGTTGCAAGGGCTTCAGAATAACTTCAGTGCTGCAGGGTGGCAACCCAGACCCTCCCTAGAAGGCACTGGAGGGAGGATGGTGGGGTCTCTTAAAATCCAGCATGGAGTCCAGCTCAGGCTCTCTGGATTTGTGATGAGAGTTTTAACAGGCCACAGACGTACAAGAGAGACATCATGATCACAAATGTGAATGACAAAGTTCCTTAAGGAGGTCATTCCTAAAGTTAAAAGCCTTGTTAGGTTTTAAGAAGTAAAAAGACCATCAGAGACCATCAACCAGGGCCTAGAGGCGCCTATGGAGTCTGAAGCACCAACCAAGGACAATGCATGGTTTGCACCTAGGTCCTCTACTTATAGGTAGCCAATGGGCATCTTAGGCCTCATGTGGGCTCAATGGTTAGGGGAATAGGGGATATCTCTGTCATGCACTATGTTGCTTGCTTGTTGTTTACTTCCCCCTGATGGGTCTGCCCTACCAGGCCACAGGGGAAGAAGACGAACTCAGTCCTCATGTGAACAGATGAGCGGGGCTGTCTGGATAAGGCAGGTTCCCTAATCTGAGGAATATTGGAGGGGGAATGAAAGAGGGAGGACTGGGAGGAGAAGGGGGGGGGCTATGACTGAGATGTAAATTGAATTAGTTAATAAGAAAAATGAAACAAACATAAAAAGATGGAATCATTAAATTTCAAGTCTAAACTCTGTTGGACTTAATGGGAATTCTGAGAACATCTTTTCACTGTCTTTCATAAATCATTTGGATTATCTGCATATAATCTAAATAGCCTGTGAAAAATAGAAGGTAGACTATAGACACCAAATACTTTCCTGTGCCATTAGGAATAAAAATGTAGGGACTGCAGAGATGGCTCAGAGGTTAAGAGTACTGGCTGCTCTTCCAAAGGTCCTGAGTTCAATTCTCAGCAACCACATGGTGGCTCACAACCATCTAAAATGAGATCTGGCAACTACTTCTGGCCTGCAAGCACAATACTGTATACATAGTAGATAAAAATATCCCTAAGAGGGGGAGGGGTGGGTAGAGATATGGCCCCACCATTAAAGGCTAGGCTCACAAACATAAATATAGGAATACAAATACATCCAGAAAAAGAATAGATGTGGCAGTTTGAAATCCTAGGATCCTATGTGCTAGAATTTGTTATTTGCATTTTGAATACTTAATCAAGCCTTTATAAGCTAGATGAAGCTTATTCTGCCTTGTTGGCATTTTCTTATATCTTAGCTGCTCTCCTCTACATCTGGAACTCAGCTTCAAGGTTGAAATACATTACCATAATCACAGCCAACCAAAGACATTCCAATTCAAACTCTCCATAACTTCAGGCTTTAGCTGTCTGTTGCACGTCAGCTAATAGGCAGTTAAAGAAGAACATGTCAATAAATCTAAGCTTACAAATTCTATGGCCATCACTACCTCACAATTTAAGGCTTTTTGTTAAATTTGCTGCCTTCATACTATATTACACACTCTAAAGGTGGCGTGCCCATAAATAAGTGTCTTCAGAAATTAAGTGAATTTACAAGTTTCTTAAGTAGAGTTCCACATACTTCACTGAAAGGATTTCCCACAGTCCATCTTAAAGATTTTTATTACTTCTTATTTCTTTAATCATTTCCCAAACCAATGAAGAAAGTAACAAATGGGAATATAAATTATTTTTACTGACTTTCATGCCTTTATTGACTAGTGATGGAGGACTGGAATCATGACAAATAGCCAAGTCAAGTCTCAGGTCTGACACTTGGTCTATGCATTAAGTACATCATGACTTACTAGGGCCTTAGCTTCTTTGTAAAATGAGACTTGACAGGATCATCAATAAATTGGCTTAAGTAAACATCAACAATCAAAACTTTTAAACTTCTAATATTGATATCTTCAAAGATTATAAAGGACGTTTATAAAAAGCATTGACAAAATAAAGGATCCACAGACTTGCAGCGGATCATGAAGGAGAAAGTGAAGTAAGCATACAAATATTTAAGTTAATAAGATGTTAGCATCTTAATAAAAATGTCCCCCTTGAACTCTATGCTAAACAGCTTCCCTTTCCCTCAGCCCAAATATCACTTTAGCTAACTATGTCTTCTAGGCTATGGCTGCGCAAAGTTTACTCTCCATAAAAGCATCTCACAGGGCCTAGGAAATGCTTGGCAGAGAAGAGTATTTACTGTCCTTCTAGAGGATCAGAGTTCAGTGCTCAGCACCCACTGTGAGCAAGTCATAACTGCCTGAAACTCCAGCTCCATGGGGATCCAACACTTATAGAACTCACAGGTACCTGATTCATGTGTGAATATAAAGATACACACACATAATCTTAAAAAGATGAAATGAAACGTTAAAAAAACATTTTGAAGAGACAATGAAATTAATTTTCTGTATTTGTTCTTATAAGCTAGATCAAAGAAAATGTCAATTGACTTTGCCTTTTAGCTTTTACACAAACTTCCCTACCTCAACAGAAAGGACACAACTTATATTAAAAAAAGTAGATGTTCTATTATTCAGCTCTTACATTTTGTGTACAGAAGATTACAGCATTTAATTTGAAAAACCCAGTGGAAAATATTAGACTTTCTTATTTTACTACATCCTTCATAATACATCGTAAGTGCTGGAAACATAGTTAGCGAACAAATGTTAGTATACAAAACATAAAATAAATACTAAAAATATAGTATAAACACAGTATAATTTAACTTTTAAAAGTATGCTAACATTTAAAATAGCTATTTTAAAATAAGCATTCATCCGGCAAATGGTTAAAAAAGTATCAGAAAGAAGCAAGTATAATCATACCAGTGTGACTTAATTGCTCTGAGGCTCTGTGACCTCATTTGTAAAACTGAAACCAACCTTACAGGGTTGCTATAAAGTACAACTAGCATGTGGAAAGAAAGCATCCACTACTCCATGCGACTATTATTACTCAGTGTAACTTCAGACTTAGCAGAGATAAGGCCTTTTCCACTTTGCCTCATTTCCAACATATTCCTTGCTTGTATTTAAGTCCCTGATCACATTCCAGTTAATAATGTATACTTTTCTCAAATATCGGCTTCATTGTAAGTGGTAAGAGAAAGAAAACCTGCAATATTCTAAGGGTAGAGAAAAACCAGTTTTGATACATCATTGCTATTCTGATGGTACTATTTATGACATTGAGGACCAAGGCTTATAAAGCAGCAAGTAGTTTTTGTGGCTGATCAAGTATATCTGTTTCACTTTACATATTCTGGTCCCACTTACATTACCCCTTAATTAAACGCTTATTTATGTTACGTGAGGCCTATTCTAGGCCTGTACCTGACAACAAATATTGCAATACAAAAAAAAAGCCAAAATATTGGAGGAGATAGTCATAATGCTGAAATTTCTGCTCAAAGCCAAGACAATAAGACCACACCATGTAAATGTTTTACATTTTAAATGATTTTTAAAAATCAAAGTTTTAAAAAGCCCATTAAATGTCTCCTTTAAAAAAATAATAAATTCTAACCTAAATAATTGAGTTTTAGCATAAACAAACCCCAAATATCAGATAGAAGGAGACTCCGTTTTAGTGCATGTGTGTGTGGTATATCCACGTGTTTGTGTGTATGTGTGCATGTGTGAGTGTAGGTATACATGCGAGCATGCCAGACGTCGGTATCAAGTTCATTTTATAATCACTCTCTAACTTAGTGCCACACTGAACCTGGGGCTCAGCATTCAGATAGGCTTGGTGGGCAGTAAGCTCCAGGGACTTGCCTGTCTGTGCCCTGCAGCGCTGCAGGTTCCAGACACATGCTGCCACACCCAGCTTTTCTGTGGGGTGTTGAAGATCTAAACTTGAGTCCTCACCTTTGGGGGGGCACACTGCCAACTAAGCCACCTCCCCAGACACTCACCTTTTTCTTTTAACTGTCTCTGTTTCTTTTTGCAGCAGCGGTGACAGAACCCCCAGCCTCACACATGCTAGGCAAGCACTTACAACAGAAGGGCATCTCCAGCACAGTGTCTCATTTCTGCTAGAAAGACAGTAAATCTTTACAAATCATGATACAAGTTTCACTTGATGCTAGTAGTATCCTGGAAGATTGAAAAGCCTTCGCAATTACCCTCAAATCTCTGTGGGTCATACAGCGTTCAGCTGCCACCATTGTTTTTGACTCTCCTAATTAAAAAGAAGCAAATGTGAAACAGAGACAGGAAGAATAACTTATGAGGCTGCCATAAATTATAATTTATACAGAAACTATGGTTTCTAACAAGAAAAAAAAATCCTACCCCTGGAATCCCCAAAACTCAACCATCTACATGTTGTAGGTGGCAAATGTTAAATATATTCTATGTATAAAAATGAGTAGCTGGAAAGGCCTGCCTGTCGCAATGTGCAAGTATGGGGTGGAGAGATGGGAGAAAAAGAGAAGCTGAATGGTTTGAACACATGAAGAGAAGTGGAACTAGAGACAAACGGGTGAAGAGGAACAGCCTGATGGGAGTAGTCTGTCCTGTCACCTGAGGCCAGGATGAAGTCTCAGCCCTGGGCTGCCACTGAGGGGCTATGCCTGGGTCTGTGGCCATGCAGCAGCAGAGGTCTGTGTCAATGGCCACAGCCCAGATTACAACCAAAGGCCATGAAGATGTTCCTGGTCTGGGCTACTGCCTGAGACCATGTTGCTGTCCAAGGGCTGCACAGAGCTGGGCCTGCGCCTCATTGGCTGTCGTATTCTGGAGAGCTGTTCCTACCCCTCAATAGTTGCAGCACTCCGGAAAGCACCCTGCACCCTAGGGGGCAGTATGGTAAAGCCGACCCTGGTGGCAAGGGTACAGGTGAGCTGGCCTGAGGGCCTGAGCACAGGAGAGCAGGCCCCGCCCCATGCACAGTATTGCAAGATGCCCCCCCCCCCCCCGTCCACTCACATCTCTTGCCACCTGTGGCAGGCAGGAGAGCTGGCCCTGATGGTGCAGACACAGGAGAGCTAAGGAGCTGACTGACTCAGCTACCTCACAAGCACACATCCAAGACTTTGAGTTGGCTCACCCCACTATCTACCCCATCTATGATTTGCTGAAGCACGTGAAAGGACCAGTCCTGCAGACCCAAAGCTGCAGGACCTCCTTGACACAGGGCAACAATGGGATATGTAAGAGGAGTCCAGTAAAGATCCAGTGTAGCAGAAGTTCAGAGGCCTCAAACCAGCCTAATGACTCACTGCAACAAACATTTGCAAGTAAAGATGGGGGGGTACTGTGGAACACTGTGATGTGTGACACAGCACAGCTTCCATGAGAAGAGAGCTTTGTTTGCAAGGGTAGATACAAGGTTATGGGGAGATGAGTGGGACTGGGGTACATGATAGGAAATTCACAAAGAATCAATAAAAAGTTTTTAAAAATGAGTAGCTGATCAGATTGAAAATGATAGTGATATGCAAATTTAATACTGTAATGAAGTGAAGAAAGTGATCACATGGCAGATAAGTCACCACATACCAGTTTCTGTCACCCAGTTATTTCCTATCTATACCCTACTTAGGTCACCAAAAAAAGCTTACATAAATAAGTTTCTTTCTGACTTGTGAGCCAAATATAAAAACAGTATTTGTATTAGTTTTTTTTTTTTTCATTGCTGAAACAAAATATCTGACAAAAGCATCTGAAGGGAGGAAAGGACTATCCTGGCTCACAGTTCGTCATGGTGGGAAAGGCAGGGCAGCAGGGGAGGGTCACACTGCATTAGCAGGCAGGAAGCAGAGTAATGGCTACTGGTGTTGAGAGAGCTTCTCCTTTTCATTCAGTCATTCAGTTCCAGTGAAAGGCGCAGTGTTGCCTCCAAAAGTTTTGTCTCAGAGATGGCTCTAGATCCTGTCAGGTCACCATTAACTATCACAGTACTTTATAGGTGTTCTCAGCTAATTTGCTCTTGTATATTTTTGATTTATCATTAAAACCTATTAGTGTGCTTGATATAAATTCAACATTACGTGTTCTAATGGAAAAGGACACATTAATAATCTAAAATGTAAAAAAAACTCACAATTTTGGAAGGGTAAAAAAAAGGAAGATAGAGGAATATAAGGAGGAAGATGCTTAAAATACAACTTATGCATGTACAATGCTTGAAAATTTTTAAAAATTCACAATTATATATGTATATATACACATCTGTGTGCATGTATGTATGTAGAAGGATTAAAGAACTTAAGCCATGATATATGAGTAACTAGACTAGGTTTATTCTACACGGCAAGAATCTACCTAGTGAGAAAGACACAGTGGCTGTCTTCAAAAACCTAAGTTCTCATTTTACACAGTGCAAAGAACATAAGCCAATGCATGAAAGTTGTACGCAGGCTGGTGTTCGTTCACTATATGGAAGATTATTCAGCTATCATGCTACCACAGTATTAACACTTGAGGTATATTTAATCTGTCTCATTTTCTTCTAAGGACATGTATAATCAGATATAAAATAGGTTTCTGTAATTTTAGATTTTAGCAAAATACATGTTTACCATAGAAAAACGAATACAGGTAAACTTATGTGATGTCACGAGTAAAGATTGCAGGTGTTTTGATATGCAGCCTTCCAGCTGTATGTATACCTACCCTTCTCTACACACCCTTGCATCACCCCTTCCTAGTACATATACACATGCTTAGATTTCAATTCAAAAATGACTATCTCTGGAGCCAGGGGATATGGCTAATGAGTAAACTGCTTACCATATAAGCCTGAGGGATCGGAGTTTGGAACCCCAAAACTCACATGAAAATTGGCAGGGTATGATGGCCCATCTGCAATCCTAGTAGACATGAAACTTTTTGTATTAGGATATCATAAGTTTAATGCAGAATAGTAACTTATGAAAAAGAAAGTAATACTAGAGGAGAGATTTTATAACATAGGTGTTCACCAAAACAATGAAAATTTGGACAATAAACTGGAAGTATCTGTCAGAAAAGTGGTTTTCTCAAGTGCAAGATGGTTAAGAATGGCTCATGGTTTGTTTCTAGACTGCTTTCTGACTTTAGCAAACTTACGTCATAATACAAAATCCACCCCCCGCTTCCCAACATGGTGGTGCAGCGCTTCTTCCTGAACATTCCCTAGCAGCCTTCTCACTGTCATTAAGTTCCCAAGGCAGCTACTACTCATCAGAGTTGGGATTTGGTTTCTTGGACTAGAAAGCACCTAACAATGCAGCCAATATTCTATAAGCTTTCTGAAGATAGCAAAACAATCAATCTTAGTTCAAAATGTGGAGCCCTGCCAAACCTTGACCTTGAATCAAGAAGACTAATAACTAATGGGCTCTGGGTACAATTTCCTTCAGTTGTGATTAAAGAAATCCTAACCATTAGGTTCTAACACTCAAAATTTAACAAATGCCCTGACCTAATGGCTTCCTCTCACTTTATCTCTAAAATTAATTAGACTTACCCTTTAAACTTCCTCTCCACCCACTAGAAACTCACACATAAAACAAGAAAATGTTCGGGGCAATGTCAAATTCTAGCAAACGGCAAGTAAGCAATAATTTACCCTAAATAGATTTTTGAAAACAAAGTCTAGCCATGTACTATCTGTAAAACTCAAGGCTTTGAATTTTTTAGTGATCTAAAACTGTAGAAGAAATTGATAAAAATAAGATTATACTCAGCAAGATAATCATTAGCTCTGAAGTAACCAAAGAGTTCGTCATTCATTTTGAAAGTTCCTAAATAAAAGTAAAGGGAAGAAAAAGTGGTTGAATCTGCCAGACACGGAACTTTTAATGGAAACACAGAAAACCTTAGGAGGGCTTATGATACAATGGGAAAAGCACACTTCAATGAGCCAACATACAAAACAGAAATTCTGCATAGAGACTTCTACAACTCTGTGCAAATCCATTTCTCTATCCATGAGGCTGTGTTTTTTTTTTCTTTATTAATTATACTTTATTCACTTTGTATCCCCCTTTGGTTCTCTCCCTCTTTCCGTCCCAATCCCTCCCTTCCTCCACCCTCTGCATGCATGCCCCTCCCCAAGTCCACTGATAGGAGAGGACTTCTTTTCCTTCCTTCTGATCCTAGGCAATTACATCTCATCAGGAGTGGCTGCGTTGTCTTCTTCTGTGGCCTGGTTAATGCTGCTTCCCCCTCAGGGGGAGGTAATTAAAGAGCAGGCCAATCAGTTCATGTCAGAGATAGTCCCTGTTCCTATTACAATGGAACCCACTTGGATACTGAACTGCCATGGGCTACATCTGTGCAGGGGTCTTAGGTTATCTCCATGCATAGTCCTTGGTTGGAATATCAGTCTCAGGAAAGACCCCTGTGCTCAAATTTGGTTCTGTTGCTCTCCTTGTGGAGTTCCTGTCCTCTCCAGATCTTACTGTTTCTCACTTCTTTCATAAGATTCCCTGCACTCTGCCCAAAGGTTGCCCATAAGTCTCAGCATCTACATTGATAGTCTGCAGGGCAGAGCTTTTCAGAGGTCCTCTGTGTTAGGCTCCTGACTTGTTCCCTCTTTTCTCCTGCTTCTGATGTCCAGTCCTATGAGGCTGTCTTATCTGTCTTGAAATAACAGGCCTCTCTCTACAAATTAAAGATGCATTCAAATCAGAGCAGAGCAAAGTGACTGCTCTTATTGGCTGAATCACTGTGATGATCTTTACTACTTTTCGTTGTTACTGTTTACTTTCTTCATTTGAAAAAAAGAGCTGTTTCCAATGGAAAGTATCATTAAAGATCAACAAAAGAGCAAGGCCGAAATGGGGTTTTATTAAAAATATAAAAGTAGAGTTGGGCAGTGATGGTCAATGTCTTTAACCACAGCACTTGGGAGGCAGAGGCAAGCAGATCTCTGTGAGTTTGAGTCCAGTCTGGTCTATAGAGTGAGTTCCAGGAGAGCTAAAGCTACACACAGATATCCTGCCTTAAAAAACAAACAAACAAACAAACCAAAACAAAAGTACCTTCTTCTAGGAAAATATACATCACCACACATTTTTCAACTTTGTGTGTGTGTGTAGTGTGTCTGTGTATGTCTGTAATACGTGTGATGCAACTTGTATCCAGGTGTCCATGAAAGCCAGAAGGTGCCAGAGGCCTGGACAAAGAGTTACAGACAGTTGTGAGCCACCTGACAGGTGTTAGGAACTGGTATTAGGTCCTCTGGAGGAACATCAGGTGCTCTCAACTGCCCAGCCCCACAGAGTATGTTTCTGTGCTTTTTAGAGCATGTAAACTTTTCCCTTGTCACTAAAACTATTGCTTCATAATTTTAGTTTCCTCTTTGTTTGCCCTAATATTACTGCTGCCAGAAAAACTCTTGAGTCTCTATGCACTTCATAGGGTCACAGCTAGGGAGAGAAATCACTTGTTAGGAAATGTAACAATAAAACGAATGGCTATTACCAGCACAGCATAATTATTTTATACATACATCTTTTCAGAACTGGCCTCTTAAAGAGCAAAACGCACGGCCGCATACATTTCCTATCCCCAGTGCTTTGCGTGAGGCATGTATGTAGTTAGCCCATAGAGAAACCTTTACCAAAACATTTAATATAACCACAAAATATTCTAGAGGAATAATTCTACTATTCACTACACTTTTATTTCCCAGGGTTTTTTGGGGTGGGGATGGGGAGGGAGTGTTAAACAGAACAAAACAGACTATCAACACTAACAACTGATGCTTTGTCTGTGCAGTTCACTGGTTTTCATAGCTGGGAGTTAGGCCACCTCATTTAGAAACTGATTGAGCCTCTTATTTCTCTGTACCAAATTTTAAAGCTTAAAAAATAGACAATGATATCCTTATGAGCAGGAATCAAATCTTATTTGTCTACATGCTTCTAGCATCTACTTGTGGGATACGAAGTGCAATAAATTTTTGTTCAATAAATGCATTATTAAACTGATCCACAGTATATTTTTCATACTGCTTTTCACAGTGGCTGAAAATAATTTCTAATACTGTATCCAAAATCTCCATAGAAAAACACTGAAATAATGTGTCTGCTAGTGTCTGCAAGACAATTTGGTTCAGGCAATGATGTATCAAATTGGATTCAGTTCCTGAGTCACATACATAGTGAAATCTGAAGATAGCATGAAGCAGGGGAAGCCAGCTACAACGCATTCTCTTAAAACTGCTTAGCATGGCCATGGCAGAGTAGCCCTTTTACATAAAGGAACAAATGAGCAGTGAGTGATAGGGCCACTGAAAAGCCAGAAGCAGTTAACCTCCTCCTAAAGTCTGCATTTTCTTGGCAAGTCCCCAGGGAGAAGCACCCTTTCAATTTTAGCACTAATGACAAAAAGAAGTTTCAAAGAGCTTTCATGTACTTTCCCTCAATAATACATAAGTCAAATTTTTCAATTTTTAAGATGAATGATAAGTTTTCCAGTTAAGATCTCATAATCCAGCTGTCATATCCATTGTTTTCTTATGGCTCTCTCCCTCATGCTGATTAAGATTCTTTGATACAATTTACTGATCCTGAAACATATTCAACTTAAATTTTACTTATGCTATATGAAGATGAATTAGTTTTGAAGACTGTATTAAGATGGGCAAAAATATAAGGTCACTCAGTATGGACAGAAGAACTGGTACAATTTATAATTTTAAAGATGCAATAATCACAAATTAACTTCAATAGCCTGAAATCTAACACTGTATAATTTCAATTTGTTTACTAAATGTTCTAAATTAAAAGAGAAATCTGACCTCAAAATACTCCCCACAAAAATAGTTGATACTCTTAGATCTCTCCATTTACTAAGTCATTTTAGCCTGCTGTCTTGAAGTACTTAACCTCCCCATCTGCTTCCCTCATTCCCACTGTAGATTTTACAGAATGACATAATGAATACCAAAATTACTAGACTATGAACTTAGATGAGGAGACTTAGCAACAAACATTTCAATTACTCTCTCATGACAAGCCGCCAAACCTTGGATCTTGCTAATCTTTCCAACAGAAGAGTAAACAAGCAGACTTTAAATTGGGAGAAATAAACGATCCAAATATCTCCAACAAAAACAGAAATCCCAGGATCACTTCAAAAATTAGACTCACTTCCTAAAAATGAAAAACCGACCTATTTTTTCCTCCTGCCATAAACAAGGTGAAGGGATGAAAATCTGCCCTGTGACCCTTCTTTGTTCAGCCTGTACTTGCATCTGAAGGCAGAATTCTCTGACTACAGGAAAGATTCCCTTCATCACAAAAGCTTTCTTTTTGGATCAAGGTCCAACAGTCTTAGGAGGGACAAGTACCTGTGATGTTGAAGAGTGCTCTGAAACTGACATTCACTTCCCTCCCATGTAGTCTGTATTGTTAATACTATTCTATGTAGAAACTGATTTAATATGTGGAATGCATGAAAAAAACTGTCGGTAACAAATGAACTCACACTACAGGGAGACAGAACACAGCCTATTTCACATACTCTATTCTGAAAAGCTCCAGAAATTGATCCTATTATTTTCCTCAACTAAACGTACATATTCAACAATTAAGAATGTTCAGATCTACTTACCAAATATGTTATCTGAATACCATTTAAATTCAAAGGAAGCCTTTGTATACTCAAGGAAAATCCAAACATTCTTAACAAGGCTCACTGTTCTCTACAGTAATAAAAACTGCATTCGAGAAAACCCAGATTTTACAAACCAGGAAACAATGTGTTAGGCTGAACTGCTTGCTCTCTGCATCCTAGACTCCAGTTCTAGGGCAGGTCAATTGCTGTTAGAGTGGGAGTGCATTTAGGCTGAAACCAGCTGCTCAAAGAACCTGACAAATTACCGAGTTCCAAAGCCAAAAAGATAATTCAAACCTGATTTTAATAGATTCTATATATCTATCTGAATTCCTTTATTAACTTATTTTATATAAATAAGGAGCAGATAATATGAGACAAACTAACTTTTACAATGATATAAATATATAACACTAATATTAGGTATTAGTGGAATTTCATACTAAAAATAACAAAGTACACAAACACCAAGATATAATATTTTCATTCAACAGAAAAGCTACAGATTGGTGTTGGATTCTTTTATGCAAACACTGAGAGGTAACACCCTGTGCTAAATAAAAGCAATCTATACAAATGCAAGATTTTTTTTGTTGAAAAAATATGACATTAAACATTGCTTAAGAAAAAGCGGTATTATTATATAAAACCAAAGACTGAAGTTTTTTTTTTTAAAAGGTGTTCATACTCATCCTTTGAAGTTTGAAAGTCGATAGCAATGTTATGAAGAAAGAAACTCACCTCAGACACAGTAGCCCAAAACAGCAATCATTCACATTGCCTTCAAGAATGCTCTGATATTACAAAAGCAGCTCAGCTCCCTCCCAGCTGCTCTAGGACCACTAACTACTCTGTAGTCCCAATGGAGATGAGTCTAATCTGATAATGGAACCTTCATTCTCCAATAACAAGCTTGAGATCACTTTACATATACCACATGGATGTTAATCCCCTGATTGGCCCATTAGCACATTTAACATTCTTAAAAGGCTTTCCCAGTGTGATCCTCGATTTCTTTTTCAATGGGGGGGGAGGGGGGCAGGGGCACATATATGTAAAAAGCTGCTAGCCAAACTGATATTGCAAAATTTCTGGTACAATTAAATACATTAATATACTATAAAGCTATATGATAAACATTCTCTTTTTTTCCTTCTTTCTTTTGGTTTTTTGGAGACAAAGTTTCTCTGTGTAGCCTTGGCTGTCCTGAAACTCACTATGTAAGCCAGGCTATCCTTGAACTCAGAGAGATCCACCTGCTTCTGCCTCCTGAGTGCTGGGATTAAAGGCGTGCACCACTACCACCAACAAAGCTAGATAAACACATTTTACAGTAGTTTTTAAATGTGACACAATTATGTAAGAAATAATAAGGAGAGTTGATAACAAACACTTTTTTTTTTTTTTAGAGACCTCAACTGAAGGTCTGGCATCATATAGCTAACATTCTTTATTCACCATTAAAAGTATTCACTATAAGATTACCTTAAACTGAAACAAACAAACATCACACAAGTAGACAAATTTAAAATATAAATTAAAAAAAAATATTATATCTGCTTGCTACCTGCTGTATGGCAGGCATAATGCTAGAGATACAACACAAAAGAAACCTAGAAGGGGGCGGGTAGCTTTACTGATGAGGCAGGCGCAGCAGCGGCAGCTACTCAATGTCAGCCCTGAGATCCTTTTCAGTCCGCATGGCACCAAAAATTCCTCTTTCTGGAGATGAAGAAATGGCACAGCAGTTAAGAGCATGGGCTGCTCTTTCAAAGGACCTGGTTTGATTCCCAGAAGCCACAAGGTGGCTCAAAACAGTCTGTAATTCCAATTGCAAAAGATCCACCACGTTCTTCTGGCCTCCCCAGGCACCAGTAGTACAAATACGCTCATGCAGGGAAAACACTCATCTATGGGTGAGATGGCTCTTTCTATAGTAGCACACACAATTTATGGTTAGTAACTAAGAAACTGATAAATCGTTAAGTATTATAGACAGCTGATTTGGGAACACAGGAGTTGTTCTCATGTAAATGTTCGGGTAAACACGACAAAAATACCTATTCTGCATGACTGGACAACTGGCAACTAGTCAAAGAAAGAAAAATAAGCCAAACCCAAAAAGTATGTACTGATGACAAGGTGCAACACAGTGGGTACTGAAAGAGACAGGCAATGAAGAAAATGTTGGACTGCAAAATAGCCCGTGTGATCAAGCTTTTCAGAACCTAAAATGTAAATGAGATATCATTCTATTTTCATAAAACAAATTACATTTATTTTTTTTGTTAATGGACCAAAGTATATCCAACAAGCCATGAAATAATGTTTCTATTTATAAAACAACTGCCACTATGAATCTGTAGTTCATCTGTAAATGATTTAGAAACAAAATACAAAGTAAACTTGGCCAGCACACACTTCAAATATACCGAGAGGTTCTCATCAGATCACAGCACCAGGATCTCCATTTGCTTTCCCACTTTTTAAATAGGTTTTAAATCCAATTAGAGAGCTGTTGGTTACCGACAGGGCATGCATGCCATTACTGGACCCGTAAGGTTACTAGGCCATGCTTGTTGTTGTGGTTCATATGTACCATCACTGGGTAGAACTGTTGGTTACTTTCCCTCTTTGAAAGTTAGCATGGGGCCTTTAAGTATCATGAGAGCTATTCTTCAGGGAAGAGGCTTTCAGGTCAGTTCCAGTACAGGGGCTTCTGGAACCTGAATCTAAAGTGTACTGTGTCTTCAGCAAGAGGGACTTACCTTCCACACAAGGGTGATAGCAAAGGCTGTAATTTGTTGGTCTTTTATTCAGACTTTAGTAACATAAAGACTGGAAACCACACTTGCTCAATATTCCCCAACACTATTTTCTATATTATTGTACTGTACATTATATAGTTTATTACTTTCAATTACTTCGTGCTTTCTAGGTAGTATTTCCAGTGTCTATTTCACTAATTCAAAGGGACTTGCCAGCACGTTATATGCTCCCACTCCAATCATCACACTTTAAGAAATAAAAACTACAACCAATCATATCCCTTCATGAGGACTCTTTCACTAAGCTAGATATGATGGTTGTGGGATCCTGAATATACAGTTAATACCAATCTTAATTTTAAAAAGTAAAATAGGAAGACTAACAATGACACAAGGCTGGCTGCCATCAAACACTACACAGCATGAGTCAACTTCTCAGACTACGAAAGAGGCTTTTCAAAAGAGCAGACTAGGTACAAGTCTTGCACCCACTTGTCTATAACCACAAAGCTTCCAGAGCAGAGTCGGTTTCATTCATGTTTGCATTTCAAGAACCATAATGAACACACACAAAAACCTAACCATTTACAGCTTAAGAGCTAAATGGTCCACATGGCTGGCGGGCAGGCCTTATTTGTCCAGGAGGGCTTGCCTTCATATTCTCTAACCACAAAGTGCCCTTTAGGAAAATTTACTAAGACCAAAGGCTTTTCCGCTTATTGGTCTCTTCTGAATGATATACATCCTGACCTACTCTGTCTTTATCTTATTCATAACAATTAGGCATCTTATCCAAATAAGTACTCTCTTATCTCCATCTTCCTCAGTATACTTCCACATCTACTATCCAACAGCTGCGATCATTAGCTATGAGTCCACTACACTAGGCTTATAAAAACAAGTCCTCATTTCAATTTGGTTGCCCAGTTGTACAAATGAGAAATGGAATTAGAGTCTAAGAATCTTTAAGCGGTGCTTAAAGAGATATAAACTGTATGGTCATACTAAAAGCAAACCTAGAAATTCTTAATTAATTTTATAATGAACATCCAACAACCCTCCAATTTTACTTTTAATATGTGTCTCTTCAAGGAAAAATTGAGATTATCATCACAATATTGATAAAGTATAGTGAGGCATGATAAAGATAGCCCAGCGTCTGCTTGAAGCCAGCATAGAATAAAAAATGCCAACATAATTAACAAATTTTCAAATAAAAAAAGAAGATAAAAAAATTAACAAATGTTCTTCTTTGGTTGTCTACAAAGAGACAATAATCCTTTTATATAGCATTTCAAATAAGGATGCCAATGCAGTAATGAACCATGGGTAAGGTCTAAGTACATACAAGCTTGAGTGTGGCTATGTTCCTTTCCCAGATGTAAATCTATAATTTTCTATATATCTCACAAGACAATAAACTGATTACAATAAAAACATGCCGACTTCCTGTACAACATATTTTGTGAGCTAATGTTCTGACCCATAAGCCTGTAGTCCCACCCAGTGCAACCCAGGAACCACCCTACAATCTCACTTATAGAAAAAAAGAAAAGGGGAGGAAAGGGGTCCCTTAGGAACCCTTTGAACGATATAATTTTAGAACACACAAAATTATGCATATGAATATTGAAAAGCCCACAACTACACTTAGATGTATTATATTCTTATCTGAAACACCTCTCTTTTTACTAACTTTCATGCTTAAATCCATTTAAAGCTGTTCCTTAGTAATTCCAGCCTTCCTTCATCGAGTTCTTCTGCAAAGTAGTCAAGAATTCAACTTTATCTGAGTAGAGGTCTCTGAGAGAACTCAGGCAACTACAAGCAGCAGCATAAAGGTGTCTGTGATTCCTGGACCCGCCACTCTCAACACATAAACTAGAATATACAGCCAAGGGCCATCTATGGAAATCAGAAGCACATTCATAGAAAACACTTCCCATTTTCCAATGTTAAGCAAATATCCAAACACATTTACTGTATTAGATAGATGCTTAGGGGAGGAAAACAAAGATAAGAAAATGAGTGAGAAAAAGGACAATAAGAGAAGCTTAGGTGCTAACAGTCAAAGGCAAGCTGAAGTCTGAGGTACCCCTAAAATTTGAGGTACACCTAAAGTCTGAGAAACAAAAATTAAAAGTTCACATAAACACATAAGAGAAGATAATGGGAGTCATAAAAGCAACAAGAAAAAAAATTAATATTCTATTCTGAAAGGAATCAAAATGATGTAATACTGAGTAAAGAAAATGTCGCTGAAAGACTAGCAAAAAAAAAAAAAGTTTCCATGAGTAGTGATTTTAATATCCAGAAAGAAAGATCATTGAAATTTATAATCAATAATGTGAAGTGTACGACCAAACTGAGAATGTGATTGTTTTTCCAAAGTAAATGAGCCTGTTAGCATCATCATAGCACCTGAAGACCCTGAACATAAAATACCAAACAAGAGGCAAATACAGCCGGAAAAGATTCTACAGCAACTCAAGTTTTAATAATTTATTATTTTATGAATGAGTATTTCATGCATGTCTGTGCACCAAACGCATGCCTGGTGCCTGGGGATACTGGAGAGCATAGCAGTTCCTCTGGAATTGGAGTTAAACAGGTGTAAGCTACCACACAGGTGCTAGGAATTGAACTTGTATCCTCTGAAAAAAGAGAGGACCAAGCCATCTCTCCAGCTCCCCAACTCAATGGGTAGACAGATGGTGGGGATGACAGCAGGGCCTGTCTGTGCAGGCCCTGGCTAGCCTGGAACTCAAGAGTTCGTCTGCCTCCTGAGTGCTAGAA
Source organism: Psammomys obesus (assembly GCF_907164565.1). Taxonomy (NCBI): domain Eukaryota; kingdom Metazoa; phylum Chordata; class Mammalia; order Rodentia; family Muridae; genus Psammomys; species Psammomys obesus. The sequence continues at coordinate 17,832,752 of NW_026596039.1, forward strand.
TTAAAGGTGTGTGCCACCATGCCTGCCCCCATCTAAAATTTGAATTCTTCTATGTGTGTTGTATGTACATGTTCAAATCATGTGAATTTACTTCAAAAAAAAAAATAAGATGGAGAACAATTCAGGAAGACACCTGAAGCCAACTTCTCCTCTCTCAATATCCAAAACTTATGGAAAAGAAACACCATAATTTAAAAGTAGCACCTATTAAAGAAATCTATAAAAGAGACATGTGATATACTTTCCGCTGATTATCCTTAAAAGGTGTAACTACAGAATACCACATACTTAATAATCTATTATCAACTGTGAAGGCAAAAATTACTTAACTACATACACACGTGCTTTACAAAAATGAAAATTATCAGTGGAATAAATTTACTAATGCCTCTTTTTTTAAAAAAATCCTGCAATAATTGGGCATGGTGGTGTACTCTGTAGGCCTAGCACACAGGAGACAGAGGCAGGCAGACCTCTTGTGAGTTCCAGCCAGGCAGGCCTATATAGTGGGACACTGTCTCAAAATAAAGAAGGAAATAAATTATTTTTTTAAATCCTATAAAGAAAATGCAGATGCTAGTGAGATGGTTCAGCAGGTAACGGCACTTGCCACCAAATCTGACAATGACCTTAGTTCATCCCTTGGACCCACTGAAAAAAAGAGAACTGACTCCCAAGTTGTCCTCTGATTTCAATATGCACAGATACATATATATTGAATAGATGGATGCAAAAGGAACTCAATGAAACCTGTAGGTCATAAATAAATCATAGTAGAGTCCAGATAAAAACGTAAAAATTTTATCCCTTAAGAAAATTAACTTACTGTAAATTAAACTATGTTAAAACATTCTTTTATGTTTAAAATAAACCTCTAAATCTCAAAACAAATGCTAAGTTTTAAATGCAAACTAGCTGCAAAGCCCCTGTGTGTGTTACGGACAGATCTTAATTTATGATGGACAGGCAATAAGTTTTTAAATTTTACAGCAGTAAATGATACAGATTTTATAGCCAGTTTAGAATTCTTACTTTCCCAGACTAGTAATATATGGCATGTCATTCTCTCATAATGCTGGGCAGTGGCAGCGAACCACAGCTCACAGCCAACCAAGGGTTTATGATCCTTAACTCAGTATCTTTTCATTAATGTTTTCATAGCTCATCATGTTACAAAACGAACACCATCTGCATACATGAGGCATTCAACAATGAGCACCATCTGCATGCCTGAAATACACAGCACTATTATAAAGTAAGTTTTGTGTTAAATGGTTAAATCCAACTGTAAACTGATGAATACTGAGATCATATTTCAGATTCTTTATGAATTCTAGATATTGATTCCTTATTAAATATGTGACTTGCAAACATTTCTTTCATTTTTAAGCGTGCCTTTTTACTCTGTTGGTCGTTTTATTTGAAGTTTTTTTTTTTAATTTTAATGAAGTCTACCTTACCCTTATTTATTTTACTGCCTATGCTTTTGGTGTAATACCAATAAATAACTGTCAAAACTGATGACATGAGGCTTTTCGTCTGGAGTTTCTTCTACAAGTTTTCTGTTAGTTCTTACATCCCGGTCTTGAAGCTGTGTTGGATTCATTTTTATATACAATATAAAGTAAAGTTCCAACTCCAGCTTTTATGTTTGGATACCCATTTGTTGAAAACACAAACAATTAAACCTGACCCTCCTCAGGAATGGCCTTACTATAGAAAAATCACTTTTTAGACAAAAAGTTTTATTTCTGGGTTTTTGTTCTATTCCATTGCTCAATACATTTGTCTTTATGCCAGTACCACCCAATTTGAATTATTATAGCTTTGTTGTAGTTTTAAAATTTGTATTGTGTATGTGTGTGGAATTGTGTATGAGTGGAGGCATGCATGTGTGATGGTGCATAGGGGGAAGTCAGAGGACAGACTACTCTTGAATGTCAAGTCTCTTCTTCCACTTTATTGATGCAAGTTTTCTCTCTAGTTTCTGCTACTCTGTATATTCCAGGGTGGCTGGCCTGTGCACTCCTAGGCAAGTCTATGTTCACTTCCCATCTCTCTAGGGAGCTGGGATTAGAGATGTGTGCCATAGCATCTGGCTTTTTAAAATGGGTTTAGGGGGATGTCTTAGGTTACTATTGCTGTGATAAAACACCATGGCCCAAGCAACTTGGGAAGGAAAACATTGATTATCACATGTTTCCACATCACTGATTGTTCATCATCAAAGGGAGTCAGGGCAGGAACTCAAACAGGACAGAAGCCTGGAGGTAGGAGCTGATGCAGAAACCATGGAGGAGTGCTGCTTACTGGCTTGCTCAGCCTGCTTTCTTATAGAACCCAGGACCACTAGTAAGGAGTGGCTCCACCCACAATGGGCTGGACCCTCTTCCCTCAATCACCAATTGAAAAAATGGCCTGTGGGCTTGCCTACAGCCCAATCTTCTGGAAGCATTCTCTTAGTTGAGGCTCCCTTTTCTACAATGACTCTACAGCATAGGAGATAAGGTCAAGATTTCAGCTGGCAGGGGAAGCACTGGACCCACTAAGTCACCCTGCTCACCCAGTCTTAAGTTCTGAAATAACCGAAGGTGTGAGGCTTCCATTAGTTATTTTCATGACTTTATTTCAGAACCTTTGCGATTCCATGCTCTTAAGATCAATTTTTGTTTCTGTGAAATATTCATAGGGATTTTGATAGTAATTATACTGGTTCTATGAATTAGTTTGTATACGAACAATGTCTTCAGATCCATGAATATGTAATATGTCTCCACTACCTAAATAGAAGATACAAATGGTCTTAAGACACAAAAAATGTCTTAATTTTTTGACAGCAGTTGGTGGTTTTCAGTGTTTAAAGTCTTTCACCTCATTAGTAAAATTTACTAATTATTTTTATTTCTCATATTGTTGCACTGTTAATTGTATAGAGATACATTACTTTGTGGGCTAATATGGTGCTCATCAAACTGGTGAATTCATGACTTCTGACAATTTTTTCCATAATCTTAGAATTTTCTACCTATACCTATAATGTTAAGTCTTCTGCAAACAGATAATATTACTTTTTCTTCTCCAGCTTAGGTTAACTTTATCTTCTTTTTCTGATCACTCTGGTTAGGATTCATAGTATAGGGTCCTTGCTTTGCTCCTGATTTCAAAGCAAAGTTTTACAGTTCATGCTGCAGCAGAAGGCTGGCTGTGAGCACTTCATAAATGGACTTTAGTAGGTAAAAATATTTTCTTCTATTCTTAGTTTGATGATAACTGTATTAACTGTGTGTTAAATCTTGACAAATTTCTCCTCAAATGAAGATGATTATGTGATTTTGGTCACTCATTAGACAACTGAACAGCTTTTTACCATGCAACTCGCAAAACCAAAAAGTTAGTACCCTCATTTAGCATAGAGTTCCTCTTAATTTTTAAAACAAAGTAATTGAAGTAGAATTTAATGACATAAATCTGAGCATCAAGAAAGGATTTTTAAAAGAAGATATCGAATGGATTAAACTGTAAGGAGCACATTTCAAAACTCAGACTGAGAATCATTTCAAATAAAATCTACCAAAATGGATCAAGACAAACCACCACCACATTAGATATCATCGAGGAATGCCAGAACTGATATACTAGTATTGTATTCTTTATTTACCTACATTTGAAAGCCTATATGCACACATTGATAATGGCACATATTATGATTAGGATGTAATATTTTAAAGGAGACCATGGGGCTGGGAAGACGGTTCAGCAGGAAAGAGTACTTGCTCTGCAAACACTATGACCCAACTTCAAACCCCCAGCACTCATGTAAAAAGATGGGCATAGCTATGCACACCTGTAAGCCTATCATATTAGGGAGCAAAGAAAGAAGGATCCAGAGAACTTGCTAGCCAGCCAGCCCAACAAAAACAGCAAGCTTCAGAATCAAACAGATCCTGTCTCAAGGTAATACAGTAGAAAATGAATAGGCCTGCTCTGGCCTCCATGCGAGTGCACATGGACACAAGCATACATACACTTACATGCATACAATACATACAGGGGAGGAGAGGGAGAGAGAAGGTGGGTAGAAAGGGAAAAACTTATACTGAATGAAGTAACAGCTGGAAGAATTAAATGGCAAAGAAATGAAATGATGTTCATCCAAAAGCGCCTTCTCTTTTCCATAAAGTTAACTTAAAAGAAACAAATACAGAAGGACTATGACATAAACAGAAGCTCTAAGAATCAAAATTCTATTTCGTGCAGTTGTCACCTTCCTTACCAATACTGATACATACAAATCTACCCTTTTGACATAACAAAGTTTCAATGGCATCCCTCATGAGAATACCTGCTGCTGTCTTGAGTCAGAATTCAAGTTGGAACAGCAGGGAATTGTTCAGCTTTGTTCTGGTGGAACATTTTAGCTCACTTTGAAAACCTGAAATCATTTCTGTTCCACAGTCCTGGAGAAAGGTGTCTGTGAGAAGACAGCTTCATTTTGCTGAGCTGACAGTGACAAGCCCTTGGGGGAAAGGCCAACTCAAGCAGGATGGAAGCAGATGTTAGCAGTCACTTCTCTTACCTGTTCATTGCACTTGTGACTAGACTGTACCGGCTCTGACACCCACCCAGAAAGTGGTGGATAAACTCAACAGTCATTTCTCAAGAGTATGAGAACTGTAAGATTTTCCTTCCCTCCAAAATAACCCTATGAAGGACAGAATTACAAACAACAGAAAAAAATGTCAAAGGAATATAAACATTAGTTGAGGAAAACATTAATAGATTTTACTTTCTGAGAAAGAAAGGAATGAAGACACAAAAAAAATGGGGAAAAGGGGAAAGGAAACATTAATATATAACAAATAGAAAATGGATTCAAAGCATTTAATAGGACCACCATTATGGTAGACACTGTTTCAGATCCTAGGAATACAACAGTAAGACACACTGACCTTTGTGCCCATAAGAGATAAATGCAAAATAAATTATAATAAATTAGTGATTAGGTGCTAAGAAAATAATACACAAGTCATGAAACAAACCAGGTTGGGGGGGTGCGTTAATTTCTAGTAAGCTGACAAGGAAATCTCATTGAAGAACAGACATTATATAATGATAATTTGCTGATCCAGCAAATCAGCAGACTGAGGAAAAACTATTTACCACAAGGAATAGGCAGTAGATGACTCTAAAGTGGCAGAAACTTTCTACACTCACAGAACTGGGAAAAAAAAAAAAAAGCCAGCACTGCTCAAGTTTTATGAATTCTGATATTTTTAAGAATAGTAGCAAGTAGGACCTCAAAGCACCACAACCATCTCAAAGTCAACACTTGGGAAAAAAAATAAAATAAATTATGACAAATGGATTACTCATATAAAATATCAGACAAGTAATGACCACTGGGGAATTTTTAACAAGAGGGAGAGAGATAGAGATAGAGACAGACAGAGAGAGAGAGAGAGACATAAAATAAACAGTGATTTGAAGACAGGGGTCTGTGGGTCAAAAAGATCAGTGTGAATGTTCAGGTGAGTTGGTACTATCATTCACCCCAAAAGGAACAGCACTGTAAGTAAAATCAGTATCTAGAGCCTGTGCCTGAACAAGGAAGCATGTGAGACTCAAGTGCGGCATCAGAATGATATCCAGACAGGAGCAAACTATATATTCTGTCTTAGTTTTTCTTGACAACCACCTCTCAGGTACTGCAGGTTTTTCTTAATTTAATTTAAACCTGAGGTACTATAAAAACCTCTCCTAGCATAAATGGTTAGATATTGTAGAAAATTTTTTCCTATTTAACACCTTTCCCAAATCATGAAATAATCTGAAATATTTCTTTCAAACAAGCTTGCCTCCAACTCAGGATCTCTTGCCTCAGCCTCCAGAGTGCTGAGGCATGAGTCACCACATCTGGACAGGCTCAGAGCACTATTCACCTACTCTGCGGCTGGAGCAGGGTCTCTCAACCTTCCTCATGCTGCAGCACTTTAGTAAAACAGCTCATCATGGTGTGACGACCCCAACCAGACAACTATAATTTTGCTATGGTTATAAACTGTAAATATCTGACCCCTGTGAAAGGATCTTTCAGCTCTATAAAGGGTTGTGACCCACAGGTTGAGAACCACTGTGCTAGAGCAGGTACATTTGGCTTATGAGCATCTGTAATACACAGTGCTGTGCCTTAAAAATAAAATATGCCTATTAAAAGCATTAGCTTGGGGATCAATTAGAACAAAGTATAATGCCATACAGGTATGAAATGCCAGGGACCTGTTACTTTGTTATACTGATTTTAAAAATTAATAAAAATTTAAAAGGAAAAAAATTAGCTCATCTTTCTTGAAAGACAAATATATTTTACAGCACTGAAAAATTCCCAGATGCACACTCTATGTTATATAATATTAAAAAGACACTTTTAATGGTGTTCTAATGTTAACATTTCCAAGTAATACTATCAAATATATACATTTTTTTCTATAATAGCACTTTGGTTAGACACTAATCATTATTAAAAAAAAAAAAAAAGAGGGAAAATGGAAATCAAAAGCTTGCTTTAGTTAAGGTACATGGTACATGGCCATAGGTGATTCAAGCCATCTGGTTAAAAAAACAAAAAACAAAAAATAAAAACTCACAACACTGTCTTCAGAAAACTGACCAGAATCATACCTCTACCATTTGGTAGCTATGTAATCTCCCTAAGCCTCAAGTTTTCCTCAATACACCACAGATAATAATTACAGATTCACAGTAATCATTAAATGAAACAAAATAGGTGAAAATGAATGGAACCGAGGCTTACTACCTGATAATCATGTGTATCAGCAAGAGAAATGAGGGTAAGCAGAGGATAAGAGGAAAAATAACTCTAAGTTGGAAGAACTGAACATAACGTTAGTGATAAACAAAAGCTCCAGGAGCTTCGCCAGCCTAGAGTTGAAACACAAGCAGAGAGGGCGCTAAGTGCTTGCTGGGGCTCTGCATCTGTTCCCAGGTATAAAGCACTTTTACATGAACATACAAGCTGGCCTTCACGATAAGTCTGACTCCAGAAAAAACAGAGTCACCAAACCTCAGCTTGCCGAACTGGAATCATGACTAAATCCTATGACACTTCCTCCTACATCCCTTAAGGCAGTGCCTGAAAGCTGGTCTTACACATGACTGTGTACACAAAGTATGTGCTTCAGCAAGCAGTTGTTTGCTCAATCAATCAATAATCTAGTCACATTCAAGGATATAGTCCCATGCTGTAGTTAGCAGAATCAATCAGCTTCTTGATATAAAAATGTTCATTGTAAAAATAAATTTCCAAGCAGGACACTGATGGCCCATGCTTTAATCCCAGCACTTGGGAGGCAGAGGCAGGTCTGTGTTTGAGACCAGCCTGGTCTACAGCATGAGTTCCAAGACAGCCAGGGCTACACAGAGAAGCCCTGTATGTGGGTTGATGGGGGGGATAAATTTTCAAAAGCAAGTTTTTAAAGTGCATTTTCCAAACTGAAACTTTAATTAATTAGCAATGGCTTAGGGCAAGGTAGACAGAATCATTTTTATTGTGTTTATTCACAGATTTCAACCTTAGGGCTGGGTACTGAGTTAGCAGGTACTTGAGTGAGTTGGTATTTTATCACAATCATAAAGTTTACTGTTTCCATCATTAATGGCTCTACTATTCATATGCTTTGAGTTCCTTAATCAACTCAGAGTATAGTTGCATTCCTAATTCCTAGATCAGGTGCCATCATTTAGAAGTCTCTCTGTGGCTTTCAGCTGAGGCCTTTCCTTAGGCCCTTTGACATCCTCTCATCAGAAGCTGGGAAATATGAAAAACTTAGTCCTGTGGTCTCCCTCAGCCCATTTCTACTCTTATGTCTTTTATCAAGTCCTGCCCTGGAATCATAAAACTTCCTAAGCACTGAAAGGGCCCCAGCACCTCTGTGCTAAGCTGCCTGAGAGCAAGAGCTTGTACTTTTATAGGTTCAGCCTCTTGTCTATCCTAATTCAGCCAAGAGATTAATGAATTTTATTTTAATCCTTTTGCAGAAAGCTGACTACTCAGAAACTTTCTTTAGCCCAGGGTCTAACGCAAACAACAGAATATCATTCTGCTACAAAAGGTCATGAGGTACTGATACATGGTACAACATGGGTGACCCTCGCTACTTTATAGGATGTAAAACAAATCAGTAGCCAGCAAGCACATCAGCAGCCAGCCAGAATGAGATGGCTACTGACTGTGAGTTAGTACTTGTAAGAGTGTTGAAACATTTCAAAATTAGACTGGTAATAGTTGTACATCTCTGAAAATATAACAAAAGTTGTTGAACTGTCCACTTTAAGTTAGTGAGTTTTATGATATGTAAATTATTTCTCAGTAAAGATGTGATATGAACTAAACAATCATATTTAGGATGCTAGTGAGTTCAGGGAAGATTACAATGTTTTCTGAAGGAGTCTAAAATTTTATGTAATCTGAAGACATTGAAGGATTCTAAAAATCAGAATTGCATGTTGGCATTTATCTTCCAGGGAGGAAAAAAAATACCATGTTGACAGTGACAAGAATGGCTTAGAGCAGCTGGACTCCAGGTAGAAAGATTAGACTAGAGATTTAATGGTCTACTTCAAAGTTTTTAAATGAAGAGTAAAGGGACTGGGTTTCATGAATTAATTAATCTGTTTAACCTCCAGCTCTAAGTGTGGGGAAAACCTTCATTTCTGGTCCTCATGTCTCCCGCTCCTGTGTGCTGGTATAACGGGCAGGCACGCCTTGTCGAGTTAATGTACTGGGGAGCAACCTAGAGCTTTGCCCACCAGCTGAGCCTGCCATCTTCAGCCTGCCCCAACCCAATGTTTTTAATAGAAAATTTGGAAATGAAAAGGATTTGAGCCAACAGGTAAGAAAACAAAAAAGACTTTAGTATGACCTTTAGAGTCCAATGTTACCTACAGAAGCTTTAAGGGGAAACTGGGTGGAAATCAGCACACTAATGGACACACCCTAGTACATGAGGCCACAGAGGGGATTATAGGAAGCAACAGTCTAAGACAGGAGAGTTCAGAAACCCGTCACTAACTGGCCTTTAAAAAGCAGTTGTCTTAGTCTGACTTAACTAACAGAGGAAGTGTCCTCAGACATCTCAGATGAGGGGTGGTGTGGACACCTTTGCTTGCAGCGCTCCAGAAGCGAGAGGCAGGTGGACGGACCTCCGTGAGTTCAGGCTGGACTGCCCACAAAGGAAGGCCCAGGCCAACCAGCGCTATACAGTGACTGTCTCTAAATAAACAAATAAATACAAACAAAAACATGAAAAATCATCGGACACTGCCAAAGTTTTCCTTAAATGTGTCAGATCAGCAGCATACACTTAACTCCATTTTTAAGTAGAGAAGCAATTAAAAAATACACTTCAAAGAATTTTAGCAATAGACTCAGTTTATTTCCCAAACTAGCCCACAACTACAAGCATGAAAACTGCTATGTGATAAAGTTTTTCTTCCTATCAAAACATTTAGGAAAAAACTTAAATTTTTCAGAAGCAACTCATTCTCATTATAAAATGTATACAGTGTCAAATACATTCATACATATCTCACCTTAGGTTTTCTAGACAAACCACCAAGAAACATCTAGAGCATAAGTCCTGGGTTAGACAGACACCTGAAATGAAAAAGGAAAAAAAGGACATGATCAATAAAATTAAATCTGAGCTGGCATTTTAACTTTTCATATAGGGAAACCTCAACTAGGTTATTTACTTCCTAATTCTTTTGTGATCATGTTGTTCTTTAGAACCTGTACAAAGTCCAGAAGTAAGAACTCCGGGGGCTGGGGAATAAGTCAGAGCATGTGCTGGCTAGTTTTATCAACTTGACATAATCCACAGTCATTTAGGAAGAGGGAACTTCCAACTGGGAAAATGACCCACCAGATTGTTCTGTGGGCAAGCCTGTGGTTCTGTGTCATTATTGATAATGGATCTGAGAGGGCCCAGCTCACTGTGAGCGGTGTGTCTCTGGGCAGATGGTCCTGGAAGGAATAAGAAAGCAGACTTGAGCAAGTCATGGGGAGTTAAGTCACTCTTCCATGGCTTCCAGTTCCTGCCTCCAGGTTCCTGCCCTGCTTCTCTCAGTGATGGGTTTATTAAGCCACACGGTGAAATAACCCTTTACTCCTCAAGTTGCTTTTGGTTAGGGTCAGGGTGTCTATCACAGCAGCAGAAACACTAAGACACAGCACTTGCTGCACAGACACAAAAACCTGAGCGTGGATCCCTAGCATCCACGTAAAAGAGCAGATCGTGGCCACACACATACACCCAGCATGGGGGCAAAACCAGACAGATCCCAGGAGCTCACTGGATAGCTAGCTCCGAGCTTCAAGTTCTGTGAGAGACCCCCTCTCAAGGGGAAAAAGCAGAGGGCTGATAAAGGTTCCCAGCATGCTTCTCAAACCAAACCAAGCATGCATACATACACAAGCAGCAAGATTAGAAGTTCCATGCCAACCTAGGCTACATGAGCTCCTCTTTCAGAACAAACCGGGGGGAAAGGTGCCAGACTTTCTTCAGGCGTACATTAGTTAATGTTACATTTGGTTCTTTATGCTGGGGATTGAAAAACGGCCTCCCTCACACATGCTAAAGCAAGCACTCTACCCCTGGGCTACATTCCCCACCATGTTTATTTAACATTAATGATAATCCTTAAGATAAAAACTTATCAGACAAGTCAATCTGTATCAGCTCAATCTTCAAAAGAAAGTGAGCAATTAGCCTCTGTGCTAGCGTTATCTCCACAAAACAAAAAACGAAATTTGAAAACTAGGAAGAATAAAAGTAAGCACAATATTTATAAAATGTAAGTTAAACAGAACTTAAATTTCTAAAAATCTTATAAATATGAAACACAATTTTAAAAAATTATTTATTTTTATTTTATGTGCACTAGCATTTTGCCTGCATGTGTATCTGTGTGAAGGTATCAGAAGTCCTGGAGCTGGAGTTAAAGCCAGTAGTGAGCTGCCATATGAGTGCTGGGACTAGGTCCTCTGTAAGAGCCACCAATGCTCTTAACCACTGAGCCATTTCTTCAGCCCCTGAAACACAATTCTTTATACTGGAAAAAAAACATCAAATTAAAATGAGCCAGCATCATCTTTTGTCAATGAAGTTAGAGCGGTTTTTCAAAGGTTGGCTATTTGTGGTGCTCCAGATCTCATTAAGACTCAAGGCAAGAGGACTTGATGGGTAAAGGTGCATTCTGCCACGGCTGATCCCTGAGTTCCATCCCTGGGACCTCCACAGAGGAAAGACTCCTACAAGTTGTCCTTCACTACACATGCCCACAGTGGCATGCTTGAGCTCCCTACCATAAATGAATAAATGTAAAAAAGTAGTTAAATCTGGGCCAAGAGGTCTTTTCTGAAACCAGGACCATGCATGGAGATAACCTAGACCAGGTCCAACCAGGACCATGCATGGAGAGTTGTAACCCATGGCAGCTCAGTCTCCAGATGGACTTTCTAGTAAGGGGAACAGGGGCTGTCTCTGCCATGAACTCAGTGGTTGGCTCTTTGATCACCCCCTGAGGGGTGTAGGGAACAGTCTTTCCAGGCCACAGAGGAAGACAATGCGGCCTGTCCTGATGAGACCTGATAGGCAAAGGTCAGATGGAAGGGGAGGACGACCTCCCCTATCAGTGGACTGTGGGAGGGGCATGGGAGGAGGTGAGAAAGGGAGAGGATTGGGAGGGGACAAGGCAGGAGGTTACAGCTAGGATACAAAGTGAATAAATTGTAATAAATTAAAAAAAATTTTTTAAACTGTTTTTAGTTCATGCTAATACTGCACTTCATAACCTTTCAAGTTCAGTATGTCTGTGTTACTACTAAGTTGACACAGACAGGAGGCATTTCTAGATATAAATTTTAAGCCAATGCACACCTAGGAGACTAGCATATTTCCACAGAGATTACAGAAGCAACTGACAGTACACATGAAACCCGTAGAGATGACAGCCACCTAAATGACTTAGGAGCTAGGCTCTCCTGCTGACACACATACCACACACACACACACACACACACATACACATATAAAACAGGTACAAAAAAAAAATAAAACCTTTGTTGTAAGAGGCCACAGTTTGGGGGATTGTTACTAGAGCATAATCTAGGCTGTATTGACTACTATGAAATTATGTGATGCAATATACCATAATATATATTAGAATAACACATACAATGGCTATCTTTGTATGCTGTTTTTGATCATGTAAAGTAGTAAAAATCTTTCTGGAAAGCAATTTGTAAGAGTCAACGAAAACCTTAAAAAGTTCATGTCCTGGTCTAGGAAGCTGGCTCAGTGGCAAAGAGCCTTTGTTCTGCAAGCGTGAGGTCCAGAGTTAGGATCCCCAGCACCCATAAAAGGCTGGCATGGCTCCATGTGCCCATGACTGCAGCATGTAGGGGCAGAAATTGCCAGATTCACAGAGCTCACAGTTTCAAGGTAATAAGGCCAACAACAACAGAGCCATGCTCTGGCTTCCACAATAATAGGCACGGACACACACACACCTGCATACTCACATGCATTCACTACATACACACAGACAATACACAAACACGCAAAATTCAAATCCCTTAAACCAGTAACCTCTCTTCGCACAACCTTTTCTTTTAAGTAAGCAGGAGTAAGGTAGGAAATGGGGAAAGGAATCAGTAAGGGGATATTGAGGATGTATTTTAAAAATCCTATAGGGACTACCACCTTAAAGGCAATTTAAAAATATAATTAAAAAGAAAATGGAAGTACCCCACAGATAACGTTGCTCCCAGAAGCTGTAGGCTATTAGACAGAAATCCCAGTGCTGGGAAGTTGTTGGTCAGGGATGCTCCAGAGGGCCACCAAAACAAAGCAAGCTCTTGGTTACCATTGCTCTTGCTTGCCCACCAGAAACAGATGAGAAGGCCCTACTGATGAAGACACCAAGACACCGTACACCATGGTTGTAAAACATAGAGAAGTTAGGCTAGCACTGAGCTAGAAGCCTCCTCCCTGCTGGCCAGCTATCACAATACTGGTGGGCTGCTGGGGGAGGAAAGTGACCAAGTCCTGCCCAGCTTTGAAGTTCGTGTGCAGCAACACCAACCTGTCAGACAAGAGGTAGCCACTGGTACAAGTATGACTGTCATCAACTTTCTGATTAGGTTTAAGGCCCACTCTGTGGGAAAGAAACCATATCTGACACTGTAAGTGTGGTCAAAAGCTCATAGCTGGGAAAGTCATGGACTCTAGGAAGAACCAATTACAGATGTTTGGCTAAGTAATATTTGTCAAGCTGCCCTGCAAATATTTATGTTTATACACACAATTAGTGCTGAGTTCAGCCTTGGTCAGAAAAACTTTTTTACGCTAGGCAGTGGCAAATACAAAGATTCAAGGTGATGAGAATAACTTGACTGTTAAATGTTCAGCCCTAAATAGGACATCTTGGAGAACATCACAGATGTGGGGCAGAAAGAATAGAAGAGATGGAGAAGGGGGAGGGTTGTGAAGCCTTATCTTCTGGACATGACATGGCTACTGAGCCCATGAACTCAAAGAGTTATGGTTAACTGCACAAGACTTGAGCAATACTAGACCTGTCAAATGTTCCGTTATGCCTGGGGAAGACGCTTATGAGGCTCCATCACTCCTTAAAAAGCTACAGGCATTTAATGGTTCCTGAGGGAGAGGAAGTCAATTCCTCAATAGTGTATCCACTAGTAAGCTGCCTTGCTAAAATAAAGAGCCTCATACACCCATGCTAATATAAGAAACTCTAATTAAATACAGTGGGACACACATTGGGAAAAAAAATGATATGAAAGTAGGAGGAAGTTTTGTTAGAAAAAGGAGGGGCTTAGTGGGAGGGAGATGAGAAGAGGGGGTAAAAATAATCAAAACTTCAAGCAAAAAATTATATTAGAACTCATTTATATCTATAAGGAGTTAGATACTAACACAGCTAGAAGCTTCTCAAGTGATTAAGATATTTATTTAATTTATGCAACAAAAATGCTCAATGTCTAACAATAACAACTATATGAAGAAGACAGCATGTGAATACATGAATGACCAAGTCTTGGTTTCTAAACTCTGAAGGGGTTATGTTCAGTAATAATTACCACAAACAACTAAACTAGAAATCAAACTATAACTTGGAGTCCAAATCCATCCATGGGCTGCGTTTGCCAGGATCTTAAGAGAAGGATGATTTTGACATTTTAAAAATGTTGTTAACAAATAATAATAATAATAATAATAATAATAATAATAATAATAATATCAAAAAGAAGGGTTGGAGAGATGGCTCAAGAGTTATGAACATTTGTTATTCTTTCAGAGAGTCAGAGTTTGATTCCCAGAACCCACACAATAGCTGTCACCCACCATTAACACCAGTTCCAGGGTATTTGATTTTCTTTTCTGGATTCTGTGGGCACCAGGCACATACGTGATATACATATTACATGTCGGTAAAAGATACATCAAAACAAAAGAAGAATATGCAACACAGATATTCTGTGCCCACAAAGATTCAAATAGTATCTGATCCTTTACCAAAAGAATTTCCTGGCTTCTGAACTAAATATTTCATAAAGATATTTAAAAAAGAAGCAGCAGCTAGAGAGATGACATGTCAGTTAAGAGAACTGGTTGCTCTTTAAGAGGACGTGGATTCAATTAACAGCATGGCATCCACACAGCAGGTGAGGGTGATCTGCAACTTCAGGTCCAGGGGAATATGGCACTCTCTTCTAGCCTCAAAGGGTCTTACATGTATGTGGTGAGAATACATACAAGCAGGCAACACCCACACATAAACAACTTTTTCATATAAATAAACACTTTATTCAGGTCATCATAGGGGGCAAGCTTCCAGCTAAACGAACACACAAGCAAGGTATTCCTTAGTTAACACAGGTTCAAATAAGTTACATGAGGAAAGTCTTCAACAATTCTATTGTTTTGCTGATGTCAGGGGCCGAGATAAAAGAACCAGGGGAAGATTCAATGATACTTTGATTATTGCTGCTTTTGCACACAAACACAAATTTCTGAACAATCAATCTAGTAACACAGGGCAGAAGCAGAGAACCCACCGCCGCTACACTTTCCTAAAAACAAGAAAGTACAACAGAAACCAAGGACTGAACCACCCACTCAACAAAGGCAAAACCAAATATCAACATCTACAATCATCTCAAACATCATGACTCCAGTGCTCAAAAACAAACACATGAACAGCCAAGACAATATGCTTCTACCACAACCCAGTAACCTTACTATGGTAGGCCCTGAGCAGTGCAATATAGCTGAAGAGCAAGACAAGGGCTTCAAAATACCAATTATGAGTATGTTCAAGGACCTTCAAGAGGATACAAATAAATCCCTTACTGAAGTCTGTGAAAACACAAAGAAACAACTGAAAAGAATAATGAAAACAGTTGAACATGAAAACAGAAACTGAATCACTAAGGAACCCCAAACTGAAATAAAGCTGAAAATGAAAAATTTAAATTCAAACAACACCCTCAGAAGTAAGCCTCAGCAGACATGGAAGAGAGAGTCTCAAGCACTGAACACAAGGTAGAAGAAATGGATACCTCAGTCAAAAATATGTTAAAACTAAAAAGTCAAGGCAGGTGGCAGTGGTGCACGTCTGTATCCCAGCACTCAGGAGGCAGAGGTAAGTGGATCTCTCCAATTTCAGGGCCAGCCTCATCTACATAGAGAGTTCCAGGACAGCCAGGACTATACAGAGAAACCCTGTCTTAAAAAACAAAATAAAACCCTAAAAACTCCAGGCACAAAACATCCAGAAAATCTAGAACAATATGAAAGACCAAATCTAAATAAAAAGAAGAGGAAGAAGAAAAAACCCAGGTGAAGGCGCAGAAAATATTTTTAACAAATGAAGGTGCCTACTAAGCTACATAAAGTATACTGAACACCAAATAGGGGCAGAAAAGAAATTTCCCATGTCAAGTAATAATCAAAATACACATACAGAACAAAGAAAGATAGTAAAAGCTTCAAGGAAAAAAGATCAAGTTACATAAAAGCAGACCCATAAAATAATACCTGACTTTTCAGTAGAGACTCTAAAAGCCAGAAAGGAGCATCAGAAGTCCTGTCCCAGCCCATCCATAAACCTATAAAGACACTGTGGGTAGGGTCAGCCACACCTCCAATTTTGAGTATATTAAAAACAAAGGCAAATTTCCTAGACATTGAATTGTATGTAAAGTAACAAAAATAATCATTTGAAAATAACAGTAGGTAAGTGTGGTAGTTTGAATAAAAATGGCCTCCATAGGCTCATACAAAGTAGCACTATTGTACTGGTGCTCTCTGTCTCTTCTCTCTGTTTCTCCCTGCTGCCTACTGATCTAGTCATAGAACTCTCAGCTAACTCTTCAACACCATGTCTTCCTGTGTGCCACTATGCTTCCCACCATAACAATAATGGACCCAACTTTTGAACTGTAAGCCTGCCCCTATTAAATGTTTTCCTTTACAAGAGTTGCTGTGGTTCTTGTGTCTCTTCACAGCACTAGAAACCCTAAGAAAGACAGCAAGCTTGATAACATAGCAGGTTCTAAGGTGAAAGTCCCAAAGACAGGCCTCAACAGTGAGCTTTTGTTTCTCTGATTCTACCTTAAGAGACATAGCACACAGTGATGACAATGATATAATGGTGATGATGAGACCAACAATGATCACCCTATCCCCTCATCTTGTCTTTCACCAATACCTTTTCTTCAATTTGGCAACACTTGTTTCAAAATGATAAGTATCTGCCAGAAGTGCATCTGTTTGGCCATCTAGCTGAGAGTTCTGGTCTGTTTCTGACGCGATCCACACCAGCTCTCATGATGTCAACCACTTCCTCTACGTGCTTTTGGACCGGCTGAAGTTTTCAAGTAACCAGCGACAGCCCTGGTATGCACACCTGCATGCATACCTGCAGACATTTTGGCCATGGCAGCTGGCAAGGGTCCAAAAGAAATACTTTTTTAAGTTACCAAAACCCTTAGATTCAATATGCAAATTATCAGTATTCAAAGTAGTTGAACCACTTCTGTTTGAGTTCTAAGAGCCTTTATTAACATAAAAATGCAATGCACCTGCAAAAATCAAACAAACCCTGTGCATTTAGGGTTGGACTATTCTTTTTATAACATTAAGCACATTAAACAAGCTAAGACTTTTCACATGCTGATTACTTTGGTTTCCTTTTTACTGAGTAAATTTATTCTACAAATAGTAACAACTGATATTCTATTCAATCTAATCTAATTCAATGCTATCTAAATATATGCTTAATAATATTAGAATATGATACATATTTCATTGAAAACAGTCTTTACTAATTAGAGTATTGGGAAATAAAAAAGAAATGTTGATGAATAAAAATAAAGCCACCAGAAAACCTAAAACTTCTATTCAAAATCATCTTTGAAATATACTATTAACGCACATCTTTACTGTCACCTATAATACCAGATACAAAAACACACTAAGACAACTATTTTTACTACATAATTTCAAGAGAAAAGTACTAATTAGAGATCTAGGAAAATATCACTTTCAGCTAGGCATGGTGGTGTATGCCTTTAATTCCAGCACTTAGGGGCAGAGGCAGATGGACCTCTGTGAGTTGCAGGCTAGCCTGGTCTACATAGTGAGCTCCAGGACAGCCAGGGCTACACAGATAGAAACTGTCTCAAAACAAAACAAAACAAAAAGACAGAAAATATCACTTGCTCACCTTTGTATTCCACACAAATCCTAGCAAAGATGCTCTCAGATGGTTCAGTAAGCTAAGCAGTCAATATCTTAATTAGGGTTATCACTGCTGTGATGAAACACCATTACCAAACCACGTTGCAAGAAGAGGGATGGTTTATTTGGGTTAAATCACTGCTCATCATTGGAGGAAGTCAAAACAGGAACTCAAAACAGGGCAGGAAACTGAAGGCAGGAGCTTATGCAGAGGCCACGGAGGGTGCTGCTTACTGGAATGCTCCTCATGGCTTGCTCAGCCTTGCTTTCTTACAGAACCAAGGACCACCAGCCCAGGAATGGCATCAACCACAATGGGCTAGGCCCTTCTCACTAAGTTAAGAAAAGGCCCTATAGAAGCAATTTTTAACTTGTGGGTCTTGACTCTTGGGAGGTCAAAAGACTCTCACAGGAGTCACCTAAGACCATTCAAAAACACAGATATTTGTATTACAGGCCAGCCATTAATTCCAGCACTCAGGGAGGCAGAGGCAGGTGGATATCTGTGAGGTAAGACCAGCCTGGTCTACAAAACAAGTCTAAGACAGTCAGGGCTCTGTTACACAGAGAAACCCTTTCTCAACTGCCTCTTCATAAATAAATAAATAACAGTTATGAAGCAGCAATGAAACTAATTTTATAATTGAGGGTCACCACAACATGAGAAACTGTATTAAAGGGTCATAGTTGCAGGTTATTTGAGCACACTGTGAGCCGTAAGACTGTGTTATTTACGTGGGGGGGGGGGGGTTAGTTGTGGTATGGCTCAGCCTTAGCACATACTTTTAATCCAAGAGCTTTCTGCTTGAATATTGTAAACAGGATTACATAAGTTCAACCATAGGTCAAGAGGCAGAATAAGTAATCAGTTCCCAGGAAGTAAACATAGTATTATTAAGAAAAAAAAAAAAAAACAGAGAGGAAGAAGTGAGGAAGACAGAGAGATGCACAGGAAGTAGAAGGGAGGGACACTCAGTTTCAAAAAGTCTTGTTTGAGATGGCAAGGGAGAGGGGAATTCCTTCCCAGAAGTCAGCTGAGGGGGAAGGTCAGCTGGGTGTTTTCTCTGCCTTTCTGAGCTAGCAGACTTCCACCCCTGCATCTGGCTCCCAATTCTTTATTGGTGAAATCAAACGACTGAGATTTTGTTAAAAACAACAGGTTGCAGCATTAGGAAGGTTGAGAAGCACTGCTGTATAGGCTTGCCCACAGCTCATCTTATGGAGCTTTTCTCAGTTGAAACTACCTCCTTTCCAGAGACTGTACTTTGTGTAAAGTTGGCATAACACTAGACAGCACACTTACAGAAAAAAACATTTTCTCTACTTTCCATGACTTTACTGCTGTGGTTATTAACCTGTGGGTTGCAAACCCTTTGGGAGGGTCAAATGACCCTTTCATAAAGGTCGCATATCAGATATCCTGCATATCAAATACTTACATTATGATTCAAAACAGTAGCAAAACTAAAATTATGAAGCAGTAACAAAAATAATTTTGTTGGGGTCACTACAAACATGAGGAACTATATTAAAGGGTCACAGCATTAGGAAGGTTGAGAACCACTGCTTTACTGTATTTCAAGGATATGAGTCAATTCTTGCAATAAAACCAGAACCTACACAACTACAAAGGTTTGACATATTTCAAGAGTTCTCTGAAACAAAAGAGATGTGCAGAGATGTGTTCCCCAGTTCCAAAAATAGACAGTGATGCAGAGTTTTGCTGCTGTGCTATATTTAGATGGCTTTGAATTAAATTATACTGCATATATGAATACAATCTTGAAGGGGTCCACATAATTGCTTCAGACAATTTTGAAACAAAAGCTGCTATTCACAGAAAAGATGACAGGCAAACAGAATCTGACAGGCTAGTTTCTTACTGCATTTTCTGCACATTTGAATTTGTAGGCCTCCATAGCCATTAAGCAAAATTAGCTTCATGATGTCAGCCAAAAAGCCTCAGAGGCAACAGTCTGATGTCATTAAAAAGCTAGCATCCTTAATCTGTTTGCTCATTAGAAACCTCTTGGTGAACCAGAGAGATTTTAATTGCACTCTTGCTCTATCCGTGCTTAGTACAGCCCTAAACATGAACAAATCCCCATAGTCCCTCCTTTTCCTATGTAAAGAGAATCTGGATACAGTAGAAGAGACTTCCATATCAAACACTCCAGCAGTTTCCTCATCAAAAGGAAGTAATTGCAAAAGTACAAATGTGGTGTTACTTATCTGACTTAAAAAGCAAGTGTCTGAAAAGTGTTTTAATCTTTATGGTGGTCTAAATAAGAACAGCCCCCAGAGGCTCATATATTTGAATATTTGGTTCCAAGTTGGTAGACTGGATAGGAAGGATTAAGAGGTGTGGCCTTGCTGGAGGTGTGTCACTGGAGTAGGCTTCAAGGCTCCAAAGCCCTTACCATTCCCAATCTCCCTCTCTTTCTGTTGTGGGCTTGTGGGTCAAATGTAAACTCTCTGCTTGCCTGCTGCCATGCTTCCCACCATGATGATCAAGAACTAAGCTTCTGAAATTGTGCAAGTTCCCAATTAAATGCTTCCATTTATAAGTTGCCTTATTTATGATGTCTTTTCAGAAGACAACAATAACTAAGACAATCTTCTACTGTTGCTGTCATCTCTTAATGCACTGTATATTTCCATGTTCTTAGGCCTTTGCCTTTCTTCCTTGACCACAATTCATTTAGAATCTCCTCAAACATATTTGGCAAATTTTTACTCATAACAGAAGTCTCACTGGTCATTGTCCCCCCCAAAAAATTTTTTCTCATAATTCTTACCCTATATATTTTCTTAAAGTTATCTAATCATTATTTATCAATATTATTATTGTTTTCAAAAATTAAAGACTCAGTCCCAGAAATCTGGAGGCAGAGGCAGGTAATCTCTTTGAGTTTGAGACCAACTTGGTCTCCATGAAAAGTTCCAGGACAGACAGGTGATAAGCTATAGATAGATGGATGGCTGGAAAGATAGATAGATAGATAGATAGATAGATAGATAGATAGATAGATAGACAGACAGACATACATACATGCATACATACATAGGATATACAGTGAATCATCTCTGCAACATTTTCATAAATATATACAACTTATTTTCATCATGTTCACAACCCTCATTACTTTCTTTTGTACTCTCTCCCCTGCTCATTTCCTCTTCCTAGTCTCTTTTCTACTTTCATAATTAAAACACAACAAAACACCCTAAATTCTTCATATGAAAAAAAATATGTAATACCTGCTTTCTTGAAACTAGCTTATTTCATATAAAATAATGATGAAGTTCCACTCATTTTAATACAAAAATGCCTTCAGCCTTCATCTGCCCTGTGTACTTTTTTACAAACTTGTATTAAGTACTTCACAAACTAATAGTAATTGTCTCTTACATAGAAGGCAAATTCTCTGTAGACAGTATCTGAGCGCCTCTTGACAAAGCTAGCACTAAGATGCTACATCATAGCACATCTTGAAGTGATGTCCTGGAGTACCTAAATACCCTGTAATGTAGTCTGGTCCTGTCACTGCCTCACATTCCACCAGCTCTAAGGTAACTGCTGATCTACCACCACAACAACCCAGCACACAAACAGGATAAAGGTGGGAAAACTCCTTCAGGACCATGATCCAATACTACGGCCATCTGGACTGAGTGGTGCCTCTGTTGTACTGACTGATAAATACTCTAAATTACACTCTTGTTCTTTATATCCAAATCAGAGGGCACTGCTCTTTATATAGACTATGGTAGTAGATTTTTAGTTCTTTGCCAAAATAAATGAGGACATACCAGACGTACCAATGACTCAAAAATCATTGGAATCTGACAAAGTTATGCAGGTACTAGCCAGATCGGCAAGAAAACCACAGTTCCTTAAAAACTGCAAAAGAAAAGTGGCCATGTCAACCTGATTTCTAAGCTGCTTTTAGCTTCTGCTAAAATAAGTTCTTAATTTGATAACAAGGACAAAAGCCTTCAATACAGTACTTTATAGCATATATAGCTCTATTTTTATGTTTTATGCAAAGTTTAGTTTTATTTTTCTTTTTAGGTTTTTCAAGACAAGGGTTTCTCTAGGTAGCCCTGGTTGCCCTGGAATGGCTCTGTAGACCAGCCTGTCCTCAAATTCGAAAATCCACCTACCTCTGCCTCCTAAGTGCTAGGATTAAAGGTATGCACCACCACTGTCAAACTACAAAGTTTAAATATTAAGTTCTTTTAACCATCCACAGTAATCACAGTGTCTCAGTCAGGAAGACAAGTATCACTACAGAAGAACATAAGTGATTAATTCAAAGGAGAAGGAAAAGGTAATAATGAGAAGAGTCAATTAATTATAAACAGCATGTCTAATTACAGATTTTGCTAGGGGGCTCCAAATATGTTTAATTAGTTTTACCTGGCATATTAATTATAAAATAGAACACCACAAGAGAATTTTCTAATCATAGGAGTTTACCGGGTATATAAAATTCAGAATTTAAGTTATCTTTATAATTTAATAATTAAATGTTCAATAATACATGATAATTACTTTGAAAGTCATTGATAAAATATTTATCATATTAAATTCAAGTTAGGACTAAAGAAACAACAAAATCATTTAAAAAAGCCATAAGGGAACAAGTGTGCAGCTGAACTGTGAATAAATAGATAACTTTAGTAAGAATTTTGTATTGTTCTTTTTGTTTGTTTTATTTTTCAAGACAGGGTTTCTCTACGTGGCCATTGCTGTCCTGAACTTCACTCTGCAGGCCAGGCTGGCCTCAAACTCAGAGATCCACTAGCCTCTGCCTCTGGAGTGCTGGAATCAATTGGATTCCATCATACCAAGTCAAAAGTAAGAGTTTTGAATTTAAAAATATTAATATAACAACCTTTTAAATTATTTACTTTCTAGGAGTAGGAGGATACTAATTTTCAGCCATGCTATAGGTAGTTTCAGAGAGCCCTTAGATCGAAATGTTGCGCTTTTTACTTTTAGTGTGTGTATCTGCCCATGTGAGCTTATGTGAATCGTGAACATGCAGGTGGATGCCTGCAGAGGCCACAGGGTGCCAGATCCCCTGGAACTGAGTGACAGGTGATATGACCCATTTGCTATACGTGCTGGGAACCAAACTTGGGTTCTTTGTAAGAGCAATAAGCATTCTTAACCACTGAGCCATCTCTCCAGCCACACTAAAGACCTTTTGAAAAAGTCAAATGAAAGTTTATCACTGAAGAAGATTCCTAAAAATATATACATATTTTTAAAAGTATTTAAGTGAAGTTACCCTCCATTTAAAGAGGATAGCAGTGTCCCTATTAGACAACCATAGGCTAACAAATGAAAAGGTCAGTGCCAGGAATAGATTACTTCTCTGAGTTGTTGGCCAGTGAGGTCCCACAGACACCCCCAAAACACTACAGGCTATTGCCATTGCTCTTGTTTATGCTCTAGTACTTGACAGTAAGACTCTACTGCTGAAAACAACATATATAAACTTGAATCACAGAACATGGAGAGATCAAGCTGCAACTGACCTTCCAGTTTCATCCTTGCTAGATAGCATTTATAGTATGTAAATCAAGGGGAAAGGTATGCTCTCGAAGGAAAAGTTATCATCAATCTTATCTGGCAATAAACTCTGTGACCTACAATAAATGACCTACTTGGCAAGATATATTCCTATGGGTGCAATCGTGGCATTCTCTTAAGGGTAACCAGCCACTTTCTGGCAAAATCTCAGGCCCACTCCATAAGACAGAACCAACACCTGGCACCTTCATGAGAGCATGTTTTTCCAGTGCTGGAAAGAACAATAGCAACAGAAACGAATTGCAACACCGTCCCATTAATCTGACGTTGATTTTTGATAAAAATAATGTTGTGTTATACCCTACATTAAAGTATGGTCCTCACAAAGTCTCAAGCAAGAAGCAGCATGCATTTACTTGGTGCAAATTAAGGAAGACCACATCGATTTGGAGAAAAGTATAACGGTTGGTTTTGTTTGCTTTGTTTTGAGACAGGTCTCTCTACATAGCTCTGGTTGTCATGGAACTCACTTCGTAGACCAGGCTGGCCTCAAACTCACAGAGATCAGCCTGCCTCTGCTTCTGCCTCCAAGTACTGGGGTTAAGGGCATGTGACACTATGCCCAGCTTAGAATAGTTGTTAAATTAGAAACAGACTAGAGTTTAAATCATAGTGTATCTTTTTTTGTTTGTTTGGTTGGTTGGTTTTTTGAATCAGGGTTTCTCCGTGTGACCTTGGCTGATAGTGTTTCTTAACTGTAGTAAAAGTTTCTGAATTTTTAAAAATCATTTTTTAAATTTTTATAATCTTTTTGGGAGAGGGGGGACAATGCCATGGTACACATGTGGAAACCAGAAGACAGTCAGTTGTCCTCTTCCACTATGTGGGTCTCAAGATCAACTCAGGTGGTTGAACGTAACAGCATGTGTCTTTAAATCCTGAGCCATCTGACTGTCCCAAAAGTAAGACTCAATTATCAAGCACATTCTGAGCCTTCAGCTCTCTCCCTTTTCAGAAGCCATCCCAGAGGTTCTCTGAAACTTTTTATATAAGAGTGAAAATCATGTTTTAAGATTAAGAACATTTAGCATTGGAGATGGTTCAGTGGTTAGAGTTAGACAGCTGACAAAGACCTGGGTCCAATTCCCAGCACCCAAATGGCAACTCAAAACTGGCTGTAACTCCAGTTCCAGGGGATCCAGTGACTCTGCAGGAACCTGAATGCATGTGAGCCACATAAACTCACACAGGCATACACATATATACGTAAGCAAAAAATGAAAAAGTAAACCTTTTTAAAAAGATTAAAACCATCACAAAGTCATCTAGGACTACAGTTGGAAAACAACAGAAGCAAGAAAAACAAATAAATATGAGACAATGACAGATCCAAAAAGAATAGGTTAGTAGCTTTAGGAGCAGTAAAGAAGAGCTGAATCTGATCTTGCCAACAAGCTCTCTCTTTGTTAACAATTCAGTTTATACTGGAAATAGGTAGTACAGGTAATTACTTTTCTAATTTGTCTGATAGAAGAAGGGGATCCTTAAAAGTTTACTTGTGAAGTACAGATCATCTTTTTCATCCAGGTTACAGTGTCTCAAATTCAATCACCAGGCAAATTATCTTTTTCAATTACACTAATTCTCCTGATATTTTCTTCCAAAATACCTGAAGAGCTAATTAAAGGCACTCACTTAGTCTTTACTGCTGCTTCAGTGGCAATTAGCTCGCTTCCTCATCTCTAGCTACACTTACCTACGTCCACCCACACCCACCTTCACTAACAGAGGCAGGGCATAACACAATCAAAAATCTAATTGTTTCTGACCTGGAAGTGAGACTAAAGAGAGATTACACACTTTTACCAAGATTAGTGGAAACTAGAATAAGAGCTAAGAGCACTAAATTCCTAATGTCAAGGGATTTATGTGAGTGTGTTGTTGGTTTGAGACAGGGTCTCCTTATTGCAGGCTGGCCTCCTGTTTGTGCAGTGCTAAGGGTTAAATCCAGGGCTTCCCAAATGGTAGGCAAGTACTCTACCAACTGAGTTACAGCTCTAGGCCGAATGTTAGATCTTTAGAATAATCTTCATATGTTCTCTACCTTGGAAATAACGCCCCACCAAAAAAAGCAAAAGCAAAGCACTTAAGTTTCAAACAGGACTCCACTCCCCCTCTTTTTTTATTTATTTATTTTTACTTCAGAGAGGCCAAAGTAGCTAACAGACACACCTAATAAATCAAAGTATGAGAAGCTTCCCTGCCTCCGGGGGGGGGGGGGGGCTCAACATCTGAAGCTCAAAAATCCTTTCCCACACCACTTTCCACTCCCTCCTCTGTCAGCTTCAATGTGCAAGACACCCACTTTTTAATACTCTTTCTCATACCTCTAATTTCTTAGCTCCTTCCACCTTCATAAACTACTCTTTTCCCTCACCTGTGTGATAAATTAAACTCAATTTCTCTTAGAAATCTGAGACCCTCTAATCACACAAGTAGAATGACTTTTCCTCCTTTACCTCTACCAAATTTCTCAGAAGGTGAGTTACCAAGATGGATCAGCAGGTAAAAGTGCTTCCTATGCAGGCCTGACAAAAGTCTGATCCCTGGAACCCACCATGAGAAAAGTGGCCTCTGACCTCCACATATTCATGTGGCACTCTTACCTGCCCACCCTCTAAAAAACAACTTTTTTCAGTGCTGTCAATTCATAGACTAGTGAATGCTTGCCATATAGATACCAAAACGATTTAGATCTCAGGTATGTGCTCTGCCTGTTAGCACTACTGTTTTTCTCTTCATCTTCTATTTTATCTATTCTTCCTATTTGCTAGACAGTTTTTTTTTAATTTATTTTTTTGGCCTTTTTAGAATTTATTTATTTATTTATTTATTTATTTATTTATTTATTTATTTTATAAATTACAGTTTATTCACTTTGTATCCCAGCTATAGCCACCTCCCTCATTCCCTTCCAATCCCACCCTCCCTTCCTCTTTTCCTCCCATGGCCCTCTCCCAAGTCCACTGAGAGGGGAGGTCCTCCTCCCCTTCCATCTGACTCTAGCCTATCAGGTCTCTTCAGGACTGGCTGCACTGTTTTCCTCTGAGGTCTAGTAAGGCTGCTCCCCCCTCAGGGAGAGGTGGTCAAAGAGCCATCCACTGAATTCATGTCAGAGACAGTCCCTGTTCCTATTACTCGGGTACCCACTTGCACAATGAACTGTCATGGGCTACATCTGTGCAGGGGTTCTAGGTTATCTCCATGCATGGTACTTGGTTGGAGTATCAGTCTCAGAAAAGACCCCTGTGCCCAGATTTTTTGGTTCTGTTGCTCTCCTTGTGGAGCTCCTGTCCCTTCCAGGTCTGCTAGACAGTTTTAAACCCATCTGGAATATGACTATTAGCTTCTTAAGAGAAAATCCAATGGGAATTAAATGATTGCACAGAAGGCTTTCCATGTAAGGCTCAAAGGGCTCATCCAACCCCCAAAGTGAATTTTTATTAATATTCATAATACCAGCAAAATAATTTTTAAAAATCTTTAACGTATCCATTTTGAAGATGTATTCATACACTATCTTACAAAGGATCAAAATGCTGAAATATAAAGTAAGTTTACAGCCAGATATGGTAGTGCATGCCTATAATTGCAGCAGTGGGGAAGCTGCCAGCATAAGGTCACTGTAAGTTCAAGGTCAGCCTAGGCTGCACAGTGAGTTCACGCTGGGAGTACTGATTACTTTTTTATTAGGCAGAATCTTTTTAAGTAGGATGACTGCTAAAGGAAGCATCAAAATCTAGTAATTGACTATAGGGTGGATGGGGAGTTATACAATATCACTGTGCCATTAGTGTGGGAGGGGGAAAGCTTCAAGAAAAATTATCTCTTAAGTTACAGCCCCAAATCCACTGCAGCCCCACTGTGATGTTAATCTTGGATATCAAGCTGATGGATCTAGAATTACCTTAACAAACAAACAAAAGCCTCTGGGCACACCTGTCCCGGGTTGTGCCTACTTTACCTGGACAACACCTTTTATGAACCAGGATCTTGAACTGAATAAAAAGGAGAACACAAGCTGAACGGCAGCATTCCCCTCTCTCTGCTTCCTGACTGCTAGCACAGTGTGGCAAGCTCCTGCTGCCAGGACTTCACTGCCATGCCTGATAAACTGACTCCTTGAAGTGTGAGCTAAGGGAAGCCCCTTTTAGTGGGTATTTTATCAGAGCCACAAGAAACGAATATTCCATGTCGTTTTTTAATACACGTCTGAGGGAGCTGGCTTTAATAAAAACATGGGACAGTGGTTTAAGGTACTCAAGTAGGTCTCCCCTTGCTTTTCAAAATGACGGATCGATCTAACCCTTCTTATTTCTTAAGCTCTAAGCTGTTTGTGACTGCAAACTCACTATTTAAAAGGATTCTCTAAAGCTACTTGGAATACTTTAATTAGTAACGCCAGCTCTAAAATCCACCAATCAAAAGAACATAGAATAAAAACTTTAAACTGTAACAGGGTGTGATGGTGCATGCCTAGACTCTCAGCACTAGAGAGAGGCTGAGGCAGGAGAATCACAAGTTCAAAGCCAGTTTAGAATATATTAGTGATTGTAAGGCCAGCCTGGGCTACAAATACATACACGCACACACGCACGCACACACACACATGCATGTACACACAAAAAAATGTAAAATACAAAAACTTTTTAAACAAGATAAAACAATATAAATAAATACTTTATATCATATAGACTGCAAATTAAAAATAGAAGTAGTCAGCTTTGAATTTCTAACAAAATTATTTATCTTAATAATTAAAAATATATTGGCAAACTAAGTACTAATTGAATTAGTACTGATCAGAATGAACAAAACCTAACTAGACTTGACATTTCATGCAGAAACTGAAAATCACAAAATACTGTATTTTTTTGTCCTTCATCTTCCCTTCCCTGCCGTCAGCCACCTGTTTTAGATGTTCTCACACAGAGGAAATAGCAACAATGCCATTCTTCTTCCAAGTGCAATCAGGTTTTTGGCAAACTGGATGTCAGTTAAATTCTGAAACCCAACCCAAAATTTTAATTTGGTAAATATCAACTGAAGTATTGAGCCTACCTGCTTTGCATAGTACTAGATTTTCAATTTGTCATTTAAAAACATACAATGAGGACTAAAAATCGGCACATGGAGCCAAACAAATAACAGTTCCCAAATGAATACTATATGAATACTGAATTTTGTACTGTTCTGAGTATGCAATCTTACATCTTCCCACTCCTACTCTTTGTTCACGGTATTCCCACTGTATAGGCTACCCGCCCATTAGTCATGTAATGATAGACTTGACAGTGTTCATAGTGCTTGTGTTCCAGTAACTCTTACTTTGCTTTTATAATGGCCGTAGGCAGAAAAGGAGTGATGCTGGCAATCTGGATATGCTACGAGGAAGTTTTTGAGTGCCTTTAGTTAGAAAGAAGAAGGGGATAGAAAGGAAGGGAAGGGGAAAGGAGAGGAAAAATGAGAAGAGGAGAAGAGAGGAGAGGGGAGGAGAGGAGAGAAGCGAAGAGAAATCTTTAATAAGGAAATAACAGTATGCATAGGTCTAGGACTACCCATGATTTGGGGCATCCACTAAGGGTTTTGGAACTATTACTCCACAGATGAAGGGGGCCATGATATAAACTGCCTGTTCCAGCTACTTTTTATATCCACTTGACAAAAGGTAGAGTCATGTGGGAGGAGGGAACCTCAACTCAGAAAATGTCTCCATAAGATGAGGCTGTTGCAGGCAAGTGTGCAGGAAATTTTCCTATTTTGTTATAGATGAGGAGGGCCTAGCCCATTGTGGGTGCAGAGACCCCGGGTTGGTGGTCCTGGGTTCTATTAAGAAATCATGTTGAGGAAGCCAGGGGAACAACCCAGTAAGCTACACTCCTCTACAGCCTCTGCATCAGTTCCTGCCTCCAGGTTCCTGCCCTGACTGCCTTTGAAGATCAGCAAAGCAAACCCTTTCCTCCCCAAGCTGCTTTTTGTCAAAGTGCCTCATGACATCAATGGTAGCCCAACTAAGACACTGTCTATGGCTGCTTTTGCTCTACATTAGAAGTTGGGTAATCACAGCACACCACCCAACTTTTTACCAAAATATTTGCCAACTCTTAGACTTTTCAAAATAAACTGGATAAAATTTCCTTACCTATTCATCTGTAAATGAAAATGACAGAGCTTACAGACTTTCTTACAGATTGCTGTATCGAATTAACTTCTGAATATTTACAATATTTGAAACCAATGTAGATATTTCTTAAACTCTTAAACACCTGACTCAACTATTCAGGTGGAGTAAACTGTGGGTCTTGAAATGTAGTAATGTCTAACTCAGCAGCACACTAACTTACCATTACTCAGCACGGCATTGTCATAGGAGGACGAATAACGACAGAAGCCTATTTATGTGCCGTTGTTTGGACCACAGGATTTTCAAGTAAGAAAAAATGGCTAGAGGTGATTAAAACAAATATACTTTAAAGATTTATAACAGAAAAAAAAATTGGTTTTTATTCTCAAGTAACAAATCAAAGGACTAAGTTCCAAATTAAAACATCAATAACATTTAGGCAAGAAAGATCTGAATTAAATGGAGCTAAATAGATGGCCACACCATTCATAGCAATTATTTTGTTAAATTTTTCACTCTTAAGTTAAGAAAAGTAGATCTCTTAAACCTTCCTTTTCAACAACACCCCTGTTATCCCCAACCTAGCCCAAGGCCAAGGTCACAAGGAAAACTATATTTGAACTGGATGCCAGGGTGCTTCATTTTGTTGAGAAAAGGCACAAAAAAAAGCTCACATAATTCATAGAAAACCCTGAAGCCTAAAAGGCACATGTATAAAAGAGCAATAGCTGGTCAAGTCACTTTATCGTGACGGTGGTAGAAACATTTACTTAAATTCCATCTGAGACTTGAGATGTCTGACACTAACAGCCTCAGATTAATAGCATTTCAGATTTCCAAAGGCTTAGAGTAGCATAATTGTAGAAGTAAGAGGTTCTGAAGTCAGTCAGAAGCATCTAATTTCAGCCATAATTCCTGCACTCATTTTCTATGTGATCTTGTGCCAATTAATTTACCCCTGTGAGCCTCAATCTCTTCAATGAGGGTTATGATAGAGTTATGTTCACAGACCATGACAATTATGGCACATAGTAGGAGCATCTGGCCCTTTGAGTGTAAAATATCAGCTAACCATACGTAAGATTATGGGCCAGGAATATAGTCCTCAGACTTCACTATTAGATAGGAACTGTCCTTCCAGCTTGCCTAAAATGACGAAAATAACACTCAGCAGAGCCAGATGTGAAGCCAGATAATAAGGAGCCAGTATCTAAGCTCTTAACTACCACAATGTATATTAGAATGAACATCTCAGGCATTCCTAAGAATGGCTCCATGTAAACCAAAGATTTTTTTAAGCCCCCTTTTTTTCTTTTTTCTTTTCTCTCTCTCTCTCTCTCTCTCTCTTTTTTTTTGTTTTTTTTTAGTTTTTCAAGGCAAGGATTCTCTGTGTAGCCTTGGTTGGCCTGGACTCACTTTGGAGGCCAGGATGGCCTCAAACTCACAGAGATCCACCTGCCTCTGTCTTCGAGTGCTGGGATTACAGGCGTGTCCCACGGTGCCTGGCTTATTTTAAAGTCTTCTTCATCAATGTAATTCTAATAGATTTTCAGTTCAGAAAAAATGTTAGAAGGCTTAAAAGGTTACGGTTTTAAATTCAATACCTGTTTGGAACACTTAACTTCAATCATAGAAGAAAAAATAATCCAAGTTCAAGAACATTTAGCCTGGCTTTACTCACACCCACCAGAAGTGGAACTAAATAAATAAATAAGGAAAGCAAATGTTATGGAACAAAAATCTTTTATCCAAGAGAACAGCAAAGAACTTTGGTGCCATCACAACACTGAGCCTCTACGCTAGAAGATCCATTGGTCAAACTCTCTTATTCTACATAGTAGAAACAGAGACCAAGAGACAAAGAGTGTCCAGAGCCAGTGATCCAACTATCACACCAGGTGAAAAGAGGTCAGACCACCACATCTGAGTCTG
Source organism: Psammomys obesus (assembly GCF_907164565.1). Lineage (NCBI taxonomy): Eukaryota > Metazoa > Chordata > Mammalia > Rodentia > Muridae > Psammomys > Psammomys obesus. The sequence continues at coordinate 17,864,259 of NW_026596039.1, forward strand.
GTGGACTCCTCTGAACTGTAAACTCAGTACCTCATTAAAGTCACACCTCAGTTTTTAAAAAAGTAAAATGTCAAGTACAATAGAAACACACAGGAAAGTAGCAGTTGGGAAGGGAGTTCTACCTAAGTTTCGCTTTTGTTTGGGTTTGAGTTTTTGAGACAAGGTTTCATTATGTAGCATGGGCTGGCTTTGAACTATGGAAGTCCAGGCAGACCTACAATTTATGGCAATTTTCTTGCCTCAGCCTTCCAAGTGTTGGAATTCCAGGCATACATCAACACGCCTGGCTTACCACAGGTTTTTAAGGGATCTATTTGAAGAAGACTAGCAAACATATTAACTCTGAATAAAACACGATGAATCTGTAAATACTACTACTAATGTGCCATGCAGTGGTGTAAAACAAGCCTTTGATCCCAGCATTCAAGAGGCAGAGGCAGGCAGATCTCCAAGTTCGAGACCAGCCTGGTCTACTGACAGTTCCAGGACCACACAGAAAAACCATGTCTTGAAAACCAAAAAAAAAGAAAAGAAAAGAAAAGAAAAGAAAAGAAAAGAAAAGATAAATTATATATACCACTAATGTTCTCCTCGACTGTTTCTATACTTTGTTTTAAAACTTTATTATTATTTTATGTGTATGGATATTTTGCCTACATGGAGGTGTATGCCTCTGGAAGGCATTGGATTCCCTGGAAATGTAGTTATAGAAGGTTGTGAGCTGTGATGTGGGTGCTGGGAACCAAATGTGGGTCCTCTGTGAGAGCATCAAATATTGTTAACCACTGAGCCATCTCTCTAACCCTTCTGTGATTTCAATACAAAATAATCCTGTAAGAGAAATTGATTCCCTCTTCTTATATATTCCACAAGAAAATTGCCTCTAAGGCATTTCTGATTATCTTTTTCTACAATACCTGTCCTGTTCCTTCAAGTTATATTAATAAATTATAAAATGTTCTCTTCCTGAAAGAAAATGGAAAGTCAAAAAATAACACTTTCAAAACTGACTTACTACCTGTGTATAAAGCAGAATTAGTGTGCTTCTAAACGGTATTCTAAAAATAACTGGAATTCCTTACATTAGGTTACAAATGTCTGTATTCGAATATATCTTTTGTTTAAGGGAAAACAAATGGGCTTTTTTGTCCAAATTCAAAATGATGACATATGGAAAGTGATTTTATCTATTTAACAGCTAACGTTTTTTAGTCCTCTTCTGCCAACCTTGCTTAATGGGCAACATTGTTTAGAAATAAACTATGATGGCAGGTGTGGTTTATGCCTGTAATCCTACCACTTGACAGACAAAAGCAAGAGAATCAGGAATTTAGGGCCATCCTGAGCTATACTGTAAGTTCCAGGCTAGTCTGGGCTACATGAAACCCTGTCTGGGAAAAACACAAGAAGAACAGAACAGAACTGGACTATGGTTGCAGTAGAAACTGAATTTGCTGGTGCTGTGCAGACCTACCAGCAAAATTATGTTAAAACACTAAACTACATAGAAATGAAGAATTGGGGAGTAAAGCCCTTGCCATACAGCTGGTAAAGCGCTTGCCATACAGTCCTGAGAATCTGATCCCCAGCACTCATGTAAAAGCAACCCAGAGCCAGGGAGGTGAGGTAGGCAGATCCACGGAACTTACTGGCCAGCCAGCCTGGCTAATCAGTGAACTCCAGATTCAGTGAGAGACTGTCCTAAAGCATAAAGTGGAGCGTGACTTAGGAATACACACAACCAATACTGGTCTGTGGCCTGCCCTCCATATCCACCCAAACTCATATCCACCACACAGATACATATATAAAAGAAAAAATTGAGGCGACATATGAGAATTCTCCTCCAAAACAAACAATTATCTTTTTCTCTGTATCAAAAACAAATAAAAATAAATTAGTAGTACTGAAGAGAAAGGAACAATTATCCAAAACACTACCAGACTTGGCAAAATATAAATATGGAGGAATCAATGAACCAAACAACCTCAGCATTTTGCAGTAAGGGCAACTGTGTGGATGACAGCTTTCTTGAGAAGCCAGTAAGTCAGACAAGAGCTAGCAGAACACGAAATAAGGAAAACATTTATATCTTGTTCAGATCGGTTAGCGTGTGGGCATAGTTAGCATGTACTAAGTATAAACTGGTTCCTAGGTAAAGCAAAGGTACATAACCTCAGACCCTTGTAGGGGGCGCACGCATTAAATGCTAAACCACCAAGTAGATTTGTTAGATGAAAAGCTAAAGCCTCAGGGCAATATATGTGACATACCAAAATATAACTAAGGAAATTTGTATCTGAGGATATCTTCAGATGGTTTCACTGCCTAGTTCCTTGCCATAAAAGGTGGAGGCTCCACAGTGGGACCCTATTTCTAGAAGGATGTGACTTGATACTATGGCAACAACTCCAGAAACCTTTCTCCCTGCATCAAAGATCACTTACAATTAACCTGCTCCCTCTACAGCCACATAAGGCACCACAGCACATACACCGCTGACATCTCAGCTCAATCACTGTTTTCTATCAACTATCATAACAATTCTATCTGCACAGTCCTCCCACTATTGATATCCTTTCTCCTATCTTCTACTTATAATTTTAGTATGTATTTTCTGAGTTAGTAAATGTGATTTTCATTGTTACCTGCCTTGACTTACAATTACCTAGGACATGCTTCTGGGTGTGTCTATGAGAGTATTCTGAGAGAAGTTTGGAGGTTTGTTTTTATTGTTGGTGGTGGTTTTTCTTTGTTGTTTGTTTGGAGATTGGTGTGTGTGTGTGTGTGTGTGTGTGTGTTGTTTGTTGTTTGTTTGTTTGTTTGTTTTTTGAGAAAAGTGTCATTATGTATACAGCTCTGGCTAGCCTGGCACTCCTATGTAGATCAGACTGGCCTCAAACTCATAGAGATGATACTCCTGCCTCTGCCTCCAAAGGGCTAGGATTAAAGGCCCATACCAGCATGCCTGATCATTACAGAAATGTTTAAGAAAGGAAGCTCCACCCTGAATGTGGATCGGGCTGGAATCAGGATGGGGCTGTACACCAAATATAAAGGAAAAAGAAAGGTGAGCACCAGCATCCCTCTCTGCTTGCTCACTGTGCACACACCATCTGCCTCGCATTCCTGTTGCCACGACTCCCCCAAATGATGCACTGATCCTTCAAACTTTTGAGCCCAAACAAACCAGTAAGTTGCTTTTGTCACAGAGTGGAAAACAAAACAAAACAAACAAACAAACAAAAAAAAAACACCCTAATATAGCAAGTTAAATCTCACACACTACCAAAAACTAGTCATCATTCATCATCAGACTTGTCAAATCTTCTCTGAGTTGTTTCAATAGCCGAGATACCTGAATGATAGCTTTCTGCTGTTTCTATTATTTTTTTAAAGATTTATGTATTTATTTTAGATGAATTAATGGTACGCCTGGATTATGTAAGCATAGCACAAGTGTGCAGTGCCCATAGGGTCCAGAAGAGAGCATCAAATCCCCTTGACCTAGAGTTACAACAGGTGCATGCCGTCATGTGAGTGCGAGGAACAGAACTCAAGTCCTCTGCAGGAGTGCAAGTGTTCTCAAGCACTGAGTCATCTTTCCAGCCCCATATCTCCATTCTTTCATAGTTGGTCTAAATTTACCTAGGGTGCTGGCAAACAGTGCTTTATAAGCAATAATTATATGTAAAATTCTCTACACATTTCCTACAATTCTTTTTGAGTATTAAGCCAAGTGTGGTGATGCACGCCTTTAATTCCAGCATTAGGGGACAGAAGCAGATGGGGCGCTGCGAGTTCCAGGCCAGCAAGGGTAATATGGTGAGTCTCCTGCCACAAAACACAAAAATCAAACAACCACTAAAAGTACTTTCCAATTCTAGTTAAATTAAAGTGCGCACTAAGTAACAATTTTCCAGTTTTTCTTACGAGGAATTAGGGGAATGTATAATGGAAATCTGGCCTATAACATCTGGGCAGAGCCTGGCTGGGAAAGTCAAATCTCAGATCATACTGGATTAGAGCACCTTTGTGTGTCCTAGAAGGGTTGGAGACGGCTCAGTCAGGAAAGTGCTTGGCATACAAGCATGAGGATCCCAGTTCAGATCCCCAGAACCAATATGAAAAGCTGAGGGCTGAAGCTCAGGGCTTTTTTTATTTTTTAAATTTCATTAATTACACTTTATTCACAGAAGCTCAGAGCTTTAATCCCAGTGCTGGGGAGACAGAGAGAAAAGGTTCCTTGTACCTGTTCGCCAGTTGGTTTAGCTGAATCACTGAGCTCCAGGTTCAATGAACGACAGTCTCAGAAATAAGATGAAGAACAATTATGGGAGGTGTCCACCATAGACCTCTGGCCTCCTTACATGTGTATGCTAGTGTATGTACCTGCCTGCCGTACACATACACAATCCTGACTATGAGAGAAAGGCTATTATATATCCCAAGCAAGTAATTGTTGCATTTTATTTAGACTCACAGTTCCAAGAAAAAAATTGAGGGCTGGTGTTGTCTTTTTTCTTTTCTTCCTTTTTTTTTTTTTTTTTAAGGTAGTAGAACGGAGGTTTTGAAACAAGGATTTCACAATGAATGGTAGCTTAGGTTAGCCTAGAACTCAGGATACAGAACCCAGGTTGGTTCAAATTCATGCACAGCAATCCTTCTGGCTCAACTCCTAGCTATTGCTAGAACTGAAGGTATGTGCCTCGACTCCTGGTTCATGTACTATTTCATCACTGATTTGAAACTAATGGTGATGATAGGTATATTACCTTCCCAGTACCTGCAACTTATTAGATGTGAGGCGCTGTGCTGACAGTTTTGTATTCGTTACTAAGCCTTGAAATAGCCCTATGAAGTTGGTGTTTTTACTCCGTTTGAAAAATGTAATTCTTGTCCCCTAAATAAAATCTGAAGCTTAGCAAAGGGTGGGATTCAAACCCAGATAATAATAAAAATTGTTGCATGGTGCCAGTAAGATACCTAATATTTCCGCAGTCAAAGCTATTTTGGTATATGTGTGGGAAGTAGAGCAACATATCCACTCAACTGCAAAAGGAAAAGCAGAAAAGGGAGAAGAGAAAAAAATGTTATACTTCATAGTAGAAAATTCTAGAACTTTCAAATATTAAAACTTATGAGACCATCAAGTTTAGTATGATCTGCTTTGAGGGTAACTGGAGAGTGAGATATGAGAACATTAGAAGCTGATGCCATGTACCCCTGCATATACAACTTACATCACGGACAAAGGCAGGTCTAGATAGTATTCCCAGACCATCAGCCATACCTCTAAGCCTCTTCCGCTTGCTTAGGGTAGCAGATCAGAATGAAAATAAAAACTAAAAGAATGAGCTTAACACGAGAGCATATGCCTAATATGTGCAAGGCCCTGGGTTCAGTTATCGTAACAAATGAAAAATATGAACTTTCTCTGCATTCTAGAAAATGTTTATTGAGCAATTGTATCACACATTTTCTAAGCCCTTGCCTATACTAGCCCTAAAATGGCTCTATTAATTAGGAACTGAGTTAATTCTACTTTATAGGTCAGGTAGTTAAGACACAAATAAGCAACTTGCTCAAGACCACACATGGAAAAGGCAGTGCCAAGATTCCAACAAGGAAGTTTCACTGCAGATCCAAAATTCTTAAACAGGCCAATAACTGCCTTTCAGCTTTCCCTGACACATGACAGGTAAATTCCAGCAATTTCTTCCAAGATGCTACAGCCAAAAAGAATTTTGCCTCTGTAAAGATAAGCTCAAAATGTTTGCTAGATAAGCTCAAAATCCATTGCTAAATGGAAATGGTAGCATAGACCTTTCATCTCAGCATTCCAGAAGCACAGTGAATGGATCTCTGTGGATTTGAGGAGAACCTGGTCCATAGAGCACAGCAAGTTTCAGACCAGACAGAGCTATTTCATGAGACCTGCCTCAAGTTAAGGAAGGAAAAAGAGGAGGAGAAGACGTAGGAAGAGGAGAAAGAAGAAGAACAACAAGAAGTAGTCGCCGTAGTCACCGCAGTCACTGTAGCTGACGGCTAGGGCCATGATGGTTCCCATGCCACACCAAGATTCTAGGGGTCTGATATCCTCAGTCCCATGGGCTCAGAAGACTCATTTATGACCTCTCTCTGTATCCTTGGGGAAGCTGAGTACTGGAATCATCTTGATAACCCTGGTAGCAAGAAACTCTGCTTATAAGGTAGCCCAGTCCTGGGCTGTTGCATGAGACTACATAAAATCAATATACCATCACATAAAAATGGGAATATAATTTCTTGGTCCTAAACAAGATCTATGCATTAGAAATCTAGCCCTCTGTGTGGCTATACACCAGGCACAATTATCTTTTTAAAGACTATTTCAAGTATCTCAGGCTATTCTTGAACTTGCTATGTAGTTAAGGACAACCTTGAATTTCTATGTGCCACTACACATGGTTTACACAGTCCCTGGAACTAAACTCAGCTCTTCTGATAAGCAAACATTCTATAAGCTGAACTACATAATCCACCCTACTACTCGAAAGAATGAAAAACAAATATCTTTGAACAAGAGGCATGAACTCAGAAACTCCAACAGTTCCTAAATCCTAATGGGCTTAGAAAAAAATTCTTACTTTGAAAATGCAACCTACTTCATTGGAAGTAGGTTGAATACTTTAGACAAAGCTACATACTCTATAACTCATTTACAAAGAATGTGTTTTATAGATTAACAATTTATAATAATATTATTAAACAACAAACCACTACTAATGCACTGTCAACTTGGTGAGACTTAGAATCTTAGTTGTCAACGTGACTACATCTGAAGTTACCCCAAGCTGCTCGGGACACTTGTGAGAGACTTTTCTTGATTGGATCATTCAAAGTGGAAAGGCCCACCTTCCATTTGGGCCATACCTTCTGGTGCAGCCTAAAGGAAGTTCTTGTTCTTTAGCAGCTTGCCCTCACTCTCACTGGCAAGTTCATTCCCTCACTGGCTTCAGAGGCTACTTCTTTGAGATTCTGACATATATTGAAGATTAGCTGAGACATCCAGCTTGTGGACTGAATAAGCATTGGATTCTTGGATTTAAAGACAGCCAATGTTAAAATGGTAAGGCCACAACCTATAAGCCACTCTAATAAGTTCTATTTATTTATTTAGATAGACAGAGAGAGAGAAAGAAAGAGAGAGAGATTCATTCCTGAAGTTCTGTTTCTCAAGGAAAAAACCTCTGGTCATGCCTCTAGAGCCCCTAGTTGGGATTAATTGGGGTGGGAGGATTCATGCTAAATGTGGGGGTCCTAAACTAAATGAAAACAAAACAAGCTAAGCCCAGTATTCATCTCTCTGCTTTCTGAATTAGGCACAACAACAGTATTTTCTAAGGCTTTTTTCATTCGAGACAGATAAAAGCAAGTCACTTTATTTAAAAAAAAAAAAAAAAAAACTAACTAACAAATGAGAAATATCCGAATTTTCAATTGCTGCAGATGACTCAGTGAGTAGGCAGTTATAAACCCTTAGCTGATGCTAGAAAAAGCTAATGTTTTCATGAACATTTTCAAATGATGGTCTGGGTGGATATTATTATTCACTCTACATTATGCTGTTGTTTTACTTTAAAGCACTTCTGAAGCACTACCTACCTCACAGAGGAAGAAGACAGTGCTTCTCTTAAAAGAAATAAGAAAGCCAATTCTTGTGGCCTTTTCTGAAGACTAGAATTATATTCCAAGGACCTAAAATATTGCTACTCCAACACCACCACTTTGACCTCCAATGATTGTGTGTGCCTCTTAAACTCTGTTGATTTTTAAATTGAGAAAGATTGACTGTAGTAGAAATCAGTCAAACCTATTACCTAATTCCGACAACAACAAAATTTAAGTATTTTCCAACAGCAATGGAGATGTTTACGTGCTAGCTATATTTTAAATAAGCATAATGTATGAGGGCAGAGGCCAGAGACTGATGGCAGGTGTCCTGCTCTTTCTTTCACTCTGTACCTTATTCCCTTGAGACAAAGTCATTCATTGACTTGCCACTTTCAGCTAGAATGGTTGGCCAACAATCTTTAGCAATTCTCCTGTCTCCGCTCCCTCCCCGAACCCCAGCACTAGGGTTGTGCATAGCCTCTTGGCTTTTACACAGTAAATGGAAATCTAAACTCAGATCCTCATGCTTTCACAGAAAGTGCTTTTAGCATCTAAGCCATTTTCTGACCCTAAAAAAGTACTGTCCAAGCAACTCATTTCATAGCCCAGGCCCTGAACTCACAATCCTACTGCCTTGCTTGGGCCCTCCTTATTTCAGTGAAGCAAATCCTGATAAAAAAAAAAAAAAGACAGGGTTATCTCTAATAAAACAAAATGTAGCTTATCAATGCTATAACATTTTTTTCATGCCACAAATTAAATTTTAAATTAAAAGCAAAAATGGTTTAATATTCCTCTGTTGCTGGGCATGGTGAGGCATGCCTGTGATTCCAGCACTTGCAAAACTGAGGATAGTTTGCAAAAATTCAAGGGCAGCCTGGGCTATACAGCAAAACAGTATATAAGGTAAGAAAATAGATTAAAAAAAAATAAGGGAACAGAAAAATTACTTTTCTATTATAAAATACAATAGACAACAATTTTTATATAATATCCAATTCACTTTTTAATTTTTTTTTACTTTATAATATTTGGGGGGATTGTCTTGGTTTTTTGCTTTTGTTTTTAGAGGTATGGGTATTTTGCCCATGTATGTCTGGGCATCATGTGCATGCCTGGTGCTTTCTGAAGCCAGAAGAGAGGGTTGGATCCCCTGAAACTGGAATTATAGAAGAGTATGAACAGCCATGTGGGTGCTGGAAATTGAACTTGGGTCCTTTGGTCCTCTTAACTGCTGAGCCATCTCATCTCTCCAGCACCATCCAATTTATTTTTTAAAAAAGAGAATGACTTTAATTTTTGCTTTTGGAGACACGGACTCATTGTAGCAGCGCATGGTCCTGACTGTGGTCTGGCCTCCACCTTGTGAGTGCTGAAATCACAAGCATGTGCAACTCCCAGGAGCTCGCGCTTGGCAAGCACTCTTCCGTCTGACCTGCATCCCAGCGACATCCCTAGTCGTCATTCTTATGACTAATAAGATTACGATGTGTGCACACACAGAACTATAAATCATGTGTGACATGTGTATGTATGCATTTACTACTTACCCCATGAAGGCATCCCTCAGAGGAAAGGCCATAGCATCTGTTTTCCTCAGGTATCAAGCTACAGGAGTACTTGCAAACTCTTAGTTATATGAATCCCTACACGATGGAATTTTTTTAGAGAATATTCTGAGAATTGTAAGTAGAATTTCCAATTGGCTTTTAGACAACTTTAACATGTGTGACATGATGGTCTACAAATATGCAAACATAAAATTTTACTGAGAAAAAGCTTTAAAAAAAAATCCCATGAGACACAAAAATGAGCATTTCAGCATCCACAGGGCAACTTGGCTGTGCTTTTTTATTCTCATAGAATCCTCCAGAGTACCTGTGAAGTGATAGTTTATTGCATATTATGCAGAAAATTACTTGTTCTAGAACTGTGCTAACAGTACCCAAATGTGGCTGAGCACTTAAAATGCAGTTAGTCTGGACTGTGATGAGCTGTATTTGAAAAAATACATCAGATTTTGAAGACAGAAAGGAAAATTAAAATCAAAATGTGGAAAAGTGTTTATTCAATTAAGATACATCATAAAGATTTGTTTCATCTATTTGTACTATTTAAAATGTGAGCCCTAGGAAGTAAAAATTACCTATATGGCTGATATCAGTTCTACTAGACAGCACTGGAAAGAGATTTGAGACATATATTTTGAAACTAATATGCCTTATATGATTGTCAGTTCTGAACATCAGAGAGGTGGGATTTTTTAATGATATATTATCAAGAAAAAAGGTTTATCAGGTTATAAAAAGGGGGAGCTACTTCAAATATTCATTTAACTTATAAAGTATAGCTTAACAATATGAAAAAAAATGAAAGAAAAAGACCAACTTTTCTAAATGAAAAGAATTCCCTCCAGTAAACATGAATTTTTATCTCCTAAAGCATTCCAGCTCCCATATGCCTGTCACTGGGTGGCCAGCTCATTCTATTGATTATAATTGACACATATACCATATTCCCACTTTTAGTATAATATCAATTAGATATTTTGAAATGTATGTATACACTAAAAATATCCTAGGTGGATGAAAGCAACAAATTAAGAGCATTAGTTATCTCTAGATGGAAGGACAGATTAGATTGTCTCCTTTTACTCTATGTTCTACTTTAGACTGTTTTTTTGTTTTCTACAGCAATAATTTTTCCTATCTTAAAAGCTATTAATTAATTGGGGTAAGAGGGCACTGAAAAGATGGCTCAGCAGTTAAGAGCATACACTGTTTTTGCAGAAAGCCCAAGTTCAATTCCCAGCAACAACACTATGAGGCTTATAACCCCTTGTAATACCAGCTCTAGGAGATCTGACACCCTCTTCTGACCTCTATGGACAAATACATTCATGTGCACATATGATCTCCTCCCCCCCGCCACACACACACGCATAATTACAAATAAAAACAAAATTTTGAAAGAGCTTCTTAGAGATTGACTTGCCTTAGCCTCTTGAGTGCTGAGACCAAATCTGGCTTTTAAAAAGCTAATAACATGCTGGGTGGTGGTGGTGATGGCACATGCCTTTAATCCTACCACTTGGGAGGCAAAGGCAGGTAGATCTATGAGTTTGAGGCCAGCCTGGTCTACAGAGTGAGTTCCAGGACAGCCAGGGTTTCAAGAGAAACCATCTCTTGAAACCTCAAAATAATAATAATAATAATATTAGTAATAATAAGCCATTATTTTTTAATGTGTGGTAGAATGTGTAATGTTAAACTACACTTCAGATCTTCAGCTAAAAAAAAAATATAGAGAATTAGAGGGAAGTCTTGAGTACAGCAGGACTTGTCTGGGCTAGAATGATAGCAAATCCATAAAAATACAGACCACGAAGACCCAGAGGAGATAAGAGAAGATTAGCATTCAGTTCTTTGTAAAGCCCTGTACTTGCCTTTTGCAAAAGAAGATAAAACATGGTGTTTCCCCATGACAAGATTCTCTGCTAGACATTTGGAGTTCAGGACTGGGGGAAGAACTACAACCTGTATTTATAAGAGGAGTCAAATTCTGCTTACATGTGTTTCATTTAAAAATACATAAAATAAAATGGAAGAATTCAAAAGTTCAACTCCCTAAATTAGAAATTACTATATTTATAGACTATTTCTGTGTTGCTGCTGGTGTGGGTTACAGATTCACAGATGCTACCATTCTACAAGCTTCATTTGTATGGCAAGGAGCAGAAAAGGAACGATCCGAATATGTTCTCACACAGCATGGATCAGGAAAGGTTATCAAATGACAGGTTTCTCCTCTCTCCCTCTCATCACTCATCATACCAATGCCCTCGTGAATCTGAAAACCAACAAGCTCTTTTAACTTCAAGATGACTAGTTCATTTATAATCCAGGAGTTTTCTTGAAATATTTCCACGTAGAGTTACCACTGTGGTTACCACTGGCCCCAAAAGGTAGAGATAAAAAATGGGTGGCATTAGCAAAATACTTTCTACTGTTTTGCCAGTACCTTAAGTCTTCCTTCATACAAACTCCCATATTCCACCTACTGCCTATCCAAATAAAGTCCTAAGTACTGGCTCCCACTGTGAGGAAGGCAGGTTTTGTCCTTTCAGATGCCCATTATTTCACCATTTAAGAGTTGTATCATTGCTCTTCCCTTGTTAGAAGGTAGCCAAATCTACTTTGATATATTAAAGTGGTTAAAAATGTAAATAAAATACTGGAAGACTACAAAATATCATTTATTTCTAGATATACCATGTTTTATAATATTAACATATATATGATATGAACTATATTTCCAATATTAGCTCATTAAAACTCTCTTGGTCCTTGAGTGGCTGTTGCAGAAGAATCAGGCCAGAGAAGAAAACTGTGAAAAGCGTTTTCCCAAGGACACAGCTTACCAATGACAGATGTAAGAATCAATTCCAGGTTATCCGGGCTCAGAATTCATCCATCTTGTAACCAAAATGCTATGCTTCCAGAGGACTCAGAGAGTACTACCGACACCAAAGCCCAGGTAAGCATTTAGTAACAACCTGCTGAGCAAATGGAATGGGGGGCACGGAACATCTCAAAAACTAAAACAGAGCCGGGCAAGGCACTGCATGCCTTTCATCCCAACATTTGGGAGGCAGAGGCAGGCAGATCTCTGTGGGTTCAGGCCAACCTGGCTTACCAAGTAAGTCCAGGACAGCTAGGGCTCTTGTTACACAGAGAAATCCTGTCTCAAAAAAATCCTAACACCCATAATTCTAGCACATCATTATAACTGTACCAGGACAGTTCCTCGCAATGTTTTTTTCTGGTACACAAATGGGGTTTCTTTTCATTAATGAACACTCAGCACATGTGATTTTCTAAAAAGCTAAAAACTTTAAAGATATTCTCAGTATTTTAAGAGTAACAGTTTAAGTAATTTATATTTCAAGTATTTGTTTCTGTGTATGACATATATGTTAATTTCATTTATAACCTCCGTAACATAAATATGAACATTGCCACCATCTTACAAATGAAACTGAAGCATTGTTGGGAAGCTAAGTTAAAGCCACAATGATTAGCAAATAGATACGCTAAGGACTCAAATCCAGGCAGGCTGACCTGTGAAAGGAGAATCCTTTGCTACTCCTAGAGGGTATGTTTATGAGCCACTGGAAAGATAGTAACTGTGTGCTTATAGGGCCTGACATGAGGGAGTTACCATGCAGATTTATTTTATTTTGACCTAAGTCTGACTTGGACAACTAAAGTTTTTAGTATCTTTTATTTTCTCGGACAAGCTAATTAAATCTTCACGTCTTATGCAATTAGGGTCAATTATCTTACGAGATCCCTTCACCCAAAAAGCTTATGTGCAAGGGACTGAGCTAACAGCCTTCACTTCACATGAAGAGCTCATTCCAGTCAGCACAGAAGCATGCCTGGGTTTCTCACGACTAATCAATCCAACAAAGTAGGGTATAAAAATGAGTAATAGCTTTGCCAAGCACTCAGTGGTAGCGCTAAGACTGCAGTCCTGTGATTACCTGCCTATCCTACAAAATACTTAAATCTCTCATTTTTCTTGTAGTTCCTAAAGAGTGACAGACACCTAAATAATTATTGAATAGGTAGGTATTACCCTGCTTCAGGCGATGCCTTTTAACAGCTGTCAATGAATGCCTACCTGTTTTTACTAGAAAGAAACTAAAAGATGTTTTACTAAAACCTCAGTTTACTAGGCTGCATGTTTGAATTACTTTTACATTTATAAATTTGTATTTTACATTTGACTTTAATAATCCAATGATAAATGTGAATGTCTAAGACCATCTGTAAAAGTTGAAAATTTTTTAATAAATAAGCATATCCAGATGTGCTAATACTACTAAGTATTAGTAATATTATTATCATTTAATGATAAATATTTAATAATTAAATAATATTAAAGCATATCCAGATATTGGATATTAAAGCATATCTGGATATACTTTAATAAATAAGCATACCCAGAAGATGGCTGATATTTACATGGAAATATTTGATTGCATCCTGTCTTATGTCAAATGTTATTGATTGTGAAAAGGTAGCAGAGATCCAAAATTTAAAGTCAAGTGCAGGGCTGGAGAGATGGCTCAGAAATCAAGAACACCTGCTGTTCTTCCAGAGAACCCAGGTTCATTTTCCCAGAACCTACATGGCAGCTCACAACTATCTGTAACTCCTGTTCCTGAGAATCCAACAACCTCTTCTAGCCTACTCCAGCATCAAGCACACATGAGGTACACAAAAACAAATGCAAACAAGATATTCATACACATAAAACTAAAAATAAAACAAATGCAACAGAAACACTCCTAACCAACACAGCGCAATGAGAGTCTTAACTGAAAGCCTCTGAATATAGGGACTGTAGTGGATGTTTTGGTTTCTTTAAAAACTTAGTTATGTTATGTAAATATGTTTTTGTTTTAATCCCAAGTGTGGGATATGGGACTGCTTTCGTTTGTCCACAGCTGGTAACAGCCTCACATGGCTCAGAGAGGGGCATGGTCTATGCCAGCTCAACTTAGTAGAATTCTGAGGACTCTGAGAGAGTATAAATACCAGCTCCCAGGAGAGGAGCAGCTTCAAGGAGAGGGACAAATTAGAAAGAATGCTGCTTGTTCATCCTGCTGTGTTTGCTCTTGCTGGACTGCTGGATATCCTGACGACGGAGATTGGTATTTTCCCAAAGAAACCTACAACCTACAACCCTAACCAGCCAGAACTAAGCCTACAAGAGGTCTACATCCCCTTTTCCTTCCAAGCTTCTATCTCTTCTACCTAGGGTTGGGGGGGTTGGGAGGGAGATAGAGGCTTAAAGAACCCAAAATAGAGTTTAAAAACTAGAGCCTACAAGATACAATTAAATGAAAGACGTTATAACAGAAATGAGAAACGAGAGAAGACCCTAAGAAGTCAAAATCAAAATACTCTGAACTTTTTGCTGACTGATAATTACTAGTGAGTACATGAACCATGGTATATTTCTGAACTGACACACATTTACACCAATATTCAAAAGGAGCTTGAGTTCATCCTTTCTTTTTCTCTCCCCCACTCCCTTCTTGAGACAGAGCCTCACTAAGTAGCCCTGGCTGGCCTGAACTCACTATGTAAACCAGAATGGCCTCAAACTCACAGATACCCACCATTTCTGTCTCGTGAGTACTGGGATTAAAGGCGTTCATTGTTTCTTCTGTACCTTTCTCTACCCAGCTCCAGTAGAACTTAATGTCTATACCATTGTCTGATTATATCCCTCCTACTGCTACTCTCTTTATAAATCTATAGTTTATTTTATCCTAGATTGTAAATTATGGAGGGAGGAAGCAATGTTAACCCCGAGCACACCTAAGAATTTTGAAGTACTGAATAAATATTTATTAATTACTAATGCATATGACATTCAACCTATAACTACACGCAGCTGAATGGCTCCTCTTCATCTTCCTGACTGAAGCAATTCATTGCTAAGGCTTTGAATCTCTTCTCTTCTTTAGCAACACATATCTCAGGTGAGCTAACACTGGGAACTCCCAACTAGACATGGCATGGAACTGTGAACTTCAGCTTGGTAAGCTAAGTTCAACTGCTGAATTTCTATCTCTTGTAGGATATCTAGTAAGCATTTCAAACACTTACCCAGTGTGGGGTAATGCATGCCTTTTATCTCAGTACTCAGAAGGCAGACACAGGCAGATCTTTAGGAGTAGGAAGCCAGCCTGGTCTGCAGAGGAATTTCAGGCAGCCAAGGGTACATAATGAGACCTTGTTTGAAAAAAACAAAACCCTTAAAAATCTGCAACAGAATCCCTGGGCTCGCCACAGAAACCCCCTCTGTTCTACTCTGTACGACATTCAATTCCACCCTTGTAGGTGCTTAAGATGAAAATCTTAGAGTTATTCCTGATCTCTCTTTTCATACTCCTTATCCAAAATCATCAGCAAACCTATTGCATCAAAATACACCTAGTTAGAATCAACATGAACACATACAAGTTTTTATATACAGAAATAAAAACAGACACATAAGATTTTATGTGTATTTCCTAACTCTGACTGTAAGCATTAAAAGTACAGTAATAACCATATGTACCATTCAGACCGATTTCAAACTATCATTCTCCAATAAAAAAAAAAAACTAGGGCTCAGTGAACTAATGACTGATTCTATGGCTAGCGGGAAAAAAGATGAGAATGGGTGTGCAGACGTTCATAAATGATAAGAGCATCAAAGAATACAGAGGTCAACCTAGAAGAGCTCCCAATGGTCAAGACAGAGCAATTTGAATAATTATTAAATTGTAACTGTAAGTATAATTTAATATCATGAATTTAAGCTGATGTACATGATTAGAGACAGATGGACAAACCTTCCTTACAGAATCCAAGTTAATCAAAGTAGAAAGGCTGGTGAGATGGCTCAAAAGTCAAGAGCACTCTCTAGCTGCTCTTCCAGAGAACCAGGTTTAACTCGCAGCACCCACATGGCATCTCATAACTGTCTATACTCCAGTCCCAGGGATCCAATACCCTCTTCTGGCCTCTGCAGGCACCAGGCAAAAACATGCACAGACACACATACAGACAAAATACCATGCACATAAAATAAATAAAAGTATTTAAAAGTAATAAATAGATATAGAAAAAAAATCAGAGAAATACAAAAGTATCTCCAAAAAAACACAACAACAACTATTACAAGCAAGATCTACTGATGAATGTTAGAATCAG
Organism: Psammomys obesus; assembly: GCF_907164565.1. Classification (NCBI taxonomy): domain Eukaryota; kingdom Metazoa; phylum Chordata; class Mammalia; order Rodentia; family Muridae; genus Psammomys; species Psammomys obesus. The sequence goes on from NW_026596039.1 coordinate 17,880,692, forward strand.
TGGGCAGAAATAAAGATAGTGGCACAGTTTCCAGTCTAATGAAGCCTGAGCATGGTGGCACAAACCTTTAGTCCCAGCACTGGGACTAAGGGAGAAACAGGTGGATCTCTGTGAGTTCAAGGCCAGAATGGTCTACAGAGCGAGTTCCAGGATAGCCAGCTCTATGTAGAGAAACCCTATCTCAAAAAAAAAAAAAAAAAAAAAAAGGAAGGAAGGAAGGAAGGAAGGAAATCCAAGATGCTGCTTAACTCCTAGAATATACAGGACAACATCCACAACAAAGAATTATCTAGTCCAAAATATCAGTAGTGCTAAAGCTGGCACACACTGATATAAAGGAACTCTGGGATTTGTGCAACTCCACTATCCTAAAATTTTCTCAAAATAAAAACGCTTAAAAAAAAAAGTCCAGTTCTAATCACCTTTTATTAATTCCCTGGTTGGCGCAAGACACCACAATCTCTTAATTAGATTCTTTTTTTTAGCAGTGCTAGAGATCAAACCCAGGGCCCTGCATATGCTAGGCAAGCATGAGACTACTGAGCTCTACCCCAAACCCCAGCTTAACTAAAATCTCTGTTTGTTTTTGAGATAGGGTCTCACTATATAACCCCAACTGGCCTGGAACTCACCAGGCTGGCCTGAAACTCACAGAAATCCCCCTGCCTGTGTCTTACAAGTATTCTGGGATTAAAAGTGTGTGCCACCAAAGCCAGCTCATTAAGTACAATTTTTAGGAAAACCAACTAGCTGCTCTTGCTTCTATTCTCTCTTCTTAGATGACTATCACTAAAGTAGTCAAAACAAAATATTTAGAAACATAGTAAGTCTAGTCACATCAATCCTCAGAGTCCTGCTCAGAACTGTGTAAGAATCCTAAGCTTTCTAGCCCCCAAAGTAAAACCTCCTCCTCTCAATCAGATGAGTGGGTAAAGGTGTTTGTCACCAAGACTGACAACCTAAGGTCGGTCCCTAAGGCCCCACGGCAGGAGAGCGCCAACTCCCTTATGTACACCACAACACACACATACAGACACAATTAATTAATTAGTTAATTAAGTAAAAGTTTTAAAATATTTAAAATCTACTTTCAAGCCAGGCATGGGAGTGCATGCCTTTAGTTCCAGCAGCCAGGAGGCTGACTCAGGAGAATTGATGAGTTCAAAGACAATTGACAATAACTATCAATACCTTTTCTCAAGAAAAAAAGGTAAAAGCCTGCTCTCTTTGGCATCCCTATAACCCTTTCTTGCTTTATTTCTCTCCAGCACAACTGTCTTCTAATATAACAATTTCTGTCTAGTTCACTATTATGATCTTTGTATCTAGAGCAGTACCTGAGACACACTGACTGCACCACAAACATGTTATAGTGATATACGTCAGAAGTTCCAAATTAAGTACTTCAATGTTTTTCTCCTACTTTCTATGTATTGTTACATTTTTCCACCTTACCCCTTTACTTCAGAAGAATATGGTTTGGAGAATAATGAGGGGACTTCCAATACTGGTTCCATTGCTTGACAGTTTGTATTGGCCATGTTATTTAACCTCTCTAATCCTTGCTTTCTTCATCTAAAGCAATGAAAAAGGCAAGCTCAGGAGGACCATAAGACACTGTGGAGTTAGACTTCGGATGAAAATACAGTACTAACGTGTACTGCAGGTAGAGGTACTCTTCCTACGCCTCATCCCTAACTTTTCAGCTTTACACCTTATTCTATGCTTTCTGAGGTTGGATTTATAATGGTACCTATATCTTTTCATGTCCTTAATTTTCTCTAATCAGATAACCCATCCCTCCAGGTTATCTGCTCATAATCCATCCCTGACTCCACAATTCTTCATACAGGTCACAATTCTGGATATCCTTAATTCCCTACCTATCTTCATGTACCTTTACCAAACTGATATCTAGAAAGCCATTGGTAATGATCTGGGCTCTGAAATTTAATAGTAAGGTTTCGACTCCCACTATTCATCTTATAACAAGATGAATATAATGCTATGGAATATAATGTTAAGATAAGGGTTTTGAGAATATTGAATAGTCTCCTTATATAACCAGACTAAATACAACTAAGAAAATTGAAACAGCCATGTAATAAATCCAAGGTCTACAACCTCAAACAGTTCCTCACTATTCTTCAGTGTCCTGGCCATTGTCTGCCGCTCTGCGTTCCAGCCTCTCCAGTAAATTGTTTCAAGCCCACATACTCTTTTCAAGCTCTGTTCTACCAATTCCCTTTCATTCTTAGTGACTAACTGAAATCACACAAGACATTCTATCAATTCTTTCCCTTCCCTCTTCCTATTAGTTTCAAACTTACTTACCCTGTCATCTATCAATCTTTACCTCCTCTTCTGCTCACTGAAAAATAATATTTCCCGTTTATGATGGCTATCTTGGTTGTCAACTTGACTATATCTGGAATTAACTAAAAACCAAACAGGCTGAACAAGCCATGAGGAGCAAGCCAGTAAGCAGCATTCCTCCATGGTCTCCACATCAGCTCCTCCCTCCAGGCTCTGCCTTATTTGAGTTTCTGCCCTGACTTCCTTCAGTGATGAACAGTGATTCAGAAGACTAAGCAAATAACCCCTCTCCTTCCCAATCTGCTTTGGTCACAGTGCTTATCACAGCCACAGAGAGCTTAGCTAAGACACACAAGGTGGAAATTTCTACCTGTGCCCAGGATATTCATGTTCATCTCCTTCCTTCCACTCTCTCTCCTCATCCCTTCCTCCCCATTCTTCCTCCCTCTCAACTTTTGTTTCTCTTCATTGATTCTTTCCAGTTTTACATAAGCATGCCTAAGACACTCTTAATTTATAAAAAACATTTTAAGGCAAACTTCTCTAAATCTTCTGTATATGGTTTCCTTACACTTTCTTTCCCTTAGTTAAAAATACTGTACCTGTTTGGGCATGGTAGATTACCTGTGTGGTAATCTAAGCTCTGGGTCCAAGCTCTGGGGAGGTAGAGGCAGATAGCTATTTTGGCAACATAGCTACTTTTAAACAGCCAGCCTGGGCTCAAGAAACTCCAGTCAAGAAAAACCAAAAAGAAAAACATTGTGTCCTTCTCAATTAGCTAACCTCCTAGCTGTCCTGAACTCTTCAACCTCCTCAGTATATTACAATTTAGCTAACTGTTCTAAATTACTTTCAGACAACTTAATCTCCGAGACTCAGAGACTTCATTCAAGTCTTATCTTACTTGCCTTTTTCAAGAGATACACAGTTGAAAACTCTTCGTCCTTGAAATATTCTCCTGCCTCAGTTTCCTGATAAATCCTCCCAGTCTTTCCCGGTTTTTCTGGTTGTAGTTTTGTTCGTTTTCATCCCTTGTCTATCTCACATAGATGACTAACTTTCCCCCTTAGCTACTGGCCCTATCTCCTTAGTTCCCAACACAGATAGAGGAATCATCCTAATCTTCAGTCTTCCTCTATTCATGCATTCATTTGCTCATTCATTTATTGCGGAGGGAAGCATGTGTCAAGGCATCCATTTGGAGGTGAGAAGACAATTTGTAAGAGTGGGTCCTCTCCTACCATGTGTATCTCGGGGATAAAAATGGGTTGGCAGAGCTGGCAGCAAGTACCTTTACCCACTAAGCCATCTCACCAGACCCAATCTTTTTCTATTCTATAACCTATTTGTCCAATGTACTGATAATACTTCCTAAATCTCTCCTACACCCACTCCTCCTCCTTCACACTCCATGTCATTTTTCACCAGGAATAGCTTTTTCACTGATCTTGCCCTTTTCAAACCCAGCTTTCATTTCTCTGTCAAAATGATAGGTCCAAACCAGCTCTGACTGTATTGCAGGATGGCTCACTGGGGTGGACGATGGGAGTATTTTGTTTGTTTATTTATGTGTATATGTGTTTTGCCTGCAGTGCTCTCTGACAACAGAAGAGGGTGTCAGATCCCCCGGAAGTAGAGCCACAGATTTTTGTGAGCCACCTTATAGGTGCCCAGAATTGAACTCAGGTCCTCTGGAAGAACCATCGCTCCCGCCCAGTTTTTGTTTTTCAACTAAAACTTCACAGCCTTTAAGATGAGGTTAAAATTCCTAAGCTTGGTTTACAGTCAGGTACTCCATTTGCCTCTGTTCTAAAGATGTGCTGTTGATGTTATCGAAAGTTTGTTACTGTAGCTAGTCTTACTTGAAATGTGCTCAAGTGTAAAAAAAGGACCATATTCTGAGGACTTTGTATGAAAAAGAGAATGCTAATATATCTTAGTATAGTGCTTTATATTGATCTCAACTTTTACTTTTTAAAAGTTACTAGAAATTTCAAAATATACATGGCTTATGTTTACTTTTAAAAACATAGTAGCATTAGGATAAAATGTTTCCCCTTTCTGAACTTAGTTGACTCATATATAATTCCAGATTAGCTTGAATAACTCACCATGATTCCAGAACATCCCCCACAACCAAGAATCCAAGTCTGAGTCAACAAGCCTTCCTCTGCACTTTCATCCACCGGCACCTGTGCACACACCTGCCACATATCACAGCATATTCTAATTACTGGTCACCAGCTAGCTCTCCTCCTAGGTATAAGCTCCTGGCAAAAAGAGTATCACCTCTATATATTCAGGTCCTACCACCATGCCTAACACTTCAAAAGACACTCAAATACTTCTCTTGTCAAACAAATGTGAATTTGGTCTGAATGTTACCAGAATATTCTAATTCTCCAAGAAAAATCAGCCAGCAGGAAGGAAGCCTGTGCCAGAAGTTCTAACAATGAAAAGACTGGGGCATAGGAATCACAGTAGAAGACAAACAAAAAAATAATTCCACATCCACACCTGCCTCTTAACAGTGAAAACGGGGATTGCAGAAGTGACATGGCGCTTCAGACTCACACTTGATGCCAGGGGCCACGGTTTGGCTCCTAAATTGCTTTAACAACCCATCCAACAAAAGAGTATGATTTGGCAGGTTACAACACAACAGCTAGAGCCGAGCACCTGTTCCCCTTAAACAGCACATCATTACAGTTAAAAACAACAACAAATCTCTCTCATGAAGCAAATGCTAATCTCATGATGCTTCGCCATGGAGCAATTTAAAAGAGTTATTATATGAAATGTGCCAAAGCCTGAATTTATGGCTGATGCTTATTTGGCAAATATGGTTGGCACTGTTAGCTGTTAAAAGGCATGTATGCAAATAAGCAAATAAAAGTTTTTAAGCTCTCAGACTTAAATATTTACATTACCATAAATGTACAAAGATAAATGTTTATATGCATACGTATATAATGCATTTCAGGAACACACTTTTTAATATGACTGTCAGAAAACAGTTATGAAGTGGCATTATTTCTTTATAGGCCTCAGGACAGACTCTTAAAGATGAATTCTGACAGAATGTTAATGGGTACAAACACTACTGTGGCAGTTTCTCTGCACTGTTAGTAGACAAGATGAGTAGTCAGCGACCTAAACACTCAGACAGGCTTAGCTTCTCCTCTCAACAAAACAGTTCTTGCAACCCTGGAAACCAGCCAAACAAATAGAGGGTGGGAGAAAGAAGGACCACAAATCAAAAGCTTTAAAAAAAAAATTTTTTTTTGACATTTTCCCCACAGAACATAGTCATGTTATTCTCTCCAAAGTAAAGACATGATAAAATATTTTCTCTTCTTCCCCTCTGGCATCTATGGGAAGGGGATGTTTGTTTTTTCACATAGTTTGTGAGTGGTCATTGCCAAAACTCACTTGCAGCGGTATGAGCTCTGCTTCCATTGTTAACTGTGAATCTCTGTGATAAGGCTATTAACTCCTATCTTGGAAGCCAAGAAAATGTACCTCACCTGCAATTACAGTTTACTGGAAAAGTCACCAAAGAAGTGCCAGGCACTTTGGAAAATAATTAGGGTAGTCAGTGAATTGAAAGATCTAAAATGCTCTGAGATTACAAAAGAAGCAATCATGAAGTGAGTATCCAAGATTGCTCATGGAAAGTTTTACCCTTGTGGATAATTCAAGTTTGTTGTTTTGTTTTTTTTTTTTTCCACTTTGCAGAGAGCAATGTGTGTCCTCTTGACTACACACATCATTTACCAGGGTAGGTAAAGGGGGGACACTGTGGCTGAAAAAATAAAAATAAAAATCAACAGGGTGCCAAACAGCATACTCAAAGCAATTCCAATTCAGGTGAAAAACCATGCACATCATCCAGTGACCTAAAAATAGCCCTTTATGTAAGTCACCAAGTATTTAATTGAAAGTGTAATCTTACCACATTCAACAGAGGCAAAGAAAAAAATGTACTGGGTTTTCTATAGTAAGGCCAATAAAGATGAAATCATAGTTTTCCTTTAACTCATCTCTATCCTTCAACGCCAGCCTTCCAATAACTCCATTCCACAGCTCTGATTCCTAAATTTGGGTCCTTTAAAATGCGGACTGCAGAAATGAGACTTGGGGGCGCCGGGGGCGGGGGGAGTACCCTTTGATACCGCTCTCAGAGGTCGTTAATGTAGTCCGAGAACGAAATCAAGCTCTCCAAGGGACCGTGCATAAGGTGTGTGCGGGGGTGGGGGGGCGACACGAAAAGGGGCCCCAGTTCAGATGACGAGTGCTCTTCGAAGAAGAACAGGAAATGTGCAAGAACGCATAAGTCAGAGGGCAAAGAAAAAAAAAACTGTCTAACCCAACCTCTCAAAATCCCAAACCCCTAGGCAACCCAGAAAGCCCGCGCGCGTTAGGGGCTCAGCAGCCAGAGCGTGAAGTGAGCAGGCACCGAGCCACGGTTTCCGTCCTGACTGCCGCTGCCAGGCAGAGCCCGGGGGTCCCAGGTCCGGGCGCGGGACCACAGGACGGATTGGCCGAAGCCCTCCGTGCCCCAGCCTCCCGCGTCCAGCTCCTCTTTCCCCCGAGCCTCGCAGCCCGGCCCCGGGAAGTCCCCAGTCGCCAGGTTCCAACTTTCCCTCCTCTGGGGGGCGCCGCGCCGCCGGGACCATCGCAGCCCGGGTGGCGAGGCCTGGGCCGGCGAGGGGCACGGGAGGGCTCGCGGCGCCCGCGGGGCGCGTGGGTGGCCGGGTCGCTGCATCCCGCGCCCCGCGGGACGCACCGGCCGCCGAGCCCCTGCGGCGCCGCCCAGCCCGGATCCCCCGGGTCCGCGACCTCACCTCGCGGCGACCCTGGCCCCGCAAGCCAGCGCGCGTGGGAAAGGGACCGCAGGGTACGTGGGCGACCCTGCCCGCGTTACCTGAGGGGAGCACGCGCCGTGGCGAGGTTCACCAGAGCCGCCCGTCCCGTCCCCTTTCCGGCGATCGCAGCCGCGGCCACCGAGCAACTGACACAACTAACTAACTACTCGCGGCCGCGGAGTCCACCGCGCGCTCCCGGCCGCTCGCCGTCCGCCCAGCCCACTGGCAGCCCGGCTCCTCCCAGCCCTGCGCGCCGCCCCGCCGCGCGCACCCGCGCCCGCTTCACTTCTCGGGGGAGTGCGCGCACCAAGCCTCGGCGGCCTCGGAGCGCTCCCCCCAGCCCCGTGGGCGGGGCGGACGGGCCGCCACGCCCCTCTGCCTGCCAATATCCGGAGAGCAGGGCCCAGAGAAGGCCTGATTGGTTGGTGGGCGGAGCCAAAACTAGAGGGCGGGGCGACCGGGACGTGGAGCCCACGTGACGGGGAATTAGGGTGCAATTAAACGCCAGTGGAAACCAACAGCGCAGGTTTGGACCTTTTCTTCGGGGACGAACCGCCTTGTTTCAGCCAGTCGCCAAGTACAGAATAACTGTTCTCAAAGGCTCCAGCATATAACAATGACCAACTATTAAGTCCCACTATTTTTTTGCGAGCCTTAGCAATGAATAAGAAAACTACATTTCCCAAGAACCTTCGCGAAAGTGAGTCTCACCTTGCGTACTCACGTAGTCCTTCGCCGCATTGGGCAAAATAATCCCTTCGTTTCTCTGAAAGTATCGGGTATAATATTTCACGTCTCTCCTCACCGTAACAATTGTCAGTATTACCACGAGAAGAGAAGTCACCTGTATGGAGGTGGCTAAGTGATTAGGTAAAAAGTAAGAAAAGACACCGAAGTAGTTAGTACTGCGGAGGAATTTCTGTCAAGCTGTGAGACGACGGTGAAGAGCGAAGGCGATTGCGAGGGGCTGAGGGAATTGTCCTCTGTGCAAGGGACTTTCATTAGTCCCCAGGTCCCTGCCTGCCCCTACCGTCAGCAGGTTAGTAAGCAAGACGAGCAAGGGGGTGGCCACAGTCGAGGTGCCCTTCCCCCCCTTGAAGAGCATCCTCTTCTGCTGCTGCTGTTATTGGTTTGTCTTGGTTTAAGGCCCACTGAATGGGGGCGCCTCACTTCCGGTTGGGGGAAGGGAGACATGCTGTCATAGGGGAGGGGGAAATAGAACTCACTTCCTGTGTGGTAGAATGATGTTTGGGGGGTGTCCAAGCCACTTCCCGTGTTGATGAGAGCCAGAAAAGGTGTTGGTTTGTGCCATTCTCAGAAATAGTTCCTACAGCCTTGGGGTTGTGATTTCAAGTCACAAGTTCGGTTATTCCCTCAACCAGGCCCGATCAGAATTGATGTAGTTTGTCTCTATGTGTAATATGGGAAATGTCTGCCCAGCAAGATTTTATTAATGCTCTCTCCAAAGAATTCAAAACACCTTGTGAAAATTCTCTGCAAGACTACGTACTTTGTTGTGTGACTCGTGAGCTGGCCACCCTTGCACCCCTGTCAAGGTTGTCCTTAACTGAGTGAATTAGTGTGGTCGCTGCCGAGACATGGAACAGGAACTCTTTACCTACTCTTTTAAGGAGGTAGTTCATTAGTCGAGGACCGAATGGATCACATAAATTACAGGGCATTTCGTTTTTGCAAAGAGAGAGTATCATACTGCATACTTACATGTGATGTTACCTTAATAGAGGTAATTAATATGTTACATACGTAGACCTGTTACTCTCGGACTGGAGGATTTCCCCATCCCTGGGAACGGCAGCATCCGCTTATATATTGTTTCGTGTAGCTTACTATGGTGTTTATGATGCATTTTATTGGATTTCCCCTTTTGTAATTTAACTGAGTTTGTCACCGATTTAAAAATTAGGTCTATTTACGGCAAAAAGATGATTTGTTCAGCATACGTATTGAGTAAGGAGAAAATGTCTCACAGAAAACAAAAGATGAATGAGACAGAATTTTCTGTATTTTGCTTTAAAAAAAAATCAAGAAGCTCTATCTGGAGTGGTAATAAGCAGCAGTTTTGATCTTTGGCTTCTCTTGTCGGACAACCCAGTATATGAGCGTATGTTTGTTGGCAGAATCAGTCTATTTGGGCCTTACTTTGTGAAATCTCAACCTTTTTAAAAACTTGATATTTAAAAATATCTATCGGGTGAACCTAAAATGGCATTGTCTTCCAGTATCAAAGTGTATGTATTTCTGATTTCATAGTTTTTACTTAGAAGTATTTCAGCAGAAAATATTTCACACTAAATGCAAAAATAAAAATATTTTAACCTTAATGTTGACATTTTTTTAAAAAAGTCATTCTTGGTCCTTCTGGAAACAACAGGGCTGGCACACATATGCGCTCACAAAGGCCGTGGCAGCAGACATAGGGCCTGAGCTGAAAGGAAAAGGGGACACACGCCCTCATCCGGAGCCCAGAAGCTACCTCCAATTGATAGTCACTTTAGTGAAACTTCAGTTTCTCCAAGGGAGTCTCGCTGAGGAAACAAACCACTCTTCAGGGTAGGCCCATGTCCAGCAGTAGATAGACAACAGAAATGAACTCAACGTGTATTTGGAGGTTCAGTGCATTTTTTTTTAATCTTACTATGGTGTCCAGTTTTGGGTTTGTATGGGATTCCTCTGTGTGTGTGAATGTGTGTTACTCAGCGTCATGTGCTTTTTCTCTGGCTCTTCTTTTTTGCATTGTCCTATTCTGATTTGTTGTTATATTTTATTTTATTATTCCTTAGCTGTCTGTTTGTTTTCTAATAAAGATAGAAAGAGAGTGAATGCATATGGCAGGAAAGGACCTGGGAGAAGTAGGGGGAGGGGAAACTAATCCAAATATATGAAAAATTTGTTTTCAATAAGAGGGAAAAAAGTATTATTGGACTGGGAGTATAGCTAAATGGTAGCGCACTTTCCTACTGTACATAAAATGAGCCTTTAGATTCGGGGTTTGGTCGCCAGTACTGACAGGAAAAACGAACAGACAAAAAATCAGCCTGGCCAGGTACGAAGGTGCAAGCCTTTAATGCCAGCACTGAGGAGGCAAAGCCAGGCAGATCTCAGTGAGATCCAGGCCAGCCTAGTTTACATAGTGAGTTTCAGGACAGCCAGAGGTACACAGACCCTATCTCAAAATTAATAAGTCTGATGGGCTGGGAATATAGTTGAGTGGTAGAGCACTTGTCTCATATGAAAGGGCTTCCATTTCAGCCCCAATACCACCAACACACACACAGATTGCTGCAGTAGTTAATTTTAAAAAGACAAGGAAAAATATTGTCTATGGTTACTGATAGAAGGTTAGGGACATGGACAGTGCACCAAGGAGATATGAATTGACTAGGAAAAAGTATTCACTGTCTTCTACATTAATATGTTAAATGGAGTCACCCTGAAAATTAAGTACCGTGTTAGGAAATTGAAATATGGAAGAATGAAAAAGGGAGAAAATAAAGTCATAATATTGGTTGGTATGGTACAGTAGTATTGCCTTTTGGGAACAGTTTTGGAAAGCAAAGGAGTTTATTAAATTGATCCTGAAGATATTCTGTGGAAGACATGCAGTGTAATAGAAATAAGACAAATTGCAGTGAAAAGACTTGTGCAGCTTGAAGAACTGTCTGTTGAGAAGAAAGCAATATAGAAAGTACATATCAGGAAGATGTTTTGTGATAAGTGACAGTTATTCATTGGTCCCATCAAAGAAGAATTATTAGACACGCTGGTGAAAAATAGAGAAGGGAAACCTGTGTAGCCTGTTCCTCCTCCTTAAAAAGTGTTTCTGTGGAAAGGCTTATTTTCTTCCAAGGGATTTTCCCCCTTAATGTCCGTTTTTTGCTTTTTTAAATATGTTCCTACTGTCAAAATTAAGAAAAGAAAAGCCATTTGCAAACATGCTGTTACTTCTTTAAGTTAATAACTTTCAGATTTTCATTTCACTAGTTGCTATCTATGATAGGGAGCCTGATGATTTTTAGAGCATTTGGATTAAGTAACCATTTTCTTTTCCTTAAAGTAGTCATTCCATACACTGTGTGGAGCAGTTTGAAACATTAAAACGTAGGCAGAAATTCTGAAGTCAGTCTCACTGAAATTTGATCACCTGCAGAGATGCTACATAATGCAAAAGCTACTCTTCACCCTTTTGTTTACCCTGTCCTGTAAAGCTGACACTAATGTATTACAACACGTAGCTTTACTTAGTACCTTGGTGGTGGTGGTTTTGGTTTTGTAGTTGAAGGCTAAAGGGAGCAATCTAGCAGTTTAATTTTATTTTCTTGCTGTCATTCATTTCTGAACTTTCATATATATTCAAAGAGAGTTTATTTTATGTGGTTTTTCATTATTTCAACAAAAACTGAATACTGCTATGTATCAGTCATGTTTTAGCTCTAGGTACAGGAAGAGCAAACATATACTCTCTTGGAGCTTACTTCCTAGTTGATAGGTCACAGCTAGAATTTTGCTTACGAGGTGTTCTTAAATGAGATATGTGTTATAATCACTCTTCAAGGTGGATTAAGATGCATTCCTAAATTTGATATCTCTTGATCTTGGTTTCTAAACTATTCTAAAACCTGTTTTGACTATTTCCTTTATTGTTGGATGCATCACAGTTTTACTGTTTTAATTTGCTTTGTACTGTGTATGAGTGAACAGTAGGGAAAACTGGAGATCAGACACACCTAGATTCAAAGCTAGTCTTTGTATTTTATTAGCTTCATCTCCTTGAGCAGTTAGCTTCCATGAGCCTGAACTAAATGTGACTCCTTGCTGAAAGGGGTACTACATGAGAATCAGTTGGTGTAGTTCTGGTGCTAGGAGCTTAATGAGTGTTATTACCTAACCCCTAGGCTTGCTTCAGTTATGCAAGCTATTCGGGTCACCCACTTATTTCTTATAAGCCCCACATAGAATATGATGGGCTTATATATCACTAATACATCACTAATCTCAATTGCTTTACAAATTATACTTAATAGAAAAGTTTCAAGGGAAAAAAATTAAGAAGTCACCAAAGTAAATTGTTTCAGGAAGACTTTCAATTCATTTTCCTCCATAGTAAGGCCTCTCGCACTATGACCATGTCTTTCATCATCAGTCTATACATTTGAAACTGGATGATGTCGAGGGGGTGAAATTCTGTACTCTATCCAGCCTTTCTCAGTTTGCTCATGTTTTCCTCTATCTGACATACTTCCGCTTTTCCTAATCCCTGCCTATTAAAGTTCTGCCCTTGTGCCTTAAGTACCACCTTCAAAAAATATTTCCTGATATCTGTCCTTGTCTCTATTCCCAAACCATACATGTTCTGTCTATTGATTCTCCAGAGTAGTCTGTGCCTTTATTGTTGCATTTAATACCCAGTGCTCCTGCTGTTTGTTTTTGTTACTGATAGAGAAAATGTTCTTCTAGAGAACGCTGTATAGATTCTATCCTGTTCATCTCTAGGTTTGTTGTAATGCCTGGAACAAAGTCACTCATAGGCATTGATTTAATATTTATAGAGCTAAATGAACACTAGGGTTGTAATGAAATTAACATGTAACTTTACTGTTTATGCCAGTATATAGTAGATACTCATACATCAGTAGAATGTATAGCTAAATCATTATGCTCCCACTTGTAAGCATTTTATGGTGTTACTGTTCCATATGAAACACCTGATATATGATCATAACTATGAGAACTGATCTCTACGGCCTCCCAAGGTGTCTGTTACCCTGGGCTATGACAGCTTCAGACTCCCTGGCTTGCGTTTGTTCCCTGTTCTCAGGTCCCCTGTGTGACTTTTGAACAGCAGCTTCCCTCTCAAGATGGTGCCCTACCTACCCCTTCAGTCATACAGAGGGGAAAGATAGAATCACTGCCTAACCAGAGCCTGCAGCTGGGTTTGAGACTCCTGAGGGTGGTTCTGAGAGTAGGCTTGCCCGTCTCTTCTCAGCAGGACCACCTAGTTTAACTCCTTCTGCTGAGGAGCCACAGCTGGAACTGGGTCCAGCAGCTCTTTTCTTGGCCCTTTCAACTGGCCAGTCACTTGCCAGTCTTGTAAAATTCTGAAGCTTTTCCTTTGTCCCTACAGAAGAGAGTTCAATATCAACTCTCCTTAAACCAGTGGTTCTTCACCTTCCTAATGCTGTGACCCTTTAAATATAGTTCCTCAAGTTGTGATGACCTCCAACCATAAAATTATTTTGTTGCTACTTCATAACTAATTTTGCTACTGTTATGAATCATAATATAAATAATATGTAGGATATCTGATGTGACCCCTGTGAAAGAGTTGTTCAGCCCTTAAGGGGGTGGCGATCCATAGGTTGAGAACCACTACCTGAAACCATTTGCAGCTTATGTGCTGCTATCTTATAAAAGGCTGAAGAAAAAAATGATTTGACAATTTTTTTTAATTCTTCCAGTTCCTTCAATGTTCCACTGATGATTCAAGAGTATACTGTCCAGTCTTCATGTGTTTATATAGTTTCTGGAGTCCTTTGCTAGTGGAGGTTTTAAGTTTTATTCTATTATGATGTAGTATGATAGAAGAGATTATTTTGATACTTTATGTTTGGTAAAATATGATTTACTTTGGAGAAAGTTCCATGAGGTGCTGAAAAGTATGTGTACAGCAGTTGATACATGGAAAATTCTGTAGATGTCTTTTTTTCCTCTGAATCACCCAGTACTATTAAATTAGGACCTACCCCTCACACTTCATCTTGTAGTGTTTGTTTTATAAAAATGAATGGCCACCATTCATGCAAATTTACAATTATATCTTTTGTTTGTTTGTTTTATGAGACAGGGTATCTCTGTGTATCCCTGACTGGCCTGGAAGTCACAGAGACCTACATGCCTCTGCTCCTGAGTGCTGCTATTGAAGGCATGTGCCATCACACTCAGCTGAAGTTATAACTTCTTGATATATTTGTCCCCTTTACCAATATGAAATGCCCTCCTCCAGCCCTTCTGGTTTAAATTTGGCCTGCTTTATCAAATATGACTATAGAGCTACTCCTTGCTTTTTAATTCCGTTGCTTAAGATGTCATTTGCTTTCCTTTCTCTTTCAGTTTGTCTATATTTGCCAGTGAGGAGTGTTTCTTATACACAATGAATGGATTTTTTTCCAAAAATAATATTCATCCAACCTGTGACTTTTAATTGGAGAAGTAAAAATGCTTACATTTAGAATTATGATGGAAAAATATGTACTAATTCTTGTTATCTCGTTTTTCTAACATTTGATTCTTCCTTGACTTTTATTTGCTTACCCAATCTCCTTATGGGAATAATTCTTTTTTGTGATTTCATTGTTGTTTATTTTTCTTTTCTGTGTATAGGATATCTTTAAAGTGTCTTCTGCAATGCTGGTTTAGTGGTCATGAATTCTTAGCTCTTTTTTTTCTCCTTTGTTTCTGAATGGTAACATTGCTGGATGTAGTGGCAGTTGTTTTAAAGGCTTGAAGTACTTTATTCTGAGAGTTCTTGGCCTTTAGTGTCTTGTTTAGAAATCTGTTGCTCTGAGGCATTTTTCTTTATAAATGAGGCAGTGCTTTCTACAGCTTTCAGTATTTTGTAATCTTGGCATTTTAACATTTGGGGGGAGGGTCCTGAATGCATCCTGTACGTAGATATGCCTTTTGAAAGAATTGGGGATTTCTGCTGTTGTTTCACTGAATAGGTTCACATCAGCACCTTCTACAGTAGTAAATAGAACTTTGGTCTTTTACTCATGTCACCTCTATAATTCCCCATTTGCTGTTCATGATTTCTTTTTGTCACCAAGATTTTCATTATGTTTCCAAATGAATGTGTTTTAAATGAATTTCACACCCATATCCTGTTCTGATTTTTTTAATTTGTTTTGTTGTTTTGTATTTTCTTGGAGTTTGTTGGACTTCAATTCAATATTCTTTGAATTCTTTATCTCCGGAGGAAGAGAGGAGTGACTTAAGTGCAGTCCCTTACTGATGTTGCCCACAGCCATTTGTTCTCTTTGCTGTAGGAGTCGATGGCCAGGAGCAGGTCTGCAAGTGCCTGCTACGAACACCTGGCCTATTGAAGGCTGCCTGTCAGCTTGGTTTTCATCTTTCCAATTCTGGGAGTTAAAGTCTATGCTAAAGTTAGAGTGGCAGGTGTTTGCGTGTAGAACAGCATGTGCTTAGGTGGGTTGAGAATGTAGATCAGTGGCAGAGCAACTAAATAACATGCTCAGAGTATCATCTGGGATCACCAATGTGTGTAGAATGGAGAATACAAGTAACAAACACAGACAAGTAGAGGCAAACCATATATAGAAATAAAGTAAAGCCAGGTGCAACTTGAAAATCTGCAACTCTCCAAAACAACAAAAGTGGGGCCGAAATATTAAGATGTGAAATGTGAAAAATAGTTAAAATATCTAAAAAGTGAAAAGACAGCAGGAAGAAGGAAGAAAGTGGGGGCCAGAGAGAAAGAACAAAAGGAATTTTGCTATTAGAAGGAGCACAAGGAAAGACTAACCAAAGGGAGAAAGAAATAACAGAAAGAAAATACATATATGAAAAGAAATCATTTATATCCATGAACCAGGCAGCAAATATAAAACTCAGAGTCCTGTTTGCACTGGAGTGGTGGTGTAACATTACCTCTGCTAACCTAAACTTTTATTTTATTTTATTTTATTTTATTTTATTTTATTTTATTTTATTTTATTTTATTTTATTTTATTTTATTTTATGGGGGGGGGGACCAGAAAGACGCACACATCTGGAGGTTAGAGGACAACTTGTGAAAGTCGGTTCTCTACTACAAGGTAGGTTCTGGAGATCTAGTTCAGGTTATCAGCCTTGGTGGCAAGCATCCTTACCCAGTAAGCCATCTTGCAGCCACCACCACCAGCATCCCCAGTGTTCACAAGATCATTTCTCTATATACCTTCAAATAATAATTAAGGTCCACAGAACACATTACTAAATGTTTGGCAATAGGTTAGAATGACAAGTGGTTACTGAAAAGTAGATTGAACCCTGAAATATCAGATAGGTTTATATTACCTACACATAAATATTTGTGTCCAAGATTTTATTGTTGGGAATAGAGAACAGAGATCTTTGAAACATATTCCTTGATGACAATGGTATACATCTGCTCTGATGATAGGGGTGTTCTGTAAACCACGTGTTTCACCCACACCCTTGTTCCCAGAAAAAAAATCTGCGTCCTTATATATATTTACAAAACCCTAGGCCAGTATAGCTAGGCATGTTCCCTGACTTGCTCATCACTAGTATCCTGCTTATTCTATGCTAAGTTCTGCCACATAGTTGGTTACCTCTGCTCAGGTTTTCATGCATCTGTCCTCCTCAGTGTCCAGGATGAATCCCCTTCATGCTTCACTCTATCCCAGCATTCACTCTCTCTACCAGGACTCCTCCCTCCCTATTTCCTGCCTCAGCTATAGGCTAATCATCTGTTTACTGACAGGTGAAGAATCAATACAGTACATAAGAAAGTATACCTACAGTGTTTGTATTTAAACATTTACATTTTCAGTAAAACCAAGCCTCTTCTTGCATCTCTTCCCCTTCAGCTAAAACATCCTGCTTCACCAAAAAATGATATCCAACTACTTCACACTTATCTTTCTCAACCTCAACATTCATTTCTTCTACGCTTTTCCTATCTCCATGTGTCCTTTATTTTTCTATTTTATAATTTTAATTTCTTTCCTCTTGATTAAGCCTTTCATTTTTGTTGCTGGTATCACCATTACTACAGGTTTTTTGAGAAGCCGTGTAACTGGTATATCAGCATTAATAAAATATCCATTCTATTGAGCCAATAATTCCATTTGTACCTTACTCTTGAGAAAATATTGCAACTAAAGAAAATATAAAAGACATAAAATGTTAATATCACTGATACATTATCTTAAATACATTATCTTAAAAAGATTGAGAGGCCTTGAAGATAACAGTCAGCAAAGTGGATCTTTGACACCTACATAAAGGCTGGGTGTGGCGGGGCACACCTGCAGTCTCAGATTCCAGGCCTGGGGAGTCAGATAAGAGGAATCCTCAGATGGCTTGACCAGCAAGTAGTAATTGAATGGGTAAGCTTCAGGTTGCCAGAGAGACCCTGTCTCAGAAAATGATGTGGAAAGTAATTGAGGAAAACTGTTAAGCTCTGGCCTCCACATGTGTAACCATCCCTACATATACATAATATCAAATAAATTAAACAAGTAAAAGCACTTAAGTATCCAGCAAGTGGTTAAGTAAATGTTTATGCATCTTCTCATTTTCTGCAGTGATTTCTTTTGGAATACATTGAAGGTGTTATAAGACATTTTTACAAAAGTAAAAAAGAGAAAATTAAGTATAGAGAACAAAATAGAAAAACTGATGTGGTTAGCGTATATTTCTGAAAGTTATATTTTCTATACTATAGTAAGACAGTTACCGGATGGTTACTGGTGTCAACGACAGTATTAAATCAATATTGCAGAAAGCATTGTTACTGAGAAATACTGCTCTGGAGTCAAATTCTATCTGTATGTCACTTACTAATGTGATCTAGGAAAGAGGTAGTACTATATCTGAAGTTACTATTCATAGTAAGCCCTCAATGGTTTTTGTTATCAGACATCTACATTTAATTTTCATGTTCTCACAAGAACCTTATGAGGCTATTATTTTTCACCTTTCATAAGAGAAAAATTGAAAGATTGTTTAAATACCTTGATCAAACAATTTGTCAGGTTAGTAGAGGGTCTCTATAGAAGCACAGGGCTTTTAGAGATGGTATATTCATTGTTTTTTTGTTCTTGCAACAAAACTCCTGACCAAAGCAGCTCAAGGAAGGGAGGCTTTGTCTGAGCTCACAGCTCTAGGGTGTAGCCCATCATTTCGGGAAAGTCCTGGTGGCAGGAGCTTGAGGCTGCACTCAGATTGTATCCACATCAGGAAACCAAGAGAGAGAATGAAAAAGTCTAGGACCCCACCCAGTGGAATTATGCCGCCAGCTTTAGAGTAGGTCTTTCCATTTCAATTAGCCTAATCCAGAAATGCATTAAGGGGCATGCTAGAGATTTGTCTCCGGTGATTCTTGAGGCTGTCAGCATTCAGTCTTAACCTTCATGGACGGGCATATATTTGGACTTTGGGAAAGGAACCACAGAAAGCAAGGATAAGATGTTGAACTCCCACAGAGGAGCATAAGAAACCAATATTCTAAATTTATTCTTTCTCAAAGTATTTGCTGCACAAGGCCCAGAACTATAAGAAAATTCATTTATGTTACTTTAAGCTAATTGTCTTAAATGATTTGTTAAAGCAGCAGTACAAAACTATTGCAGAGGCATACGGGAAATAATGGGAGAGTCAAAAATAAATGTAAGTAGAGGAAAGAGAAAATTAGAGGCACACTAGCAAAATGATAATGAAGATGCAACACCTCAAGCTACATGTAAATTAGTTCGAGCTGTTAGTAGTCATTGACCGCCTTGAATGGATGCATTAGGGAAGAAAAATGTCAAAAATCAGTGATTTAACTATGGCATTAGAGAAAAAGAGCAAACCAAGCCCAAAGAAGTTGAAAAAAATAATAGTAAAAAATATAAATAAATAGAAGACAAATGTACAGGCCTCTAGCAATTCCAGTCAAGGTACAGGGGAAGGGGCCCCCGAATTACCATTATCAGGAATGAAAAGAAGATATCAGTCTTCAGTTGTTGAGACAAGTGTCACTGTGCCCCTAACCATGATCCTCTGGATTATAGACGGAGCCATGAGACACCATATGTGGCTGAAAAGGATATTCTTTTACAGATACTATAGATGTTTAAAGGGTAAAGAGGTAGGAATAACCTCATGAATAGATTTGAAATTTTAGATGAAATGGACAATTTGTTAAACATGTTTCACCAAAATTAGCATATGAAGAAAGAATATCTGAAAAAAAATTTTTTGTCTGTTAATTAAACTTAATCCATTTAAAAATTTCCTGAAGAAACTCCAGCCTAGATGACTTTATCAGTGAGTTCTTTAAAAAATGTTTAGGCCAGGCATGCCAGCACATGCCTTTAATCCCAGCACTTGGGAGGGCAGGAGCAGGCAGATCTCTGTGAGTTTGAGGCCAGCAAGGGCTATCTAGTAAGAATTTGTCTCAAAAGGCAAACAACAACAAAAAAAAATGTTTTAAAGAGAAATGACCCAGCTTTACTCTTCTATAGAATATGTGTTTTATTAGGTTAACAAAGCCTTGGTGCCAAAAGTGGGCAGCGGTTTTTGTTTTGTTTTGTTGGGTTTTAGGTTTTTTTGGGTTTTTTTGGTTTGGTTTGGTTTGGTTTGGTTTGGTTGGTTTGCAGGGAGTTAGTTTTTCAAAACAGGGTTTCTCTGTATAGCCCTGGTTGTCCTGGAACTCACTTTGTAGACCAGGCTGGCCTTGAACTCAGAGATTTACCTGCATCTGCCTCCAGAGTTCTGAGATCAGTGGTGTGCACCACTACCACCCAGGGGACAGTAATGTTTTTAAGAAAACATATTTATAGGCCAGTCTGTTTATATATTACTTGACAGTTGGGCCAATGAAGGACTTGTAAAAATTTCACAAGTTTCTATAAAAGACAATCAAATTTCAAAATAGACAAAATATTTGAATAAGCATTCCACATAAGAAACTACTCAAAGGCTTATAATGATCATGTTTGTATAAGATAAATGCAGACGTAAGCTACAATGAGAAACCATTGCATATCCATTATAATGGCTAAAGTTAAAAAGACTGGCAGTACTCAGGGTAGTGGTACGTACCTGCAATTCTGCCACTTGGGAGACTACATCAGGAGGATCTTTCCAAATTTAGGACCAACCTGGTCTGCATAGTGAATTCCAGGCATATTAGGGCTACATGGTGAGACCTTGTGTCAAAAATAAAAAGTCACTAACAAAAATAAGACTGACAATATCAAAATCCAATGATGCAGAACAAATGCAACTCATGCTTCTGGTAGGTTCATGAACTCTATATTATGGTCTATATTATGGAAATCGTTTTGGCTATATAGTCTGAAAGTTGGAGCTATCCTCTGCCTTCACTTCTTCTTATTGTGGTAGTCAACAGAAACCTTTATTATACATTCACCCAAACACAGGAATGGACAGGAATGTTCATAACAGCAGCCTAAATGCCCATCAAGGTAGAATGGGTTAGCAAGTGCCTTCTATAACAAAATAGGTTAGTATCAGGTGTATATGTGGGGGGAAAAACATGCAAAAAATAACTACAAATGTATGAATTCAGTTCAGAAATAAGCAAAACAAATCTAGTGTTAAGATGTCATAGTTTTTGCCTATTGCAAGGCTAATGCATGGGAAGGGCATGAGGTGAGGAGTTTCTGCCTTGTAATAGTGCAGCTGTAGGTGATACTGTGTGTGCTCTGTGAAGAACCATTAGACTTATTAATACGTAGGATTTCAATTGTTTAAATTCATTTTATCTTACTTAAACTTCTCACTGCTCAAGTGACTTTAAAGATTGTTTTTCTATGCATCCCCTGCACACAAACAAGCTAGATGGTATGCTTCTTCTCCCATTGCTCCATTCAGAGGGTCTGTTCTACACTGCTGGTAACTCCTGTGATGTCCACCAGCATGGCATCTTGCACAGTCTCATTTACTTAATCCAAAGCATATAGGTGTGTCCCTTGTTTCTTTTTCCCCCATAGAAATTGGGTAACACCATTTCCTGCTCATCTACCTACCTCTTTGCATGTCATGTGGCGCACTCACCTTTGTGAGTTCCTTCTTATTTGTGTAACTCTTGAGTTCCTCAGAACACAGTCTTCTTTTTCCTAATCTACCTATCCTAGGTCATGCCTCAGATTTACAGTTTAAAGTTTTGCCTTGTTACACTTAATGAAAATGCCTTAACTGTCTTCATCTCAAACATTTTCTTGTAAGCTCCAGTATATGGCCTCCAGCTTGACAATGAATAATCAAAATGAATATATCAAATCTTAAACTCCTAGTTTTTCCTCCTAATTCTAACAGCTTAAACATCTAATTTGCTAGTTAAAAAAATCTTGGCATCAGAGCTGGTAAAATGGGTCATCAGGATAAGGTATTTGCTGCCAAGTGACAATCTTAGTTCACTCCCCAGAACCCAAATTGTGTGAGAGAACCAACTCCCAGAAGTTGTCCTCTGACCTCCACATGCATGGTGTCACAAACTCATTACACACAAACACATAACTAAATAAATGTAATTTCTTACAAAATAAGAAGCATTGGATCTCTGGACCTAGAGTTACAGACAGTTGTGAACTGCTCTCAGTTGTGCCAGCTTGTCAATGGCCCATCTCTCCAGCCCCAAATGTAATTTAGAAAGAGAGAAAGAGGAAGGAAGGAAGGAAGGAAGGAAGGAAGGAAGGAAGGAAGGAAGGAAGGAAGGAAGGAAG
>NW_026596039.1:17902383-17931502 GCF_907164565.1 Psammomys obesus
AAGGAAGGAAGGAAGGAAGGAAGGAAGGAAGGAAGGAAGGAAGGAAGAAAGGAATCAGTCAATCTTGGGATCATTCCTGAGCCTCCCAAGCACATCTGTGCACGCAGCTAATCCAGAATGCTGCAGAGTTCTATCGCTTCTCCTTCCTGACTCTCAGAGCCATCCTCTGCTCCATCTGTCCTATTCTAAGCCACTGTTATGCTATGGAAGGCTATTGCAGCAACCTCCTGATGGTCTGTCTACACTCATTCTTACTCATCCATTATTTACACAGAAATTGAATGATCTTTTAAAAGCATCACTGTCATGGAGCTGTTGAGATGGCTTAAGGTGCCTGCCACCAAGCCTGACAACTTGAATTGATCTCTGGGACCAACATGGTGGAAGAAGAGAACCAATACAGATCTTTAACATAGCTCTATGTGTGCATCACTTGGTTCTAGACTATCTGTCTTTGCTAATTGCCTTGCCTACTCATTTTTCTCCAGAGCACCAAATTCCCCCACATCAGGTCTTTTGGTAGGTGTTTTGTTTTGTTTTGTTTTGTTTTGTTTTGTTTGTGTTTGTGTTTTTTTTTTTTTTTAACATCAGATCTAATAAGCTTGTTCCTCTGTGTGGAAAAATAACTTCTTAAGCATTTGGCTCTCAGTGATGCATTCCTTCTTCAGATGGGTCTCATCTAAATGACATCTTCTACTGTTACTCTGTAGCTTCCTATTCTTTTTCACAATTTTGATATTGTTTATTGACATATGTATTCAGTATTTTGCACCTCAGGTTGAAATTTTTCATGAAGGCAGAGACTGTCTGTTACTATTGTATTTCTGGCATCTTACCCATGATCTGGTATAAATTATATGTTAGAAAACATATGGTAAACAAGAAAATGTATCACTGCACATTAAACTGCACTTTGGGGAGCATTTTATAATTGTGTCCTGTGCCCTAATCATAAAGAGGCTATTTCCTCTGGTTCAATCATTCTCAGAAGTGTTCTCTGAAAAAGGCACTGAGTAATCATTGTGATGCCTGGAGACAGTTTTTGATGATCAGCCAGTCTTCCCATTGCTGAGCTAAATTGGCAGTGTGGGCAGGTTTTATTTCGGCCTCCACAAAGGAATATCTGCTTGCCCGCATTTTTAGATTGGAGCTCTTAAACACTAAGGGCAGACTTGAATTCTCGGTGGCAGTGGTTGGTTCACCAGTTTGTCTTCTTTTCTAGAATGCAGTTCTTCAGAAAACATAACAGCCCCAGAAAGGAAGGCTGGTCTAGGGTATTTGTTTGCTACTAATATTGACAATATTGTTTATGTTAAGATCATTATAAATATGCCATGATGCTACCATCGTAAGTGCATGGCATACCATTTCGTGACAGTAAGGCAGAAAATGACCACATTTCACAGTGCTAATGTGTTCATGTGTTATAAGATACACAAACTTTAAAAAATAGCCTGCATTTTCTTAGATACTTTGTATTTTCTTAACACAGTAATGAATCTCATTGACATTTTCATGTGTTGTATCATTTTTTACATACACACAGCCCCCCTTCCCCATCTACTCTTCTCGATTTGTTGGTACCCTTATTTCCCCGAATAAGTTCCTCTTTCTGCTTTTCATGTCACGTGTATTGTTTTCCTCTCTTGCACCTCTACTCTTCTTCCTCTCTATAATCTCCTCCTTTCATGTACTACACACACATATATATGTGTGTGTGTGTATATATATATATATATATATATTATATATATGTGTGTGTATATATATATATATATATATATATATATATGCAGGTGCTTATAAATTTCAAGCTACCTTCTTCTAATGAGAGAAAGCATGCAGTATGTCTGAGTCTGACTTATTTGCTTAATGACTTCCAACTGATCTGCAAATATCATGATTTCATTCTTAACAGCTGAGTAAAATTCTGTTGTGTATCTGCACATTTTCTCTACCCACCCACCTGCTGTTGGGCATCTAAGCCGCTTCCCTATCTCAACTGTTGTGAATAGTGCAGAAATAAACATGGTCTGCAAGTGTCTTATGGTGTGCTGACTGAGAGGTCTTTGAACATATGCCAAGGAATGATAGAGCCATATCATATGGTAGTTCTATTTTTAGTTGTTTGGAGTTGGGGATGGAGCTTGGGGAACGCCATACGATTTCCATATTAGCTGTACCAGATTACATTCCCCTCAGCAATGTATAAGGGTTTCTTTCTCCACACGCTCAGCAGCATTTGTTATTGTTTTCTTCATGATACCTTGGACTGGGGTGAGATAGAATCTCAAAGAAGTTTAATTTTCAGTTCCCTGGTGGCTAAGGTTGTTGAACACTATTTGTATTTCTTCCTTTGAGAACTGTTAGACCTAGTTTTTAATTACATTGCTATTTTTAAAGTTGGTCTCAGTAAAATAGAATGCTTAATTGTGCATGTGGCAAGAAATTATAAATACAGTATTTTGAAATAGCTTTATTGCTAGTAGCAATAAAGTAGCATTCTCAAAACCTTTGGGGTAAAAGGCCAGTTTACTCTCAGAATGTTGTTAGATTTATTCATTTTGTCTTTGTATATTTTGCATGCATATCTGAATGTGTACCACATGTTTAACTTTGTGCTGGGGAGGTCAGAACGGCGCATCGGACCCCTTGAAAGTGGAGTTACAGATAGTTGTGAACCATCAAGTGGGTGCTAGGAATCGAATCTGAGTCCTCTGAAAGACAGCAAGTGTTCTTAACCATTGAGCCATCTCTCAAAACCCTACTGCCAATTTTGATGAAGTCAATTTAATTTCAAGAGGAAATATTTATTTTTATTATATGTTTATTACCTATCTTAGGTACACTAAATATGATATTCTTATTTATTCCTAGAATCTAGTACTGCAGTTAGAAGCTTTCTTTGAAGAGAGAAAACATGATCAGTGTTTTTGTGACTATGATCAAGTTTAGGGCTCTGGTGGAGAAGGGGATAGAATAGAATAACAAGAATAACAATTTTGAGTGCAACAAAAAATCCCAAGTTTCTAGCTCTAATATTATTTATTCTACCTTTAACAAAATTATTCTTCCTCTGAATGAAATCTTTTTAAAAGTATGTATTTATTGGTATTTTCAAATTTACAAGGGATTCATAACTATTCTCAGGTGAATAACATTGGAAGCCCCTGAGTTTATAAATATCTGCTGCTGGGTATGACTAAATGAGTTTCTGAAACTCATAATCCTCTGGTTGCTACTGCAGGCTCTTTCTTAGGGTTTTTTAAATGTAAAATATTGACTGGAGCTAGTGAAGTTATGTCTTTAATACTGTAGTACTATACAAATATGATACATTTAGATTGCAGAAGGGGTAGGGAGCTTAAGTAGAAAGCACTCTATCATATTTTTAAGGTCTTCATAAGTCAGTTGCCAATTTAAGCAATGTAAAGAGAGTGCTTTTGTGTCTGTTCCTAAAAGGAGAAAAAAAGCAGTTTTATTTTGTTAGAAATATAGTGTCAACTACTGATCATTTATTTACTAGCAAAAGGAAAGAAACCACTTGCATAAGTCTCATTTACAGATTTCTTCTGGTGTTTAATTAAAATCTTTCTCTAGCAACACATGATACTAAGGATAGTGTATAGATTTATTGATTGCACAAAGAAAGAGTTGGGTCAATTATTTCTTTCTAGCTTTCAGCCTTTGCTAATAATGCATCTTCTCATATTTGTTTTAACAACTTTGTCTAACAGCACCATCGTTGACAAAGAATAGATGTGTTTTATAGTCTTTCTGTAACTATGTCCATATCAGTAGAATTGTTTGTTTGTTTGTTTGTTTGTTTGTTTGTATTTCCTATAAAGAGGTTAATGAGTAGCCAGGCGTGGTGCTGTACAGCTTTGATCTCAGCACTTGGGAGGCAGAGGCAGGTGGATCGCTGATTGTTCAAGACCAGCCTAGTCTACATACCCCAGGACAGCCAGGGTTATGTAGAAAGACCTTGTCCCCAAAACAAAAAAACAAAAAAGAAAGGGAGAGAGTTTAATGTTTACTACAGAAATGTTTACAACAGAAATTGCCATTTGGTTTTTTAATTAATTAAATTTTTGGTACTGGGAGTTGAACATAATTTTTCCCACATACTAGGTTAAGTGCTTTACTGAGGAATATACTATCACCCTTTAATTTAGCATCTCACTAAATTGCTCGAGCTGGCCTTGAACATGTGATCTTTCTCTGCCTCTGAGAAGCTCAGCTTATAGCCACCAGCCCAGCTGCAACTAGTTTGATTGTAGCATAGTGCCTGTCCCGTAGTAAGGTCACACTTAGGCAGGTGACCTCTTCTTGCACTTGGCCCAGGAGCGCTGACCGCTGGGTGACTATTGCTGCTCAAGGGGAGAGGTTAGGGAGCAATTAGTGTAATTGCATCCTTCTCATTCACACTGAAGAAAACTCTGGTCTGAGGAGATGGCTCAGAGGATTTCGGCACTTGTCATCAGGCATGATGACCAGAGCTCAGTCCCTTAAACTCCCGTGGTGGAAGTAAGGCACTAATTCCACAAGTTGTCCTCCGACTTCCGTGTATGTACTGTGCCATGTGTATGCATGTTCACACACAGATAACACAGTCAACATAAAAAACTTTGTAATCAAATTAGAAAATGTCTAGCTGGCTGGCAAAACATTGGCAAAAATGGTTGATGATCATTTTCTATATCAAGGATAATATAGTACTTGTTAATAGTTGACCATCATCCAATAGAATACTTGAATTAAAAGATTTTAAATTCATGCAGCTGGCCCTGAACTGTGTGTGCTACATGCCTTTAATCCCGGAACTCGGGAGGCAAAGGCCGGCAGATCTCTGTATGAGGCCAGTCTGATCTGCATTTTGAGTTTTAGGACAGTAAGAGCTGTGCAAAGAAACAATGTCTCAAGAAATTTTTTTTAATCCAATTAAATTCATGCTGGGACATTGTCTCTGTTCTAAGTGCTTGCTGCACAAGTCTGAGGACCTGTGAGTGGCTTTCCAACCTCCACATGAAAACAGGCACAGTAGTATATACTGTAACTCTGCACTGGAGGGCAGAGACAGGGGTCTGCCTAGAACTCATTGGCCAGCTGGCCTAGCCAAGGCAGGGAGCCCTGGGCTCAGGAGAGGCCTTGTCCCAGAAAATGAAGTAAAGAAGTTGTTGTAGGTATTAATATTTACTATTGATATATCTTTTAGTTATTCTTAAACAAGCTGTATACCCAAATCACCCAGATCACACAGATGATTAATAAATTAATTTATTTAATTAACCTAGAGCACAATGCTGGCCAATAGTTACTCCATCCTAAACCTCCAAGCCCGCATAGTTTCCTACCATTCAGATTTCACTCATTATACTTGCTTTTAGTCATATTTTAGGTCCGGTCCATCTCTCCACGTGGTTTCAAGACCTCTCCTCTGGATTCTCTGCTCCTCCCTCCTGATTCCTCTCTCTCCCTCCCAGATCAGGATATCCCACCCTAGCCTCTCCATTGCTCAGCATTGGGGCTGGTTGTTTAATTGACAATATAGAGAACAAATGGTGGCATGTTTACACAAACTTGAGACAGGAGATGCTTAGAAATAAGCATCACAGTGCAATGGCTCGAACCAGATGGTGGGGTAGAGAAATCAGCATTTAAATGAACAAGAGTTAACTGTATACATTCCAAAAGAACATTATACCAACAAGAAGTGATGGACATCTCTGCTGACTGGCCTACACATACTGAGGGTGCACCTATACAAACGTGTGCGTGACCCATACACAACCACAAATTATGAAATTCAAAGCATTTTTCAAATCAATTAAGTCTGTATGTGGGGCCTTGTTTATAAAGCAGTACATTTAGCATAATGATTGTGAGAGCTTTTTTCTTCTGGTTAATTTGATTTTGGTTTTGTTTTTTCAAACCCAGCTCCTGTAGAAAAGAGACTTGTGTTCTAGCTGGTATAAGAACTCTTTAACTATGTTCCTGTTCGATTTCTAATACTTTACATTTCCAATAAACATAAGTATAGCTACTGCTCTAAAAGCTCTCCACTGTAACCCATCACTGTCTTTTCATACACTGTTCTTTGTCTTCCAGGCAGAGCAGATCTCCTAAAACCCAGAACCTGCCTTACCTCAATAGGGATAAAATGTTTTGGAAGTTAGCAGAAGGAAGAGTGAAACGTAGCCAGCACCATGGGATCTCAGGCAGTTTTACCGCATTCTGACCTTACTTGGTAATGCACGTGTAATAGTTCTGAGTGGCACTGGGTCTCCAGGGCTTTGGAGTTGATTGGAATGCAAATGCATTACAGGAAGAAGGTAGATGTTGTAATGAAGAGGTTGTAAGTGAGATCACAAGTAACTTATATCTGATAACCTGGTAGTTTGAGGGTCTGAAATGTATTTAAATAGGATACAATGGAAAGTGATGTTCCTGGTATGAAAATTTAGAGGAATTTGCATCATAAATGGTTATATAAATCGAGCCTTAAACCTTACAGCATTTATCTTCTTAATAATCGGGTTATTTTTGATATATTTTATTTTTAAGTTAAAGAAAGGTGGGAATCATGGTTGCAGGTTTTTAAAAGACAATGTTTAAGTTACATCAATTTATTTGTGTTGGGGCCATGTATGTGCAAACACGTGATACTGTATAGGTGAAGGTCAGAGAGCAACTTCCAGGAGTCAGTTCTCTCTTTGACCATGTGAGTTTCAGAGATCAAACTGATTATCAGGCTTGGCAGCATCTTTAACCACTGAACCATCTTACCTGCCTGGAGTTGCATTTTGTTTCATTATTTTTAATTATTTAAAACAATCTTTAAATTTAAATATATTTTAATCAGAGGGCTGGAAAATGACTCAGTAGTTAAAAGCACTGACTGCTCTTCCAGAGCACCCGGGTTCAATTCTCAGCACCCACATGATAGCTCACAACTGTCTTTTACTCCAGTTCCAGGGGATCTGATGCCCCCATACAGACATGCATGCAGGCAAAACAGCAGTGCATATAAAATAAAAATAAATATATATATGTATTTTTTTATTATATGCTTCCTCTCCCCCAAGTTCTTTTAGATCCTCTCTCCCTCCCTACCCATGCAACTTTAAGTTTTCTCAAAAAAACAATTTAACCCCCCAATCAAAAACAAAACAAAACAATACCAAAAAAGGAAACAAACTGTAACCAAATAAACGCATACAAAAAACTGTGGAATCCATTCTATATTGGTCAACTACTGAACATGAGGCCTGTCCTGAAATGATGATATACCCAGTGTCACTCCATTGGAGAAAATTGATTTTCATCTTCTAGCAGGTATAAATGACAGTTCAATTGTTAACCTTTACCCTAATGGCTATGTTTTCATTCATTTATTCATTAATCCATCTATTCATTCATTTTATAAAATTTAACAAAATAAAATAATAAGATGAAACAAAAACTATCACAAACAAAAAGAGCCTAAGAAAAGACCCAAGAATCAGACACCCACTTGTTCATACACTTAGGAATTTATAAACACACAGTTGGAAGTCATAAAACATACGCAGAGGACCTAGTGCACACCTGTGCAGGCCCTAGATGTGCTGCTTCTGTCTCTGTGCATTCATAGGAGCTCATGTTGACTTAGAGGGCAGCCTTTTCATGGTATCCTCCATCCCCTCTGGCTCTTACACTCTTTCTGAAAGCCGCTTCCTCTGGGGGGTTTCCTTGCCTCTGGGGGGAGGGATTTGATGGAGGCATCCCATTTATAACTCTGTATTTCAAGCTCTTCAGATATGTACTTCAAGCTCTTTTTCTCTCTGTCTCTATATCTCTGTCTCTTTCTGACTGTCTGTATGTCTCTGGCATCTGGCTATGTATCTCTATATTTGTCCCCATCTGTTGCAGGAGGAAGCGTCTCTGATGATGGCTGAATAAGTCACTGATCTATGAGGATGGCAGAATATCATTAGGACCCATTTTATCGCTATTATTTTTTTTTTCATTTTTTAGAAATGAAATGTACTACTTGATTTTAACCTAGGACCCTAGGCTGTCTAGTCTTGGGTTCTTGGTCACCCAAGCACTGTGAGTATGGGTTCCATCATGTGAAATGGGCCTTAAGTCAAGTCAGTTTTTGTTGTTATTTCCACAAGCTTTGCCATCTTGCAGGTAATACACCATTATAGATAAAGGTTTTGTGTTTCTTTTTTGATAAGGTGCAGAATACCTTCCTGTAAAGATGTGGAATTTAGGGGTGAAGGCTCCATGTAGGCACCAGCTCAACATCTCCATGCTCAGTGAGTTATGTGGAAGTGTCTTCAGCAAAGGGACCTTGCCGTCAGTGGAGAGTAACCTATAGTCTTGGCAGCAGCCCGGGCTTAGGGGATTCCTGTGGGGACTCTTTGGCCAACAACTCAGTTAGATGTAACCCACTTGGAAGCTTTGTTTGGTTACAAAAGATGGCTACTTGGGACTGTGTCTTCCCCGTTATTTGGCTATTGCATTTAGATCACCTTCATATATGTCTATATTTCAGGAAGTTTCTACTGTTTTAGATTTCTGACTACCCCTCAATGCCCTTCAGTTTTAGCTGTCTTTATCCATATTCCCTTCCACAACTCCGTCCCCTCCCCATTCTATACTTAACCTTCTGTTATTCTGTGGATTGTAGATTGTTTTTATTGAGTTAATAGCTAAAAATGACATATAAGTGAATACATGCTATCTTTGTATTTCTGGGGCTTGGATAACTCACCAGGATGATTTTTTTTTTCAGGTTCCGTCTATTTGCCTACAAATTTCACGGTGTCATTTTTTTAACAGCTGAGTAATATCCATCATGTAAATGTACCACATTTTCTTTTTCCGTTCTTCTATTGAGAGACATCTAGGTTGTTTCTAATATTGGTTTATTATGAATACAGCAGCAATGCATATAAGTGAGCAAATGTCTGTGTGGTAGTATCCTTTGGCTGTATGCCCAACTCTGGTATAGCTGGATCTTGAACTAGATCGAGTCCCACCTTCCTGAGGGACCACCACACTGATTTCCATAGTGGCTGTACAAGGTTATGCTCCCTCCAGCAATCCTCAAACCCTTACACATTTGTAAAAAGCATAACATTTATGTTTTTAGACAGAGAATTTTCAAAAGAAAAAGTAAAAATCTTGCAGAGGAAGCTGGACCATAATCACAGCTTCCAAGGAAGCATAAACAGGAGGATTGCAAGTTCAGGGCCAGCCAAGGCTGGCTGCTCACTGAGTACAAGGCCAGCCTGAGCACTTAGTAAGACCCTATCTCAAAAAATAGGCAAAAGAAACAAATGGGCTGGGAATGAATATAACTCAGATATAGAGCATTTGCCTAGCACATAGGAGGCCCAGTATCTTAAAAAATGAATGAATGAATGAATGAATAAATTAATTAATTAAATCGCACAAAGACAGTAAATGAACTCTGAGTAGTGGAATGATTATAAACAAGGGATGGCATTCATAATTAAGTTTGTATTTTAACATGGTCACTGAATACTCTGTGGAAACAGATTGGAGACCAGCCAGATAGGAGACTGTTAGAGTAATCAGGGCAAGGAAAGGCTTTACATGTGACAGTAATAAGAACCTAGAAAAGAAGGTCAGTCTTGGGGGCGTGGTGAGGGACTGGTTATGATGGAAGGTGAGGCAGTGTGGAAAAGGACTCTTGGGGTTTTTTGTTTTTGTTTTTGCCCTATTGAGTAAAAGAAAATACCTTTTAGAGAACAAGGACAGTGGAACAGATTTTAACAGAAAGAATATGGATTCCATTTTTCATATGTTCATTGTGAATTTCTATAATACATCAGAGGAGTACAATCCATTTCAGATATAGGCTCAGAATTTAAAAGAGATGAGTCTAGACACCCACAATACAAGTTACTGTTGAAACAGAAAAAAGTCACTAGAAAAACATACAGAGATCTGCAAAGGCTAAAATAATACATAAAGATAGCAGAGAACAATAATGTATGTAAGAAGTAGATAGGAAATATAAGTATACATCCAGTATACAAATAGTGGGGAATGAATTTGAAGAGTCATTTATTACATCAAATGCCATTAAAAACTCAAGTAAAATCCCTATCACTGGGCCAGGAAGATAGCTCATTTGGTACAGTACTTGCAAGCATAAGGACCTGAGTTTGATTCCCAGAAACACAAAATTACAAAAGGAGGTAAGGGGTGGGACATAGTGATGTAATCCTAGCTCAGGGGAGGCAAAGACATGGGCTTTCTGGGACTCACTGGGTAGCCAGTGTAACTTAATGTTCTTGGTGAATTCCAAGCCAGTAAGTGACCCTGTCTGAAAAAGCAGGGCAAAGAGAGAGTGCACTTGGGGAGGTAACTCAGTTTCTAAGTATGTATCATCAAGAATAAAGACTGAAAAATGGATTCCCAGAACTCATGTAAAGCTAGGTGAGGTAGCATTCATCCATCATCCCATTGTGCCTTCAGCAAGATGCGAGGCAGAGAGAGAAAAATCTTGGAAGCTCATATACCAGCTAGTTTGGTTTATGCAGTAGTGATTAGTAAGATACTGTAACTCAAATGAGGTAGAAGGTGAGGACTGACACCCAAGTTTGTCCTCTGAAATTCATATGCATGTACCATACTCATATTCATAAATGAATATGCACATGCACACAACACAAATACACATCATCACACACTTTAAAGGGAGAGTGCCGAAGAAATAGTGTAGGCATTTAGAACACTTGCTATGAGTCTCAGCATCTGCTTCAATACCCTGCTGGGTAGAGTCTTTCAGAGGCCCTCTGTAGTAGGCTCCTGTCCTGTTCCCCCTCTTCCAATTTCTATCCCATTTGCTTTCTGAGTGAGGACTGAGCAACTTCCCTAGGGTCCTCCTTTGGACAGACTGCAGGAAATCTTATGAAAGAAGGGGAGATAGAAAGACCTGGAGGGGACAGGAGCGCCACAAGACCAACAAAACCAAAAAATCTGGGCCCAGGGGTCTTTTCTGAGACTGATCCTCCAAACAAGGACCATGCGTGGAGATAACCTAGAACCCCTACACAGATGTAGCCCATGGCAACTCAGTGTCTAAGGGGGTTCCCTAGTAAGGGTAGCAGGGGCTGTCTCCAACATGAACTTGGTGGCTGACTCTTTGATCACCACAGCCATACCAGGCCACAGAGGAAGACAATGCAGCCAGTCCTGATGAGACCTGATAGGCTAGGTTCAGAAGGAAGGGGAGGAGGACCTCCGCTATCAGTGGACTGAGGGAGGTCCATGAGAGTAGAAGAGAGAGGGAGGATGCGATTGGGAGGGGAAGGGGGAAGGGGCTACCGCTGAGATACAAAGTGAATACATTGTAATAATCAAATAAATAAATAAAAATTTTGAAAAGAGCACGTGCTGCTCTTGCAGGGGACCAGGATTTGGTTCCTAGCACATACATGTTGGGTCACAGCCATCTGTGACTTTAGTTTCAGGGGATCTGAGTCTTCTGGCCACCATGGGCAGTGTTGGCACATGCATATATACATGCAGGCAAAATATGTATATACACAAATTAAAAATAGTTTTTAATTATCTGGATACGTTTGTCTCTGTGCATGAGCACAGGTGCCTGTAGAGGCCAGAGGTATAGGATGCCCTACAGCTAGAGTACAAAATGCTATGAGCCACCTAACGTAAGTGCTGCGAACCAAACGTGGTCCTCTGGAAGAGCGGCAAGTGTATTTGACCACTGAGTCATCATTCCAACCCCCAGGTTAAATAAGTGGTTAAAAAAAAAAAAAAACGATAAAAGAAGTGGATAGCACCTAATGAGCTGTCCACACCCAGGTTTGTCCTTTGGGCTCCACAGACATAAGTAGACACATGGATGTGTCCATCAAAAGAAGCACTTCAGAGGGTACCAGTACCTGAGACTATTTCATAAAGCTAGAAATAGAAACCTGGTTACTGTAGGTCAGACTGAATAGAAGCAATGCCTAGAGTAATCTTTCAAATAAGTAAGTGAAGAGGCAGTGGTCAGAAAGAAGACAGAAATTAATGGAAGATTTTCTTGTATGCTTTGTTTGGTTTTGTTCTCATTTAGAACCGGAGTGTTTCCAGCTGAAAGAAAAATAGTAACAGTAATTCTTGTTGCTAGACAGGTTACAGTGAAAACAGAAAGAAAGCCAAGGTCCTTGAAGAAGCTAGATCACCCCAGGCATGGTGCCTTCAATAGAAAAGATAGATGCATGAGAGCTCACAGCACAGTATAAGATTCCTGATGCTGGAGTTTGAGTGACAAATGCTAGATGAGTAAAAAAGCCTGTAGCTCAGAGAATAAGAAAAATCATCTGGTAGACTCAGCAGCATATCCCCGCCATGTTTGACTTTCTTTGTTAAATCGGTGTATCACTGAGCCACATACACTGCAGGCCTTCAGTATAGTGTTGCTGATCACACTGCTTGTACATACTTGGTTGGTCTGGTGTATCACCTTCATTGTCTTCACTCATGTTCTCTAGTCCGCATTTGCATGCTGACTCCTTAGAGCCGTCAGTTTCATGACACCTTCTTTCTCAGAGGACAGTAAACTAGAGCCAAAAACATATTCTTCTTCTCAGTTCATATGCTGCCTTAAAACTTCCCCAGCATCATGAGACGAATACATTTTACATTTGAAGTCAAGATTTACTTGTGTAATTCATGTTGCCAATAACCTTGAGTTAATCCTGTCTCAATTATTGTTTCAGTCTATGAAATAAAAAACAGAGCATTGGGCTTGGGGATGTAGTTCAGTTGTAGTTCAGGAGAATGCTTGCTAGCATTCACAAACCCAGCACAGTATAAATTGGACATGGTAGAGGGTAGCATAGACCTGTTATCCCAGCCTTGGGGATATGGAAGAGGAGAACAGCAAGTTCAAAGTCACCCTTGGCTAAATAGTGAGTTTCTGCCCAACGTGTGTTACATGAGACTCTGCTTTAAAATAAAAAACAGAAACTCATTCTTTCTTTACCTTTACATTTATCTTCTGAACTTTAATTTTGGAAAGGTTTTTGAATTCCTTAAAAATATACAATTCTATTAAATGTTCAGTCTCTTTGAGGTCAAGTGAATGCTTTTATGTTTGCTCATGAAGTCCATTACAATTCATTCCTTTAAGCATAATCACTTTCCCATTTATTCATCCTTATTCAAAATTTCTAGGTCAAAATAATTGCCACCACTTTATCAACTTATCTTTTGTGTAAGAAATGCCATTCTCATCCTTCCAGTCTACGTGTCTAATGGGTGAGCCTGCCCAAACCCGGTGAGCCATGCCTTGGGAACTCATCTTCTAATGTGCCCAGCAGTGGGGCTCTTACAAACACGCAGATGTAGTTTGTATAGCTGGCTACAGATACTGACACACATTTTAAATTCCTGTTTTAAATAAACTTTCTACAAGCTGATTATCTACTCAGATCGAAACAAAAATTTTAAATAATAAAGTTCAGTGCAGTGTGGAGATAACAGTGAATGAACAAAAAAAAAATGGAATAATAAAGTGCAGAAGCCTAGAATTTTTAGATTTGGAAGGAATCTCAGCACTCACCAGGTAAGTTTTGGGACTTTGAAAAGTTTTATTTAGAATAGGAAACACGTGAGATCTATATACCACCTGCCATCCAACAGAAGGAAAACCCATGGGTAGAAGCTTCTTAAGGACAGGTTTGGGGTTTGTTACAAAAGAATGCAGTCTGGCTGCTGGAGCTGCTGAGAAGTTGGTAAATAAACTCAGGCTGGACTGAGCTTTGGGGTTGGAGGTGGCTCTTGTCCTTTGTGAGTCTTAGTCCTCATCAGTTTATCTAAATCAGTATTTCTCTGATGTCTTTCAACTTTTTTGTGCAAAAATCTACACACTGACTGCATAAGGTCAATGAGTTTTTTAACAAATAAAAAAAAAAAAGGTAGATACACACCTGTAAGTATTTCGGCTCCCCTGGGCACTCCTCCATTAGCAGCCCCTTTCCCACCCTGTAACTGGAACAGCTGCTTTTCTTCTGTCACAGTACAGTTAATCGCTTGAAAGTCATGCACATAAATATTTACTCTCCTGACTCTTGGATTTTTGTATTGTGTGGCTCAGGCTAACCAGGAATTTGCTGTGTAGCTCAGACTGTCTTCAAACTCATAATTCTCCTGTCTCAGCTTCCCAACTGCTGGCTAGTTTTCTTTTGTTCATTGTTAAGCCTTTGAGATTCATCCATGTTGCATGTAATAGTTTGATATTTATAATATTCTTGTTTCCTTGTAAAAAATATAATGTGTCTGTTTGGTTGGTATCCCTGGGAGACCTACTCTTTTCTGAAGGGAAACAAAGGAAGAGTGGATCTGAGGGAGGGAAGGAGAGAAGCTGGGAAAAGAAGGAGGGAGGTGTAATATAAGAGGGAATGAAAAAATACAGTGTATCCCTGATATGGTTGGCATTGAGGTCAGTATTAATAAAGCTACCATAAGCAAGCTCACTCTGTGTGGCCCTGGCTGGCCTGGAATCTAAGTGTGTAGGGCAGGCTAGCCTTAGACTTATAGAAATTGACCTGCCTCTGCCTCCTGAGTGTTGGGTCTAAAATAATGTATCACCTTACCTGGCATTCTCATACACTTTGTTAGGCGTATGCATTCATTTTTCTTAAGATTTGTAATATATGTATATATTTCTCTAGGATATAGGAGTGGAGTTGGTAGTTTTGCTGGTCAGTTTTAACTGTCAACTTGACACAACCTAGAATCACCTGAGAAGACAGTCTTTTTTTTTTTTTTTTTCTTGAGACAGGGTTTCTTTATGCAGTCCTGGAACTCACTGTGTAGACCAGACTGGCCTTGAGCTCAGAGATCCACCTGTTTTTGCCTCCTGAGTGTTGGGATTAAAAGCATGTGCCACCACACCTGGCAGGAAAGAGCGTCGTAATGAGGAATTGTCTACATCAGGCTGGCCTTTGGGCATGTTGTAGAGACTTCTCGATTGTAATTGCAGTAGAAAGACCCGCTAGGAGCATGGGCAGCACCATCTTATCGGCTCGTCTGAACAGGGTTAGTCAAGAACACTGAGCGTAGGAAGTAAGTAAGGGTCCCCGTTTATTCTCTCTTCGTGACTATAGGTATTAACTATGCAATGGGTTCCTCCCTTACTTCAGCCCGTGGTGGTGGACTGGAATTGTGGGCCCAAATGGACCCTTCCTCCCCTGTGTTGCTTTTAGTTAGTGAAGAATTTCTGTGTGAATGAAGTCCTGAGTGAATGTATGTTGTTGATATTGGGCATAGCCATGTCAAAGCACACAGCCTCATATCCATGGGATAATGGCAAAACCAGCCACCTCAGGTTAAAGCTCAGAGGGATGGCAAAGCCTTCTCCTGGTCCATGCACTGCTGTTGATAGTATGTGCAGAAAAGTGTCCACCATAGCTTTCACCCCAACCTCCAATTTATTGCCTGAAGACAGTTCGCCTACAGAGACTACTCCAGCCAAGATTAGCTAAACCTGGCCCCTTGTTCAGCTGTATATCATAAACCTTGCCTGCTTGATTCAACTATATGCAACAAATCTGCCTCCATGTTCAATTGCACATAATAACCATGCTGTGCTTTCGGGTGCTAACGCTTCTCCATTAGAGAGCCCAGTCACCTGCTTCTAGCGTTTCTCTCTGAGCTGTCTACTTTCTTCTCTCCTTCATCTTCTCCAACAGCTTAAGTGCCTGGAACCGTGCAAGGACTTGGCAATAAATCAACTTAGAACAGATCATAGAAAAGGTATATTTTAGAAGGCATTACTAAAGGATTTTCCAAGGGGATTGTACCCATTTAAATCATAGTGACATGAAAGTATGAAAGTTTCTCTGTATGAAAGTCATTTCATTCAGAAAACTACTGTCTGATTCAGCTTTGCTATTACTGGGTATACCTGAAGGAACCTAGGTCAGCAGACCACAGAGATTCTTACAGGCCCAGGTTTATTGTGGTTCTATTCACAATAGCAAAGATACAGAGCCAGTCTAGATATCCATCGATAGATGGATAAATAATGATTATGTGATACCGTACACACAAAGTGAAATTTTACTTCACCATGAAGAATGAATGTCATTTTCAGGAAACAAACAGCACTGGAAATCATAATGTGAAGCAATGTAAGCCAGACTGCGAAAGATGTCACATTTTCTTTCCTATACAGAACTTATATTTAAAAATAAAATTATATATAAGGCATGAAAATTGAAGTGGGATTATACAGGGAGGGAACTAATACATGATTTCATTGTGTGGGACTGTTTGTTGACAGTGGGGGCAAGAGAGAGTAGTGGAGAGATAAGTATAACCAATGAGCATGTATGTGTTTGGTAATATAATGAAATGCATTATTTATATGCTAATTTTTTTCCTGTTGAGGAGTTCGCCTATCCTTGTCCAACACTGGGAGTGTTGTTATGCTCTGTTTTAGCTACTTTGGATATATGGTAGTGTCTTTTACTAGTTACTCAGCATTTGCATCGCCTCTTTTATTAAAGCTTATTTATGTTCCTTATTATAGATTGAGTTACTTGTCTTTTGATTTGTAGGTAGTCTCTATATTCTGTATATGAATCTTTATGGAATCTGCTTATTGCAAACCTAACTTCTATCTATTTCCTACCTAGCCCTCTTTTTTTTCCTTTTACTTTTTTTTCCGTGTTTGTTTGTTTGTTTGTTTGTTTTTTGAGACAGGGTTTCTCTGTGTAGCCTTGGCTAGACTCTCTTTAAGGCTCACCTCGAACTCACAGAGCTCCACCTGCCTCTGCCTCCATAGTGCTGGGATTACAGGCTTGTGCCACCACGCCTGGCTGCTCCTGCCTGTTTTATTTTTCTTTTTTTAATGCCCATGTCTTCTATCTTTTGAAAGGAATTGTACCTATCTCAAAGTTGTAAAGACATTTGGACATGGAATTAGGTCTTAACTAATTAGATGGTGTGTATTTTCAGTAGTTCATATACCCAAAAGGTGATAATGCATAGAATTATACAATTTTCTCCTATATAACTTACTAGGGTTTTGGCATTAGCTATGAACAAGTACATAATGGCACTAAGTCAGAAATGTATTGATTGTGAGGGTGTCAATTAGGATGGGTTAGATTATTGCTAACCGTAATAAACAACCACAAAATTTCAGTTTCCTTCCTCTCTCCTTCTTGCTACTTGTCCGAAGTTGGTCAGCAGGAAGCTGTGCTGTTTTGCTCATATAGGCCACCTCTGAAATACATGATCATTGTATATTAGGAGGGTGGCAGCATGACAAACTGCTTAAGGACTTAGTTTCTCCCACAAACATCCTATGTCGTTCACATCCATCAACAGTATGAGTTTCGTGGGTCTTTCCTTATCTCAGACGCGGTGAGGAAATGCAGCCCTATTATGTTTCTGAAAGGAGAACTAACCATATTAACGGCTATGACTCTCGGGGTAAACATGGATCAGTTCCTTACCTCTCTGAGGTGCAGTGTGTTCATTACAAAATAGGAACTATTTTCACTTGTGAGGATTAAATGCTGAAATACTTCTTAAACTGCTGGAGAACTTAGTACTTTGAGTAATTGGGGCTAGAGAGTTGGCTCAGTGGTTCTGTGCACCTGTTGTTCTTGCAGAGGACTTGGGTTTGTGGTTGGGATTTTAATGTTAAACTTTTATTTTAGTTTTAATCTTGTGTATCAGTATGAGTGTATTTCACGGTGGGGGTTGCCTGCAGAATTCAGAGATAACAGATATCCTGGAACTGGAGCTATCTGAAGTAGGTGCGAGGAGCCAAACTCAGTCCTCTGGAAGAGTCATACTCTTGTCTGATGAGCCATCTTTTTTAGCCCCTAATTGAATCTTTAATATGTTCCTATTTTGTGCTTGTTTGTAAAATGGCTTTTTGTTCATGTCAGTAAACTGTATGGCTATCTTATGAGGCTCTATATGTTATGACACCTAAACAAATTCAGAATTTATTTAATCCTTCATTAACAGATACGAAACTTGGCCTACACTGGTTTATTGATCCCACAAGCCATAACTACTTAGCCTTAACTAAGAATC
This sequence comes from Psammomys obesus, assembly GCF_907164565.1. NCBI lineage: Eukaryota > Metazoa > Chordata > Mammalia > Rodentia > Muridae > Psammomys > Psammomys obesus. The sequence continues at coordinate 17,920,477 of NW_026596039.1, forward strand.
AGATTTCCCAACTCAGTTCAGAGCTCTTGCCACTGCCCTGCATTACCTACCTGTGTAGTGGATATTGCACATGATTGTTTACCAAAAATTCAAGGTGCTTCTTTTTTCCCCAAAATTTTTAGTGAATTTGTTGTTGAAAACAGTTATGCATCTTCTCTCAATGTCCACAGTGCTACATCTTGATCGTAATTTATCAGTTTTGCCTTTCTAATATTCTAATGTTTTTAAGCACAAAAGACTAAAGTAGACAGTTTGGGAAGACTTTGTGGCAAAAATAAATGACTCCAGAAAGATATGGTTGTGTGAAAGCATTGTAATAATGAAAGAATACCAAAATCTCCTTTTTTATGTAAGGCAACTTGAAGTCAAATTTGTTGTTTTGTTTTTCAAGACAGAGTTTCTCTGTAACCACTCTGGCAGTCCTGGAACTGGCTCTGTAGACCAGGCTGCCCTCAAACTCACAGAGATCCTCCTGCCTCTGCTTCCCTAGTGCTGGGATTACAGGGATGCACCACCACCACCTAGCTAGAGTCCTGTTTCTGAAGGCAATGAGATAACAATGGAACTAGAGAAATGAAACAAGTATATTGCATTTAAGATTTATCTTAAGATATGGTAGCAAGAAGAAAACCAACTTATTTATTAAAAGCATATTACATTTTAATGGACAGGCATGCTGGGCACATGCCTATGATTCCAGCATTGAAGGCAAAGGCAGGCAGATCTTTTGAGTGAGTCCAGCCTGGTCTATGGAGTGAGATCCAGGACTGCCAGGGCAACATGGAAAAACTTTTTTTTTTTTGGGGGGGGGGGGGTAGAGAATGACTTATTACATTTTAAGAATTGAGCACTTAATGGTTTCTTTTCTGTGAATGGGTGGTCTGCCTGTGTCTCTGATGTGTACCATGTGAGTGTCTGGTGTTTATGGGAACCAGAAGAGGGTGTTGGATCCTTCTAAACCACAGTTACAGATGGCTGTGAACCTCCTTATGGATGTTAGGAATGAAACCCATGGTCCTCTGCAACGGCAACAAACACTCTAAACTGGAGCCATCTCTCCAGCCCCATTGTTACCTTTCCTACCACTGAAATATGAATATATATTTATCAAGGTCAGCTGTATTAGAATTTTCAAAATTAAATCTTTTAAGGAAACTTCTTACCATGGTGTGTTTTCCCATTTCAGTATATTTTCATGTAATTTTATTGGAAGACTTAATAGCTTATAAATTGAGTTAGTCATATAGTTCTAACCAATATGAGAAATGTCTTGTTCTATTGCTAGATAATGGAGAAGAAATAAAAGGCCACAATACTCCCCCCTTCAACATTTGTTAATTATCCACTAAGAAGATAAACTCTACCTGTTTCTTGACCTCCTATTATATAAAGCATTAGTTTTTATAAAACTAAATGCAAACCTTTTAAAGTGAGTATAAAATTTAACTTAGTTGTTTAATTGAGTGTAGAACCTTTGGGGGAAAATTTTAATATAAAACATGACTTTTATAAACTGAGCTCCTCCTTTCCCTACACATTTACTTCTCACTGCCCTGTAGGCCTCATTCTAGAGAGGATGACTGACAGACAACCTAGAAACCTGTTAGTAAGTCTTCTTTGGCAATAACCGAGAACTCCAAGATAGATGTCTTTCTGGATATGTGCATTCAGAGATTCTAACTAAAGGGAATTTTAGGGGCCATAGAGATGGTTCTGCAAAAAAATAAAAAAAGGTGCATGGCCCCTCAGCCCTCACAACTTGAGTTCAGTCCCAGAACCCACAATAGGTGGGGGGAAAAAATAGCCACAGAGTTGTCTTCTGACCTTCAAACATGCACCATGCCATGTGAACCCATACATACATACATATACAATAATAATAAATTTGGGGCCTTTTTTTAAAATATGTATGTGTGTAGGTGTGTGCATGTGCCTGTATGTGCAGGTACCTTTGGTGGCCAGAAGAGGGCATCAGACTGGAGCTGGAGTTAAAAATAACTGTGATCCTCCTGGCTTAGGAGATGGGAACAGAGCTCAGGTCCTAGGGAAAGCAGCCAGTGTTCTTGATTTCTAAGTCGTCTTCCAGACCAAATAAACAGATTTTTAAAGGAAGAATTTTAGTTGTAGGTGTACTCTTATGATGATATGGTTTGGTTTGTGAAGCAGGGACATGGTGAAACAGGTACTTCCTGTGTAGCTTGGAGTGACCTGAAACTTGACACCTTCCTACCTCACTTCCCATGTGTGTTCATATTTTTAAAATGTATTTTCATATTGAATATGAAATTAAAATTTAAAAAAAAAAAAAAGCTAGTGCTTGGAGCTAGGGATTTGGCTCAGTTAGTATAGAGTATTTGCCTAGCATGCATGAAACACTGGCTCTGAACCCCAGCACTATAAACTAGTTGTGGTGGTATGTACTTGTAATATAAAATATTACTGTGCATATATCAGCCTCAGCTATACTGTAATTTTCAAAATAAATATTTTAAGCAAATGCCAAATTCTTTGTCATGACCTGGTTTTTCATAAGTAATTGATTTTTTTTTTTAACTCCAAATTTTGATTTTGGTATTTCCCAAGTATGGTACACAAGGATGTAGTATACATTTCTCCCTGAGGAAACTGCTAACAAGCCACACCACCTGCCATGTACTGTTACGTGAAGCCATCATGTTCAGTAGACTAAATGTACTGACTGTATTTTTTCTTTTAGCAAACACTTTTTTTTTTGGTTGTTCGAGTTTTTCATTGTGTATTTTGGTCAAATCCACTGTGATTTTTTTTTTTTTCTTTAAACAAGATAATTTCAGTATATTTTCACTAGGGAGGTGAAGGCAGGAGGCTCAAAAGGGCAAGAGCGTACTGGCTACACAGTGACTTGAAGACTCGTCGCCTGGAGCACTGTGACCCTGGATGGATGGGTTAATCTTCAGTTGTGATGGTATTGTGGTAGAGTCAGGGTCCCATCCTGTTGGGACCAGGTTGGCCCTAAGCTCACAGCACTCATTCTGCTTTAGCCTCCTGTGTGCAAGGATTACAGGCATGATCCACCATACCTGACTTTCCACTTTCATTCAATTAACATAACAGTTTTTCTGAAAATTGGAACATTGAAGACTGAAAATTACTTATTCATACTTCTGCCACCTTCTAATTTAACCCATTTGGAACATGTAGGTGTTCAGATATTTTTCTTATGCGTCCTTATAATATACTTTCTCATTCATATTTCACTGAAGGCTCTGTAACAGCTAAAAGGTAGCTTTTGCATTCTTGTTTATAGAGCATGTGAAATATTTTATTTCATTCTCACAACATCCTTTTGAAGAAAAAGAGCCCATTTTACATTTGGGAGTGTGGGACAGAGATAGTCCTCTGTAAAGCCTCTCTTGGTAAATTTCAGTTCATGGGAAAAGGACGATGCTAACACAAGCAAATGGATATGATTAATGTAGAAATAAGAGCTAGACAAACCATTCTGCTGCCTCCAGTCCTCTGGCGTCTGGTTCTGCCCACTGAACTACAGTAATAGACAACTCCCAAAAATGCACGTTCTACCAGATTTTAGTCAACACTGAAAACATGAAGAATTGTGGAGTGACCAAGTTAAGTCTTGTTTTTCTTTTGTTAAAGTTAAAGCTAAATGTGTTTTTAATCTTTTCACCTGAAATCCATTTCTTATAAATCAGAAAGGTTCCATCTGTGAAAAGTGAGGCCTCAGGGGACTGGGCTCTAAGTACTTCCAGTACGTCAGATGTTTAGTAACTTGTCTTCTTTAGAATTTAGAAGCAAAATACAGCAAAAATAATGAGAGCTTTTCTATTTAAGCTGTTAAGCACATTCACTAGTGGTAGTAAAGACAGTACTGTTGCCTCGTTGCCAAGTTTTTGGGAGGGGGGGTTATTTGTTTGTTTGTTTGTTTCTGTTTATCTTTTGGCTGAGGAAGTCCGTATTACCCAGAGTCCTCTGGAGTGTTTTTAGGTTGTTGTTTCGTTTTGTGGCAGTGTTTCATTTATCCTAGAACATCCTCAAACTCACTATGTAGCCAAGAATGACCTTGAACTTCTGCTCGTTGTACAATGACTTCCCAAGTGCTGGATGACAGACATAAGCCCTTTGTATGAAGTGCTGGAGACTGAACCAAGGCGTTTATGCATACTGCACAGTCACTCTGCCAGCGGCACCAACATTGGCTTTTGGAAGAGTAAAAGGTTTAAAATTTCCTGCCTATAAAAGACACATTTTTCCCATCTTTTCTTTTCAGTTGTTTCACAGATGCAGAACTGAGCTCTCGAAAGTGGGTAAAAAGATAGAGGGGCATGTTCCTGGCACCTGCCAGCACTCTGCCCTAGAACTGTTGGCTGATGTTTCTGCTGGAAACCCGTGCTGCTTCTACTTTCTTGTGTGCTTCCTTCCTAAGCCCCCAGCCTTGAACTCTACTGTTTGGTGGTGTCTATCTTAGTATGAGACTGGGGCTCTCAGTAGTTAAGTGCTACAGGCTAACTATTCTTTGTCAGGTAGTTTGCTCAGCTGTTGTCTGTCTCCTTCAGCCACCCCAAGGTATATCCTCAGTAACTAGGCCCCCCCTTCTAACATTCCCATCATCTCTCAGTAATACCACCAACTGCAAAGCAGTCCTTCAGCACGTGAACTTTTGATGGGATAGTCCAGACCCAACCATAATGCCAAACATAGTGACCTGTAATAAACTACAGCACTGCTTAAAACTTTTTAGAACTCTTACCCTGTTCCCTCTTGATAATTATAGATGTCCCTCCTCAGTGTCCTGGTCTCAAACTCATTATGTGGCTCATTCTACTGTCTCTACTTCCTAAATGCTACATTTACAGATCTATGCTACTGTGCTCAACTTTAAATTCCCTCATTCTGAAAAACCTTCCTTAAGAACCACCAAGAAGAGAGGCTGAGAGATGGCTCAGAGGCTAGGAGCACTTGCTGCTCTTCTATATTTCCAGCATCTATATGGCAGCTCAAACATCTATAACTCCATTTCTAGGGGACCCTATGCCTTTTGCTGGCCTCCCCTAGCACTGCACACCCGTGGTACCCAGATACAAGCAGGCCCCATGCACATACCAGAAATAAACACAAATACAAAAAGAAGATAGTTACCAAGAAAAAAGTGAAAAATACACATACCTTCACCGAATGAAAGTGTTGAATTTTTGTGCTTTATGTAATTAAAAGGAGGTTTGTTCTTTTAAAATTAAATGTCACTGAAAATGTCATACATAGATGTTTAGTTACATGTGGCTCAATATTAGAACACTGTGTTTGCCCTGGGTTTACTTGTCATCTCTACCAGAGAGAGAGAAAGAAAGGGGCAGACAAAGAGGTAGGGTGTGTGTGTGTGTGAGAGAGAGAGAGAGAGAGAGAGAGAGAGAGAAAGAGAGAGAGAGAAACTGAGATTATACTCTTGTGCCAGTATGGCCAGTTTTGTAGGGTGGAGTTAAGTTGAAGACAGGGTACCAGGAAATGAAAGGAACTCCACACAGAGGAAGTGAAGCCACATTTTATCAAATTGGTCTTAGGCAGTCACTTCTTTGTTCACTGCTAATAAAGCAGTGCTGAGATAGGCTGTGGAGGAAGGACAGTTTGAGACAAAGAGAAACCATAAAACAGCCAAACAAATGGACTGGAACGTCCAAGGCAATCAATACCCTGTCGTAAAATGACAAGTTTTGCTTTGGCAGAGGAAAGTGGTGTTTTTATTTTCCCCATTATCACTGTGCCTTACATAAAACTGATACAAAACGCTGCTTTTTGCCATTTGTGGGGACTTCTCCCTTCTGGTACATTCTGTGTCTTAACAGGGTTCCACCAAGCGGGGGCATGTTCATGTGCAGAATTCACCTGCCTAGAAAGAAACTGGAAGCACGGGGTTTCTTTTAATTATTTGATTCCTAAGTTGTCAAAACTGTTACATCATAAACATAAACGCGCTGGCAGATTTGTTTGTTCTGACTCTGGCCTTTTCTTTTCCTTTCTTGGTTTTGAAGAACATCTCTAGCCCAAGAGAGATAGCATACTGTAGCATGCTTTAAAGCAGAGCTACCTAGTGTTGACAGCAAATACAAGCATGATCTCATAGTGAATAGAAGCAACACAGGCTTGTTGTTGAAAATATATGGCAGTTGAGTTGTTTCTTCTATCGTGAATGCCTACCTGACTTAAAAAAAAAAAAAAAACAACTACAAGCAATGTATTTTCAGTACAACCAACCCTTTCTTGTTAATCAGATTAACAGATCACAGTTAATGTATATACGGGTCACATAAAAATATTAAATCTCGTGGAGCTCCTATCCTTTCCACATCATACTAACTCCCCTTCTTTCATATAATTCCCTGTACTCTGCCGAAGGTTTGGTCATGAGTCTTTGTATCTGCTTTGAAAACACTGCTAGTTAGAGTCTTTCAGATGCGCTCAGTAGACTCCTGTCATACGTTCAATGCACATCCCATCTGTCTTTCTAAACGAGGATTGATCATCTTACCCCATGTCCGCTCTCTTGATTATCTTTTTTAGGTGTATAGATTTCATTATGTTTGTCATATCTTATAGGTCTCTATAAGTGAGTATATACTGTGTTTGTCTTTCTCCTTCTAGGATATTTCACTCAGAATGATCTTTTCTAGATCCCACCATTTGCCTGCAAATTTCATGATTTCCTCCTTTTTGATTGCTGAGTAGTATTCCATTGTGTAAAAATACCACAATTTCTGTACCCATTCCTCCGTTGATGGGTTGTTTCCAGGTTCTGGCTATTACAAATAAAGCTGCTATAAACATGGTTGAGCAAATATCCCTTTTGTGTACTTGAGCAAAGTTTGGGTATATACCTAGCAGTGGTATACCTGGGTCTTCAGGAAGCACTATTCCTAATTGTCTTAGAAAGCGCCAGATAGATTTCCAGAGTGGTTGTACCAGTTTACATTCCCACCAGCAGTGGAGGAGGGTTCTCCTTTCTCCACAACCTCTCCAGCATGTGTTGTCACTTGAGTTTTTCATCTTGGTCATTCTGATGGGTGTAAGGTGAAATCTCAGGGTCGTTTTGATTTGCATTTCCCTGATGGCTAATGAGGTTGAGCATTTCTTTAGGTGTTTCTCTGCCGTTCGATATTCCTCTGTCGGGCACAGGGTCTTTTCAGAGACTGACATTCAACCAAGGACCATGTATGGATATAACCTAGAACCTCTGCTCAGATGTAGCCTGTGGTAGCTCAGTAACCAATTGGTTTCCCATAGTGAGGTGAACAAGGACTATTTCTAACAGGAACTCAATGACTGGCTCTTTGACCTCCCCACCCCCCAAGGGAGGAGCAGTCCTGTTAGGCCACAGAGGAGGGCTTCTCAGCCAGTCCTGAAGATACCTGATAAAACAGGATCGGATGAATGGGGAGGAGGTCCCCCCCATCAGTGGACTTGGAAAGGGGCGTGGTGGAGATGTGGGAGGGGGTGGGATTGGGAGGGAATGAGGGAGCGGGACACGGCTGGGATACAGAGTTAATAAAATGTAACTGATAAGAAAAAAATAAAATTTAAAAAAAAATATTAAATCTCATGCCTTGTTTACTTCTAGTAGCTTCCTTTCTCATGATGAAAGCCAAAACCTTTAATATAACTTTCAAAGCTTAGTGCTGTGGTTAACTCTCAAACTACTGCTTCTGTCACTGGCTTGGTCCAGGCCTTATTGCCACCTCCTTCAGCCACACTGGACATGGTTCTTTGCACTAGTGGTTCCATCTGATTGGCCTGCTTTTTCTTCACATACATACACACAGTTTCCCCTTGTGTCTTTTTTAATTCTTTTCTCCTCCAAAGAAAACCATGTACTCCCTTCCTTTGAGCCCCTAACTTTATCTCTGCTCTCTTTCTTTTTTTTTTAATCAAGTGTTTTATCACTATATAGCATCATTCATTTTACTCAGTAGTTTTGGTTTGTCTGCCAGAGTATACTGTGAATTCCAAGAGTGAGGGATTTTTGCCTGTTATAATCATTGTATCATATCCCCAGCGTATAGAAATGCCTAAAATGCTAGGTAGCCAATGGGTATTTGTTGAATGGATGAATAAGTGAATGATTTGGCTTCCTGCTATCTTGTTCTTAAGCTAGATTTCTATTATTTGTTTTAAATCAGTAATGGTCATAGAAGCCTGAGCTGAAATTCTAGAAATAAAAAACCTTTTTTTTTTTCCTACCTGTGCTACGCAGTCTCCAGCCAAATACTACCTTATGTCTATCTCTGTTTAGTTTTAATTTTCTGAAACAAGATCTCACTGTGTAGCTCAGGCTCGCCTCAGACTCACGATATAACTGAGGTTGGCCTTAAACTATTGATCTCACAGTCCCTACCTCCCAATTTCTGTTTAAAAGCATGTGCCACTGTACCTGTTGGCATTTTGTTGTTACTGTTTTGGGTTTGGTTTGGTTTGGTTTTAATGTCTTTGGGTGTTTTGCCTGAATCTATGCCTGTTCACCACATGTGTTTGTGCCTGGTGCCCATAGAGGCCAGAAGAGGGCATCAAATCCTTTGGGACTGGAATTAGAGATACCATGAGCTGCAGTATGTGTGCTAGGAATTGAATCTAGGTCTTCTGCAAAACGAGTGCTCCCTAGTTTTTCTTTGGTTGGTTGGTTGGTTTCGTGTTAGATTGGTTTGGTTTGGGTTGGTTTTGAGACAAGGCCTCAATCGTGATCCTCTTGCTTCAGCCTCTCAAGTGCTAGGATTAGCAGCATGTCCACCACCTAACTACACCATCTCATTCTTTTTCTGTGTTTGTTTGTTTTTTCTTTTTTACAGGCAGGCTAGCATGCTACTGAGGTTCAAGGCTGACTATGCCCTTTATATCCTGATTACCTCCCTCAGTTTACCTCAGCCCTCCTGAGATTACCTGCTCCTATCTGTTTCTTCTTGTCCCTATTTAAAGCCCTAAGTGCAAGAGTTCCTTACTGAATTTCACTTAGCTGAACCCCAGTTAACTGCCGAGGAGGCTTGGCGGCGTTCTCATCCCCACTGTAAAACACTGATTAATGCTTACAGCCTGCTGAGTATTCGCAGCCAGCGTTCTCAGCTGGCAGATGCTACCTGAGGAAGCCCTGTGCTTTTACTTCCTCCACTTAAATGTGTATGCATAGCAAACTCAGTTGTATTTAGGCCCAGCCTGGTTATGTGCCAGCAAATATATAAATCATATAATTGTCATAGAATACAGTAATTTTTAAATGAATGAACTAGTTTTTTTTAGCAGATATAGGCCCACAGGAAAAATAAGGCAAGTAGAATTCTATGGACTCCCTATCCCCACATCCATAGCTGCCAACAGCCTGCCCAGAATGGTACATTTGTTGCAGCCAGTTCCAAATCATCATATCCCTGTAATTCAATCAAGGTTTACTGTTGGTGGCATACATTCTATAGGTTTTGACAGATGCATGATGATATCCGTCCCCCACTGAATAACCCTGCAGGATAGTTTCAGGTCCCTAAAAATCCTGCACGTTCATTGTTCTCCACAAATCCTGGCAACAACTAGTTATTTTTATTCCATAGGATATCAAATAGGTAAACTCATGCAGTATATACGTATGTAGCCTTTTCATATTGATGTCTTTTACTTAGTAATATATATTATTTCCTCTGTGCGTGCTTTGCTAGTTCATATTATTGAATAACATGCTATTGTCTGGTTACACCATGCTTTATTTGGCAACTGAAAGGCATTTTTATTATATTCAGGTTTGGCAGATATAAATAAAACTACTACAAATACCTATGTCCAGCAGGGTTTGTATGAATATAGTTTTTAACTCAATTAGCCAAATACCAAAGATCATGAATGCAGAATCATTTAGTGAGTGTATACTTACTTCTGTAAGAAACTTAAATTTCTTCCACAGAGTCTACCAGTTTACATTCCCATCAACAGCAGAGGAGATACTATTGCTCCGTGTCCTTGCCAGCACTTAGTTTAGCCGGTGCTTTGGACTGACATGTGGTTTTGAACATCATATATACTTATTTAAATCTGTCTGTCTTCTTTGATAAGGATCTAGTCTGTAGGTTTTGGTCTGTTTTTAAATTGTTCTTTCATTAGAAGTATTTTTTTGAAAATATTTCTCCCAATTTGAAATCTGCTTTTCATTCCTTTTACATTTTCCTTTGCAGAGCAAAAGCTTTTAATCTGACATTATTATTAGTTACTTCTATTTTCTTTTCATTGATGTTAGCATGGTATATCTTTTTCTACCCCTTTCCTTTTATATGTAGCTTTATATTTAAAGTTGTTTTCTTTGCAGGTGATAAATACATTTAAATACATTTTTTTTCCTTTTTATTTTATTTGTTATTATTTTGTAGGAAGGGTGTGGGTGTACACATCTCACAATATACATATAGAGGTCACCAGACAACTTTTGAAGTTTGCTCCTTCCATCTTGAGAGGCAGAGAGTCTCTCTCTGTTTCTGTCACCCTGCATATTCCTGCAAGCTTCCAGAAAGTTCTCCTGTCCCCACCTCCTAACTGTCTTCCCATAGGAGTACTGGGATTATTGATACACACAATTGAATATGGCTTTTGTGGGTTCTGTGAATCTAACTCGGGTCATCTGGGCTCGTACAAGAGGCCCTTTTACCCATCAGGTGCATGCATGTGGAGATCAGAGAACAGCGCTCAGACATTGGTTTCCCTTTTGCCATGGGTTCTAGGATCAAACTCAAGTCATCAGAGCGGCTTGGCAAGCACTGTTACCCACTGAGCCTCTCCTAGACCAAGGAACGTTTTTAAACTTCACCCAATTTCTTTATTGTTGTTGCCTCCTTTTAAACAAAGCCACATCCCTCTTGCTATTGTGTGTTGTATATGCATGTTTGCACATGTCTGTAAGTGCACATGTGTATGCACACATGTGGAAACCTGAAGTTGACTTTAGGTGGCTTGCTCTCCGCGCGCACGTGTGTGTGTGTGTGTGTGTGTGTGTGTGTGTGTGTGTGTGTGTGTG
>NW_026596039.1:17931512-17984001 GCF_907164565.1 Psammomys obesus
TGTGTGTGTGTGTGTGTGTGTGTGTGTGTGTGTGTGTGTGTGTGTGTTTGGTTTGGGGGTTTTTTGAGTTTTTTTGGTGTTTTTTTTTTTTGGAGACAGAGTCAGTTGAACCCAGATCTCACTGATTCAACTTGTCTTAGCCAACTTGCCCCAGGAATCCTGTCTCATCTTCCCAAGTGCTGGGATTACAAGCAGCTGCCACATAGATCCTCCCCTTGGTAGGGAAAGTACTGTATCCACTGAGCCATTTCTCCAGATACCCAAAAACCATGTTCCCTTAATGGCTTGATTCCCACAAAAAGAATATTTGGTTAGTATGGCTGATAAAGACTGTTTATTAAGATATCTTAAGTTGGCTCTTGGCTGAGGTGGAGTTTTGGGGGTCTGGGGGCTTCCAAAGCTAAGGTGCAGACTCAGTTCAAAGTGTAAGCTTAAAAATAATAGGATTCTTTTAGGACTACAGCCAGAAGAGTTGATTAGGTCCCTCTGCCAGGAAGTATCTTACATGATATTTATGTAAACTGCAGCAAAGAAGCAAATTTGTGTATTTGCTTTGCCCTTGTACACATTTCTTTCTCCTTCCAGAGTAGCATTCATTAAATGTCTTAAATGCCTTGCATGGGATTGTAAAGTTCACTGTGACCTCTGTACTGGTACATTATCAGGGTCAGATGATGCACTTGAGGGCTTCTGGCATTCAGTGGCTTAGTGCCATGATTCTGTTTGAATCACCCCCTCATGGACCAGATGAAAGCTCATTCCCATGGGATCCAAGCCATATTGTTGAGAATCATTTTATTTTCCAACTTACTGAACTACTTTAGAGGTCTCTGGGTTTCACTGGACTTTTCTTCATTTCCTTCTTTTGTTGATCTTGGCCCCTTTATCTTCCACCCACTTTATTACTCATTTCTGAGGGGCCTGACTGCTCAGTAACACTGAGAAAATGTATCTGAAGCCATATGGGTTGAGTAATACAAACTTAAGAGAAAGCATGGGGGAGGGGGTGTTCTCTGAACTTCCTTTGTTTATGTGGTCTGTTTATATGTTGTTAAGGTTGTGTTATCCAGCTGTCTCCCTACAGTTTAAAAACTAAAGCTATCTGGGGAACACTCTTAAGAGTGCCATGTTGACATAGTGAACGAAAAAACACTTCATTTGTTCCCTACCAAATAATAGATCCTCTTTGAGATGTGGGAGCCATGCCAAAAGCTTCAGATGCCCAATTCTGAGGTTCTTGAAAGACCAATGACTTCTAGGGACACTTGAGAAATAACTCAGCCAAGTTCTTTTTAGGCTGGAAGCTGGTGACTGACTGTTAGGCTGTGTATTTGTATCTGTTTTTATGGGGAAGGAACCAGGTTAAATGAACATTAACACTGGTGTTGGTAACCCTAAAAGCCCATGCTCCCATCTGGTCTTATATGGATTCAAACTTAAGGACATTTGCGTTGGGATAATTCTAGAAACAAGCGGAATTCTGTAGTACTTGTTAGAGCCATTCCACTGTAAATACCTTGTCTTGAAGAAACTGAAAATGGTTCCAAGCCTTCCTTATGTGGCATGAATGCCTTATTCTGCCTTCTATGCTCTGTGTGCCATAGTTCGTAAGATAAATACAGAGAGGCTTTTTTGTCACATTCAGATATTTATGGACCTTGGTCTGCTAAATAATAAGTTTAGAAGTGAAGTTAAGTAAGAACAAGAAAAAAAGCATCAGTTTTAGTGTTTGGGAATTAAGCCACTGCATTGAACATTGAGAATGTGGTTCGGTGTCAGCTGCAGTTTCTTCCTAATTCCCCCGATGAACACTGGCTCACTGTGGCTGTTGTGCTCGCTTTTACCCACCCCTCACTAGAGCCCCTTAACAGCGGCACTGAGAGGACTGCCAAGGGCCTCTGTGAGCTCCCAGCGTTTACCTCTCAATTCGCCCACCGATTGAGGCCTTCTCTCTTGAGTGCTTTGCAGTTCCACTTAAGGGGCTGCTGTTTGGGGTCACTATTGAATGTTTTGTGTGAATATCACTTTCTTGATGAATTGGCTGCTGCTGCTTTTAGCTGTATGGGGTGAAGCCCTTGGTGGTAAACCTTGAAAGGAAAAAATCCTTCTCTGTAGAGATATGCTAAATGAAATTACTCTCTTTGTCACTTTGTCCTTTTATCCTTGCAGTCCGATAACCTCAGGTTCCTGTGATTTATTTGTTTTCTTCAATTAAGCTGAGCTGTTTCCTATACCCAGGTGCATGCTATTTATGTTGTGGGTTATGACAGTGAAGTGGTGCATGTTTCTGACCTGGAAGTGTGGTTTCTTTGACTCAGAACCACATCAGTATGCCTTCCATCCTCTACTTCCTTTGCACTATTTCCTTTTTGAAGGGCTTGGTTTGTCACCATTTAATCCAAGCATGATTCATGAGGGAGTAAGAGCTGGCAATGTTGTAACAATAATACTGTATATAGTAATACTCCAGACACTTAGTGTCTTAGCCCTACTCTGTTTATGAAGTCCTCTCTGCTTGCTCCCTCACTAGCTCTGTCAGTCAGCAGTTTTTGTTTGTGTCTACGATGGGGAAAGTTTAGCTTAAAGCGGTTGGTGAAGTACTGCTCGAGGTTGCAGTGCCACTGGTTCACTCCACCTAAGATCGCTGCAGGAAGTGAATACTTTTGAAGGGCTGGGGAGATGGCACAGTGGGGAAAAATACCTGCTACACAGACCTCACAGTGGAAGGAGGGCCTCTGACCTCCACATATAAATCACGGGTGCATGTACATCCACACCACACCCTTTTCAGACATGTCATGTTCATACAACAATAAATGAAAGTTGTTTTACTTTCTTAAAGAGCACTGTAGAGAATAAAGATTTTTCAAAGCATGTCCTGCTTATTAAAACTGGACTTGTTTTAATTTACTTGTATGTATGTGTGTGGTGTATTCACATGTATGTGCATGTACACATTCATTCCTGCCTCCAGAGGCTGAGAAAACCATCAGGTGTCCTTTTCTATTGATCTCTAACATACTGCTTTATTTTAGCCCGCATGGCCACCCAGTAATCCCCTGAGGCTCCTGCCTGACCCATCTCTCCACACTGGAATTATAAGTACACTGCAGCTCTGCATGTAAGTGCCGAGATTAAACTCTGGTCCTCATGCTTGCACAGCTGCCATTCTTACCTATCCACTAAGCCATTTCGATAGCCCCACCTCGTTTCTACTCTGGATGGTTGATAGAGACCACAGTTAAAAGCCCTTTAGCCACATCTGTCCAAATCAGGAAAACAAATGTTTAGGTCAGTTTCCATTCTGTTGCTGATGTAATAAACCTAAGAAAGGCAGGCCCTGAAACTAATGGAACCAGAAGTAATTAAGCCATTAATTTTTTTATGATTATCTCTTACTTTCAGGGAGATGGAAAACTTGATGACTAGTTCTGCCCTGCCGCCCCTTTTTGCAGATGAAGATGGCTCCAAGGAGAGTAATGATCTGGCTGCAGCTGGGTAAGCAGCAGCTTTGGGACATCGGACTTTTGCAGAGGCTTCAAAACACAGTTTCTGACAAAGTATGAGGCGCTAACGAGGCAGCTTTATACCATAAGAGTATAAGGTGCATTTGTTGAGCTTTTCAGAGACCTGTAAACCTCTTTGTAATGCACTTTCAGCTGTTTGCCAGCACTCTGGTCCCTGTGAACTGGTACAGCAGCACTGTGAGTCTGTCAAAGGAAATACATGTCACACAGAATACTCAAGCAGTCAAATGCATTTTCTCTGTAAACTGCCATAGTTATTTGTTTTCTCAAAGATCACACTTGGTTGTGGTTTGTGCATGCATGTTAACAGGCAAAAGTGGGATATGCAGTAGTTTTTGCTCTAGAGAGTTAGCCAGCAAGCCCCAGTGATCTGTGTCCACTTCCTTCAGTGCTTGGGATTACAGGTGTGCACAGGGCTCGTCCCGGCATTTGCATTAGTTTTGGGATCTAAACTCTGATCCTCAAGCACTCTTAACCCCTGAGCCATTTTTAGCTCAAGTTCTACTGTTTTCATATGATTCTTTGTTTAAGATGTTTAGAAGCTAGAGCAAGAGGGATGGCCCAGTGGTTAGGAGCACTGGCTACTCTTCCAGAGGAGCCTGGTTCAGTTCTCAGCACCAACATTCCCAGCTCAATAACCTTCTACAACTCCAGTTCTAGGGAATCCGATGCTGCCTTCTGGCCTTAGAGGGCACCGTATACATAGCCATACATGTGTGCATAGGCATACATACAGGCACAACCACCCATACAAATAAAAATACACTTTGTTAGTTAAAAAATAAGATGCTTAGAAGCTTTAGCCAGCTTCTTATTTCTCCCATCACTTTTCCATGGGATCGTTGGACAAATTTATAAATGAATTCAGAGAAAAGTTAATAACAGTGTCCACCTCTTACCTTGAAATTCTCTGTTCCATTTGAGAGGGTTTTTGTTTTGGTTTGGATTTTGTGTGGTTTTGGTTGGTTGGTTGTTTTTGTTTTGTTTTGTTTTGTTTTGTTTTTTTGAGACAGTGTTTCTCTGTGTAGCCTTGGCTATCTTGGACTCGCTTTGTAGACCAGGCTGGCCCTGCCTGCCTCTGCCTCCCCAAGTGCTGGGATCAAAGGTGTGTGCCACCACACCAAGCCGTTGGTTGTTTTTTTTTAAGACAAGGTTTCTCTGTGTAACCCTCGATGTCCTGGAACTTGCTCTGTAGACCAATCTGGCCTGGAACTCAGATCCACCTGCTTCTGCTTCCTGAGTGCTGGGATTGAAGGCCTGCCCCTACTATGCCTGGATTCACTTGAGGTTTTTATCTTTTCTTGATATTTAGAAGCTGTTTGCCAAAGAAGAAATATATTCACTAATAGATTCAAGTGCTAGCTAATCCCTAAAATGAATTATTTTAATCTTTAAAGCTCTTTTAAAAATAACCCATACTATGAAATTCTGTTTTGTTGCCTCACATTCATTTCTCACCTCATTAATATATCTGCCTTTTGACTTCACTGGCAGAAGAAATGAAATGAAATGAAATTCTTCCCCAAGACTTTTATAAAGGTTCCCTATTTCCTAGATTAGTTCATTTAGGAAAAAATGTTTACTTTGGCCTGGCAGGGTGGCACATGCCTTTAAGCTCAGTATTTGGGAGGCAGAGGAAGGCAGGTGCCTGTGAGTTAAAGTCCAGCAAGGACTACATAGTGAGATCCTTCTCAAAACAATAACATTTTTCTTCCAGTTGTATAACAGAGAACGTTCAGGCATTAGATCAAAAACAGAGGTCAACAGAAGCAACAAACTTAGTCTTTTTTATTTTTTATTTTTTTACTTTTAGTTGACAATATCTCACCATGTAGCCCAAGCTGACCTAGAACTCACTCTGCTGACCAAGGTGTCCTCAAACTTGAGGCAGTCCTCCTGCCTCTGCCTCATGAGTGCTGGAATGATAAGCATGGGCCACCACGCTTGTCTTCTTTGTCCTTTTATAGCTCAGATTCCGACAGAAAAATGGGACCCTAAACAGAGTAAGTGGAATGCCCGCTTTGTTGATAAGAACTGTGGATTGAGTGTAGTAGGTAGGAGGGTTAGGAAGGTTAGGGGTATAGTTTCAGACAGCAGCTAAGAAAACATATCATGAGAATGTGATTTAAGTATGTGCCCCTTCCCCAAAAAGAAGTCCGGTCATTCGAATGTCATTATGTAAGGAAGATTTTTTTATGGGCAGAGGAAGCAATCAAGGCAAGAGCCTGGAATGAAGGATATTACTGCCCTGCAGAAGTAGCCAGAAAGGCAGTGTGGTTTAAACAGCAGAATGAAGGATGAGGGGCAACAAAGGACTCTATGATGCTTCTTCACTGTACCTAAGAATTTTGTAGAGATCTTACTAAAATGCAGATTCTTAGCTGGGTATGGTGGCTCATGCCTGTAATCCCAGCACTCTGGGAGACAGAGGCTGGCAGATCTGTTTGAGTTCAAGGCCAGCCTTGACTACAAAATGAGTCCAGGACAGCCACGACTGCACAGAGAAACTGTCTCAAAAAATGAAAAGGCAGATTGTGATTTAGGAAATCTGAGCTAAGGCTGTGTTTCTAACAAGCTTGCAAGTAATACTGTGCTAAGGGCCGTACTCTGAGTAGGAAGGGTCTTCATGCAGGACTGTGAGATCTTTTAACCTTCACTCTACACTCTGGAGGGTTTGAGGAGAATGATAAGATCTGACTGACTCCTTACTAATCTGACTCTTATGCTGCCAGTGGGGTGAAGGGAGCCAGGGTTAGAGCAAGGAGACCTGTACAGTAAACTCTGGAAGTAATTGAGAAGAGAGGGGCCTGAAGAACATCACTCATAACTTTGAAAGAATAATTTTGGCGAGCTTGTGAAGAAAAAAAACAAAAAAACTTCTTAGAGTGTTTCTGAGATGTGGGAATGGAGTTAGCGAGAAGTATGGAATTCTAGAGCTGTTTTGATAATAGACCAAACAGGATTTGCCAGCAAGACCAGATGAGCAGTGTGAAAAGGAAAAAAAAAAAAAAAAAAAAGACAAAAACAGTTGCAGGTTTTGGAGTCACCACTAACTTAGAAGGAGGAACTAAACAGTTCAGGGAAGGAAGCTTGGTCAGAAAACTATAAATTTAAGGTGATTGTTAGAGCGCTAAGCTGGGATGTCAATCAAGCAATGTCATATCAGGTTCTGAAGTTCCAGACAGTTTAGGCTAGAAAGAAAAGGTAGAGATCATTAGCATCTAGCAATATTAAAGTCATGAGACTAGATAAAAGTCACCAAAGGAATGAGCTCTGGAGGCAGGGTTGGGATGGGGGACATGGGATGGGCACCTAAAGAGCCTGAGCTCTGGGAGGTTCCAGCACCTGGAAGACAGACAGAAGGACTAATCAGCCAGAATCATTGACTGCTGAGAGGTAGCAGAATAAACAGACACACGGGGAACTAGAAATTGAGGGTTCACGGGATGGGAAGAGACTGGCTGTGCCAGGTCCTCTGGTAGACTGGATAAGGACTGAGAAATGACATTGCATTTCACACAATATTTACTGGTGGCCTAGATAAGAGCTGTAAGCTTGCATCTCCTTTGAAATACATTTCAGAGAGAACAGGGAACAATTGATTTCAGTGAGTATAACCCATTCTTTCCAGGGCGTTAGCTGTTGAGGAAAGAACAAATGAAGATCTCCACTGAAAGTTAAGACAGTATCTTTCTTTTGTTTCCTTTTGCTTAAGAATTATACACACACTTTCAACAGAGTGTACAAATCCTGTAGGAGAAAGAACTTGTGATGCCAGACAAGACAGAATTGCTAAAAGTCTGCCCTTGAGTTGTCAGGAGAGTGAGATCAAGGGTGGAAATGGAAAGTTTGTTAGCTTTAGCTAGGAGCAATGGACACCTATCAATACTCCCTTCAGATACCTACCTGTGTCTGTCAGGAATTTTGGGGGTTGCTCTTCTTTCTTAACCTGATTTACATGTTTTGCTGGAAGAAAAATGTTTGAAACTCAGGAAATTTTATTTTGTTTTGTCTTAGTTAATTCATTCATTTTTGTGTGCACTGGTGTTTTGACTATATATCTGTGTGAGGGTGTCAGATCCCCTGGAACAGAAGTTACAACAGTTGTGAGCTTCCTTGTGGGTTCATGGGAATTGAACTCGGGTCCTCTAGAAGAACAGCCAATGTTCTTAACCACTGAGCCATCACTCCAGCTGCTAAAACTCAGGAGGTTTTAAGCTGATGACATTGCATTGTGATTTCTGCTTATTGTCCTATGGAGTATGTATTTGTCTAGAATAATAACTGAATATTACTCTATTATCTGTCTTCCTGCTTCTCTTACCTTCCAGACCTCCCTCTTAAAAATATAAATAAATAACTTACTAGCACATGCAGCCATCCATCATTTGTCCCCTTCTTGTTCACTTCTTAGAAGAACATACATACATACATACATAAACACACCTCTTCTCTCATACATTACATTCTGACCATAGTTTCCCCTCCCTCAACTCCTCCTAGTCTCTTCCCCCACTGCAGCTTCCCTCTCCTCCAGATCTGTTCCTCCTCTGTTTTTTTGGAAAAAAAAAAAAAAAAAAAAAAAAAAAAAAAACACCCAGGCTTCTCAAGGATATCAGCTGAACACAGAATAGCATAATAAGACTAGGTACATACCCTCATATCAAAGTTAGATAGGCAAACCAGTAGAAGGCAGAGGGTCCCAAGAGCAGGCAAAAAATTCATAGACACCCCCCACTCCCACTGTTAGGAGTCCCACAAGAACACCAAGCTACACAACCATAAACATACATGCTGAAAACCTACCTCAGACCCATACAGGATTTTTGGTTGTTGCTTCAGTCTCTGTGAGCCCCTATGAGTTCTACTTATTTGATTCAGTTGGCTATGTTCTCCTGATGGCCTCCATTCCTTCTGACTTCTAATATCCTTCTTCCCCTTCTTCTGTGGGTTCCCCAAGCTCCATCTAATTCATGTTTGGCTAAGCTTCAGTCTGTGCCAGAATGTCATTAGGAATCATTTCATTGACTTTTTTTTCTGTTTTGGCCATTCATGTTTGGTTCTATTCTAGGTCTGTGGGCTCTTCAGCCTTTGATTCTTGGCCGTCCAGGCAGTGCCAGGCGTGGTCTCCCTCTCAAGTTGGACCAGTCATTGGTTGGCCACTCCCACAAGTTCTGCCCCATCACATCTTGCAAGGAGGACAAATTGTAGGCCAAAAGTTTTATGGCTGGGTTGATAGCCCAGTCTTATCACTGGAAGGCTTGCCTGGTTACAGAAGATGGTGGTCCAGGCTCCATATCCCTACTTCAGTATCTTGGGACATGTTTTCCAGTTGTCTATAGGGTATTTCCACTTAATTATGCTGTAGGCATCTCAAACTCATTGTCTCACATGTGTGTCTGCTCATCCATACACCCTATTGTGCTCATGATTAATGTAAGTACCTAATCACTGCCTGGACACGTCGGATTTACCGTGGACTCTTACTGCCCCTTGACTATTTGTGCTCCTTCATTCATTACGTTCACTCCAATCTCCACTTTCTTTGTCTTTGTCTTTTGTGTTTCTGCTTTTCATCCTGCCTTTATGTAAGCTCATAATATGTTGCACAGGTCTTAACAGAACTCTTTTTATCTTAGACCATGTTCGTTCTGCCTGGGATGATGCTGTTACCTGATGAATGCCTGTTCATCTTCCAAGACCTCCTTTGTGAAATGTTTCTTAACAGCCTCTTCCATAGTTCATCTGACCCTCTCCATTGCCTCATATGACACTTTCTATAAACACCTCTTGTAGTACTTAGATTGCATTGTGATTACTGCTCATTGTCCTATGGAGTGTGTATTTTTTCAGAGTAATAACTGGATATTACTCTATATCTGTCTTCCCGCCTCTCCTACCTTTCCAGTCCTCTCCCTCAAAAAGATAAATAAATATCTTACCGGCATATGCAAGTCTAACGCTCAGCCATCCATAATCTGTCCCCTTCTTGTCCACTTCATAGAAGAACTTATTAGGAATAGATTATTGGAAGGAGAATAGTAGATCTGCCTAACTAATTAATATTTATACTTGGGTTGTAAACAGAACATTTACATAACATGTATGAAAATCTGGGATTGATCTCCAATACATCAAAAAAAATTATATTTGAACTTATTAGATAGTCAAATGATCTGATTATCATTCAATCTATAATCCAAGTAATTAAAGTCTGCGTTATATTCCATAAAAATTATTTCCTATACTCTTTAAGAAATAGCTCCTTTATGGTAAGAGTCAAAGTACCTGGACAACCCCTATTCTTCTGGTCCATTACTAGTGTTTCCTTCATCACACTGGAAACATATGAAAGGTAGCGTATAAAAGCCAGGCTTCGTCGCATGCTCAGAGCTGAAACATAAAGTCTATCTTGGGAGGAGAGGCCATTGTTGTGGACAGAGATTAGAGTTGGTTTTCCTAGATGTCTGTAGAAACATCATTATACTTTATGCAGATTGCAGTGGTAGAAATAATTCAAATATTGACATGTGTTTTTGCTGGCAGGAAAATTTATCCTCAGCCTGATAAAGGAAGCTTTTGCTGCTCTCCGTGCTAAACATGCATACTTCTGCCTGTTGCCCAGGTTAACACACCCCGAAGGTCTGTATGGCAGTGCGGCCGCATCATCCACCAACAACCCAGAATTTGTGGAGGACCTCTCCCAGGGCCAGCTGCTTCAGAGTGAGTCTTCCAATGCTGCAGAGGGCAGTGAGCAAAGGCATGAAGATGAGGTAAGCGAACATTTCCTGTCACCGTCCTCTGGAGCTGCCAAGGCAACAGGCATCCAAGGAGTTATTGAGTGAGCCGTCTCATGTCTTAGTTTCCTGGGCTGACCTTACCCAGCTCTCTCATACGTATCTCTTGTCATATCTAGAGCCACATCAATGTTTTAATGACAGAGACAAATTGAATCTATTTGGCCTCAGTCTGACTAAATATAGCTACCGCCTATGAAATGTTCAACAGTGCTCAGGAGTTGTTTTGTCGTGTTGTTTGGTTTTTATGTATTATTGTTATTGCTATCTTGAAATAGAGTCTCAGGTAATCCAAGCTGCATGCTAATATTGCAGATGTGCTCACCGTGCTCACCGTGCTCAGCCTGGACAAATCCTTTTTTTGTGAGGGAATGCTTTAATTAGGTGACTACGGAGAAGTCTTCACGCCCTTGTTCTTAGCTGCTCACAAGCCCTGCCACACATGCGCCACGTCACTTAATGACTGTCCCCTCCCATAGGGTCCATCTTTCCCTAAATCGCACAAGGATTCAGTGTGGGCACTGCAGTCATGTCCTTCTTGGACCTCCAGACTCGGTTATAGATGACTGATCACATTGCACTCTTCTATTTTAAGACAAAAAAGAATAACATCGATTTTTTTTTCTTTTCTCTCGTGTGAAAAGACTAGTTTGTTCATTCACATTCACCTCATTAGCATTTTTAAAGATAATAGTGAATGCTGGTAGCTTTTCATTGACTTGTTATGTGTTTTTGCGGGTGTGGGGTAGTATTTGTGTGGGTATATAATGCTGGGGATTCATGCTAAGTGTATTTACACTGAGCCACAGCCCTAAGCTCCTTAGTAGCTTCGTTCTTCCTAGATTTCCAAAAAGTAAAACAAAAAACTGGAAACCTAATCTCTAATATACTATTTACCAAATGGAGAACTGTCACCATTCACATATATGTGGAGGAATGTAGTAATACAATTAAGACATGGATGTTTGTATCCCTTTTTGCATCATGTTTACCTTTCTCTTCTCTGAAATAAGAATTCCTGTATTCATGATACATTAGCTGATAGACTGTGTATCTGTTAAATTATGAAACAAAAATATGATGTACCTAGGTCTCATTTAGAAGGACAAGAAGAAAGACTATGGAAAAATACGTGATTCTGCAATTTTTTTCATTGCTTTCTTTTTTTGTTTGTTTTGTTTTGTTTTGTTTTGTTTTGTTTTGTTTTTGAGACAGGGTTTCTCTGTGTACCCCTGGCCGTCCTGGAATTCCCTCTGTAGACCAGTCTGGTCTCAGACTCAGAGATCTGCCTGCCTCTGCCTCCTGAGTGCTGGGATTACAGACATGCTCCACTGCACCTAGAATCCAAAAATAAAATTTTAATAGCCATTTATTTCTCTAGTTTGTAGTAGGATGCCTGAAACCAGTGGTTCTCAACCTCCTAATGCTGCAACCTTTTAATGCAGTTCTTCATGATGTGGTGACCCCAACCATAAAATTATTTTCTTTTTTTGTTTGTTTTGTTTTTTGAGACAAGGTTTCTCTGTGTAGCCTTGGCTGCCCTGGACTCGCTTTGTAGACTAGGCTAGCCTCAACTCACAGTGATCCACCTGCCTCTGCCTCCCTGAGTGCTGGGATTACAGGTGTGCACCACACCACCTGGCTAAAATTATTTTCGTTGCTACTTCATAACTGTAATTGTGCTACTATTATGAATCATAATGTAAACACCTGATATGCACCATATCTAGTATGGGATCCCTGTGAAAAGGTCATGGACCCACAGGTAGAGAACACTGCCTGAGCGGGACTGCAGTTGAGATATCTAAACTTGTACTTAGTGCTGTAGTCCTTGGTACTTAGCTGATCTGGAGAGCTTTGGCTATCTAGGGCCTAGGGAAATGCAGCTCCTGTCCTCTTTTGATGTTGTCATTTGTTACCGTTGTTGATGGGTTACTTGAGTGATAATTGTTTGATTTTTGGTTTTTCATTTTGCTTTGTTATATAGCAAAGAAGTAAACGAGGAGGTTGGTCCAAGGGGAGAAAAAGGAAGAAACCTCTTCGAGACAGCAATGCACCTAAATCCCCCCTTACAGGATATGTTCGATTCATGAACGAGCGTAGAGAACAGCTTCGGGCAAAGAGACCAGAGGTCCCATTTCCAGAAATCACAAGGATGTTGGGCAATGAGTGGAGTAAACTGCCTCCTGAGGAAAAACAGGTGACAAATCTTGCTTCTGGCCCTTTCCTTGTTTTTGATCATATCTCAAAAATGATTTGGAGGCTAGAGAGGTGGCTCAGTGGTCAAATGCACTCACTGCTCCCCCAGAGGATTTGAGTTCATTTCCCAGCACCCTTCTTAGGCAGCTGACAGCTGCATGGAACTTGAGCTTCAGCTGATCCCTTCTCTGCCCTTTACAAGCACCACATAGACTTGACATATGTTCACACACACACTCACACAGAGACATATGAATGTGTAATGTAATAAATAGATTTTTTAAAGATTTCTATCAAAAAACATAGAAGATGGAACAGTTGATTTTTCAGTTGTGTCACAGTGCTTAGAAGACCAGAATATCCGGGGACTAAGGCAGAAAGAGCACAAGTTCAAGGCCCTTCTGGGCTACAGAGTGAATTCAAGGCTAACCCAAGCAACTTAGAGTCTTAAACTAAATAGAAAGGTTTGGGTGGTAGCTCATAGCAGATCACTTGTCTGCCTTACACAGGTTCTGGATTCAGTCTCTAATATTGCAGAAGGAAAGTAAGAAAAGACTTTGGCTAAAGCGAGACCTGGAGTCGCAAAACAAGTTAAGCAGTGCCACACACTTAGGAATTCAGTGACCTGGCCATGTGTACTGGCATGGAGAGCGTCCCCTAAGTCTGTGTCTGCAGTCTCAGGACAAGACTGTCGCTGTGACTGGCTAAGGAGAGGCCAGATGGTTAACATGCCCTGACCCAGTGGCTGGTGTTCACAGGGGAGAAAGATGGTCCCCCCCCCCCTGGAGAGGGACATAGGAAGAGGAAGGCAGAAGCAAAAATTATGTTTCTACAAGGCCAGGAACAGCAAAACCACCAGAAACTATATGGGAAGGAAAAGACCAGAATATTAGGATTCTTGTGGGTTTTCTCTCTAGCACAGTGAGTAGACGTTGTCCCAAGAGGCGTTGTCCTAAGGGTTGTAAGCTGAAAAGACTCTAGAATACACCCCCAACCAAAGCAGCTACATTTTTATTTGATATGTATATTGAGTTCACAGAAGAATGTTTTGAAAAGTGGTTCAATATTAAGAAATTAAGAAATCTATCAAACTAATATATTCCATTGAGCTAAATGAAAGTCATGAATAAAAATGAGAGGAAAAATCATTTGCCAAAATTCAATTCATGTAAGAATTTTATTTAAGAAAAAGATTTTATTGCTTAACTGATTGTTTTAACTAGAGTTCGAGCAAATTTAACCACTATAGGAAATAAAGCAGGAACTGCTTGATCCTTCTCCTCTAAGACAGAAACTAACCCTGTTGCCAAAGTAAAACTAGAATTCCTTTGTAAGAGAAATTGGAGGGGAGTTAAGCACAAGATAGCCATGTACTGGTGAAAGGCCACTGAGGCAAAGGGATGATGGTGTCTGTGACTGCCAGGCTTTGCATTAAAAGCCCATTTCCCGGCATCTGAAAGATCTGTATTTCTTTTATGTCTTAAACTCTTAAAACTTGCACTCTTTAAAATGGATTCCAGAAAGACTAAAACCAAATTGAAAAATACTGTCTTGGGAATTAATTGAATTCAAAATTTTTCAAAGAGATGGAATTAAATTTCAATTTAAAGCTTTGTGTTTGTGGTAGCAAGCTAATAGAAAGCAGTTTATAACGAGAGGATCATCAGCTGGATGTGCCAGGTTATTTTATTTTTGTATCTTTATTTTAAACACATGCACATGGTTTATCGCAGAAGTCACAGTGGTTCTCTAGTGATAGCCACTGTTGGCTGGTTAGGTTACAACAGGGTTTTGTGTGTATTTGATCAACTTTTTTGTATTAATTACAGTTTATTCATTTTGTATCCCAGCTGTAGCCCCCTCCCTCATTCCCTCCCAATTCCACCCTTCCTCCCTCATCTCCTCCTATATCCCTCTCCAAGTCCACTGATAGGGGTGTTCCTCCTCCCCTTCTCTCTGACCCTACTCTATCAGGTCTTATCAGGACTGGCTGTAGTGTCCTCCTCTGTGGCCTGCTAAGGCTGCTCCCCCATCAGGAGGAGGCGATTAAAGAACCAGCCACTGAGTTCATGTCAAAGACAGCCCCTGTTCCCCTTACTAGTAACCAACTTGGACACTGAACTGCCATGGGTAGATCTGTGCAGGGGTTCTAGGTTGTCTCCATGCATGGTCCTAGGTTGGGGTATCAGTCTCAGAAAAGACGCCTGGGCCCAGATTTTTTGGTTCTGTTGGTCTCTTTGTGGAGCTCCTGTCCTCTTCAGATCTTTCTGTCACCCACTTCTTTCATAAGATTCCCTGCACTCTGCCCAAAGTTTGGCTATGAGTCTTAGCATCTGCTTTGATACCCTGCTGGGTAGAGTCTTTCAGAGGCTCTCTGTGGTAGGCTCCTCAACTTTTTATTGTGAAATCATTTGAAATGCACAAAAAGTTACAACATAAAAATAGTACAAAGAACATCCGGCAAACCTTTAAACAACTTCTCTATTGCTAACACATTGTGTTCCTTTCCTCCATTTACATGTATTCTCTCTTTAATACACATACACACACCATTTTTTTCCTAAATTATTTAAAGGCAACTTACATATATCCTGGCCCTTTATCCCAGAATACGTTCTTCTTTCCTAAAAATAGAGATCCTCTGTTACATAACTGATAAAGTCATCAAGTTCACTATTTTAGGTTAACATCATGCTGTGCTCTACACTCAGAGGCTGAGATAATGTCATTCCTGTCAGCAGCATCCCTTCATGCAGGTTTCAGCCTAATACCAGGCTGGCTTTAGTCAAATATTTGTTAATTCTCTTCAGGCTGTTTCCACAGAGTTGCTTTATCTTTATAAGTTATACTTTGATGTTTGTAGACAGTGTGAACTCTCTAGTCTGACCTCTCCTCTGCCCCCTCAACCCTCACACACATGGGTATTTTGCTTTTGTTTTTTACTTTTAAGGAAACGTTATTCTTTTCTGTTTATCTGACATTTCCTTGTGATTAGATTTATATTATACATTCTTAGACAGATGTTATGCACTCCTCAAAGTATCATATATGCAGGCATACTGTGTCCTTCTATTACTTACTTGTTATTTTATTGACATAGTAAAATTTTCCTTATAATTCATAAGCAGTCTATGGAGAGATATTTTTAAAATGTATAACTTGTTTTACATCAAAAATTTTCTGTAGTGGTAGCTAGGCATGGCAATGCATACCTTTAACCCCAGCACTCAGGCAGGCTGACCTCGTACAAGTTCAAGGCTATCTACATAGTGAGTTTCAAGACATCAAGGGATACACAGTGAGAACTTCACTCAAAAAAGAAAAGAAAAGAAGAAAGATTTATATGATCTGAAAAGAAACCAGAGTCCGGCATGGTGGCACATGCCTTTAATTACAGCACCTGAGAAGCAGAGGCAGGAGAATCTTTGTGCGCTTGAGACTGTTTGTTTCATATAATGAGTTCCAAGACACCCAGGTCTATATAGAAAGACCCTGTCTTTTAAAAAAGTAAGTAAAAGAAAAAAATTCTTAGACTTCACCTTATACAATCTTTATTATTGTTTACAAAATGATAAAATTTTATACTCTAATACTCCCCACACAATCACCAGTTTGGCCTCAAACTCAGGGATCTGCCTGCCTCTGCCTCCCAGATGCTGGAATTAAAGATGTGTGCCACTGTTGCCCAACTGGCCCTCGGCTTTCTAATCTATGCAGGAGCTCCACTCCTTTCTCCTCTTGAATACTCGCTTACATTCTGCTTATTAATGATATGATCATAAATAATTCATATCATAAACTTATGGTATAAATTTCTTTTTCCAGTGGTTTATAAATTATTACTGTACTTAGTTATTTGTTGCTTAGCTCATCCCAGATTTGGGTATCCCTTATATCTGCTGTGTGGGGGTAAAGATTTCTAACATAACCTCTGCATCTGGTTTGGTCATTTATAGGCAGCACCCTTTATATTTTCTTACACCTAATTTGATGAATGAAACGGACAAGGCATTAAGCAAAACAATCCTGACAATCAATGAACTTGTTTAAATAATTAATAATGCAAAATGATCAAAGCATACAGCTAAAGCTTTCTTAAAGTAGTCTCCTTTAGGCCCGTAGGATGAGATCATTCTTTTCATGTTCTCCAGCTTTAGTGTTCCACTCATCTAGCTTTTGAAAAAGCCAATGGAGGTATGAGCTCATTCCCTCAAAATGAGTTGAGGATAGAGAAACAAACTAATATTCCTGACCTTCCCCTGGGAATATGTGCCTGTATGGGGTTCAGACCTCTGAAAAAGCTAGTGGTTGTATGAAATTCTATCTGTGAGACTAAGGAGATGGTTGACTGTAATCTTCATGAATGTTTTATGATAGTGCTCTCAATAGAACTTCATTAAACTAGGAAAGGCAATACACAGTCTAGAAAGTCATTCATTCATTCATTCTCTAAATGATGGGTTTTATTTATTTATTTTATGAGTGTATGTATATGTACAGAGGTCAGGACAACTTTCAGGCATCAGTTTTCTTCTTCAGCCATGTGTATTCCAGGGATCAAACTGAAGTTGTCCAAGTTTTGATAGCAAGCACCTTTACCTACTGGGCTACCCCACCAGCCCTTGACTAATTTAGAATTGAAAGATTTTGCTCTATACTATGACTACTTTCAGATTCTCTCCTAGAACATACTGACTGTATACTTTTTTATGTTTTAATTGTACTGTTTTCTTTTAAAAAGAAATTGATATTTTACCTAAAATGTCAGTTTCTTGAAAATAATCCCACATTTCCTTTCCAGCGCTACCTTGATGAAGCAGACAGAGATAAGGAGCGTTACATGAAGGAACTGGAACAGTATCAGAAGACCGAGGCCTACAAGGTCTTCAGTAGGAAAACCCAGGACCGTCAGAAAGGCAAATCTCATAGGCAAGGTATCAGAACCAAATGTAGTTTATCATATGTAATGAAATGTTGTGAAGCCAACTGTTAAAGTGACAACTGTGAAAGATGAGGCTCTAATATTTCTGTATTATCTTGCATTCACTTACAGATGTCAC
The DNA here is from genome assembly GCF_907164565.1 of Psammomys obesus. Taxonomy (NCBI): domain Eukaryota; kingdom Metazoa; phylum Chordata; class Mammalia; order Rodentia; family Muridae; genus Psammomys; species Psammomys obesus. The sequence goes on from NW_026596039.1 coordinate 17,949,096, forward strand.
CTTAGAATTTTACCAGAATCGAATCACTCTCATTTAGGCATTGATTGGTTTGCCATATCTAAGATCATCAATCTGGCTGGTGTACCGAAACTACCATTATTAGCTGCCTACCTTTCTTCGTCTAGTTTCCAACTTAGGCATTTCTCTACCTTTAAACAAGTCTGTCTTCTAAACCATGTAACTAAATTGCCCTAATACTCCTAAGCCTTTTCTGTGCTATTTCTCTTGGCTTCTGTGACCTTCTTCATTCAACAGTTTATTTGTGCATGAATTCAAAGAGATCTGTTGAGCCTCTCTGTTAAGTACCAGGCTCTTCTAGGCGTTGAGGGAGCAACAGTGAATAAGAGACAGCATCTATGTCTTCATGGGATCTTTTTTTCTTTCTTTCTTTCTGTTGAAATGGTACATGACATCCTCTCAAGTCTCACTTCAGGCTCCCGTCTCCAGGAGACACTACCAAAGGCACAGCATCCACACTGGTCTGTCACTCCTTAGCCACAGAATCTTCTCCACACTTGCACATCTAGGATGCTAAGACCTTTGGCATGTGTTTCCTACCTCCCCTCCCACCCTGTTCTCTCAACGGTAAGAATGTGTGCTGTTTTCTTACGTCTGATTGTGTGCTCTCAAGGTATGGGGTTCCATTTGACTGACAGTTAATAGTGTCATAAATGAAAATATCATATGTTGTAAAAGTCCACAAATACCAGCAAATTCTGTGGTTGGCATATACTTGGGTTTTGTTACTTTTTCAATTTAATGTTTTCTTTATTTCATATTTTTAGATGCAGCCCGACAGGCCACTCATGATCATGAGGTAATTAGCTTTCTGTCTACTTGTCACGTATATATTTATAATAATATTGCTGTTAATGCTGTTCATGAATGGTATAGAGTTTTTATCCCAAAATTCAGACTGAGTGAGTTGCTTTGGCTTGGGGGTTCTTAACATATGGTAGACACTTAGGTCATAAATCTGCCTTTGAACTACAATCCCTAACCCCAATCTGTTCCTGTAGTCTAATAATTTTATTAGTTTTAAATGCCAAATATGGTTGGAATTCAGAATGAGACACAGAAATGAAAGCCAGCTAGAAGCTGCAACTTGGCCGTAGTTTATCAGCAACAAATGCTGTCATCCCACTTTCAGAAAGGTGTTATTTAGGAGCTCCAGCCTGGTTAAAATGCATCTCAGCTAGTCAGTAGCACACAGCTGACAGAAGGTCAGTCCCTCCTTCCCTGTTCCCATCTTACTGGCATGCGCTTTCCTATTGGCCTCTTCTGGCTGGTTTGCTTCAACCCCATCAGTAGAATTTAAGCCTATGTTTCTGTGTGTATAATACATGATCTTACATGTTTGCCTATGCTGCTTTTATGTGCTTCAGATACAGATGTAGGCTGTTGAATATATGATTACAAAAATTATAAATCATCTGTGGTCATTCTGTGTTTTGAAATGTCAGGGACTCATCTTTGCTCACCAAATCATATTCAAACTCAGCAATCAGGGTCTGCCTTAATTAGTCCCAGCTTCCCGTTTCAAACACCTTAAAAATATTTTCTGCTGTCTTCTAGGTACTGCTCTTCTCTGCCTCAAATCCATGTTCCTGTTGTTCTTTTCACAGGATAATCTCCCTTCCTCAGACATTCTTGTTTGCATCTTTCTATTTCCTTCTCTCAAAGTTGAAGTCCCCCTTAAAGCCCTGTTAGGTTCTCTTTCCTCCTTAGCTGTGTTTACTACTTCTAGCTTGTTTTAACCTTCAAAATTGCTATACTTCTCCTGTAATATTAGCTGAGCTGACCTGTCTAGACTTCTTCCAAGCACTTCCATCTAACCTCCCTGAGAGGGCAAACCTGATCTAGTTTCTACCTTTCTATCCAATGTCATATTACCTAGCATGATGCTTGTGCTACAAAAACTACAAAAACTTACTTTCCTGTAAGAATCGAAAGATGACTGGAAAGCCGTGGAAATGTAAGCAAAATGGTGCTCAAGCTAGGCGATGGCTTAGTCAGTAGAGTGCTTATTGTGCAAGCACGAGGGTGTGAGTCTGAGCCCCAGCACTCACATAAAAAACCTCGAAGAGTGGCACATGCTTGTAATACTCACTCTGGGGAAGTGGAGGCAGGCTGGGCCTAACTGGCAACTTCAGGCCAAAGAAAGACTATCTCAACTAACACAGTGGCTGGTTCATTCTTAAGGATGACGCCCAAGGTTGACCTCTGATGTTCATATGTGCTATGATATTTGGAATGTTTCAGCAGATGTATGAGTGAGTTCATAGAAAGAGAATGCATCCTGTAAAATACCTTAAACATCATGGATTCTAAATTTATACTTATTTCCTTTTGAGGAGTGAAATGGGCTCCCAATAGAACAGGCATCCAGTCTGTCTTAGAATACTAAGGCCTCAGACATCTTTTCAGCTGCCCCAATTTACCAGTGAAGGGGTTAGCTTGCCTAGGATAAGAGAGTTTATTCAAGTTAAGTTAGAGGCGCCCTGGAGAAATGGCTCAGAAGTCAGACACACAGGCTGCTCTTGCAGAGGTTTAATTCCCAGCACCTCTAGGTAGCTCACAACTATCTGTAACTTTAGTCCCACAAGAGCTCTCTTCTTGCTTCTGTAGGGTCCAGGCACACACGTGATATGTGGACATGTATGCAAGCAAAACGCCCTCACACATTAAAATGAACTAAATTTAAAAAAAATTAAAAGTTGAACCTGGCATGATGGCACATGCCTTTAGTCCCAGCACTCAGGAGGCAGGGGCAGGCAGATATCTAAGTTTAAAGCCAGCCTGGTCTACAAAGCAAGTTCTAGGACAGCCAGCTGTTACACAGAGAATCCCTATCTTAAAAAACCAAGGTAGGTAGGTAGGTAGGTAGGTAGGTAGGTAGGTAGGTAGGTAGGTAGATAGACAGACAGACAGACAGACAGACAGACTTAAGTTAGATGCAGTAGAGCAGTTAAATCCTAAGCTTCCTGCACCCCAGTTAACCACTATTGACAACACAGTGCCATGCTACATGGAATAAACTAGACACTGTTAATGTAAACCCGAGATGTCACTTCAATGCTAGTGAAGACAGATTTACCAATTTCATATAGCAAAGAAGCTGATTTTATTTCTAAATTGACTGAGATTCCCTAAGTCATTGTTGCCTGGGTAGGAGCAGCAGAGTGCATCTAAGAGCTAACAAATGCTCTCCTGGAAGCCATTCTGCTTAGCAGAAGGCACTGCATTCTGGCTCATGATAATAAGAATGGTCCTCAAGTAAAAGGCACTTGAGAGACGCATGGCATACTCTCTGTAGTTCTGGCCCTGAGCCTCCCTAAATCACAGGCTGAAATAGATTATGTTCAGAAAGCCCACTGCTCTTTTTCCTCCACTCGGTGTACAGACGGAGATCCAAAGTGAAGAGTATTCTTCTCTTCTCAGATCAAAAACCAGCCCACCAGGCATGAGAGGCAGTGAGTTTTACTCTCTGGAAAATGTCCTCATTGCATATGAAGACCAAATAGAAACAATAATTTTGTTTCTCCCTTAATTTATAAAAAATGACAAAAATGACACTCAGGCTGAACAAATTAGACCCTTTCAATGAGGTAATCGAATCCTTTCGATTTTAATCCCTTGAGCAATCCTTAGAGTATTTTAGTATATACAAGCCCCCAGGAGGAGCCTTTCTCTGTCGAATAATATACTCAGTAATGGCTGAGTGCTGGTGGTTCTTATTACCACTCTTCCTTCAAGTAGAATTTCTCTGTTGCATACAGAGACTGAACAGTTTCATTTAATTGCTTTAGTGTTTCTAAGAATCTGTACCAAGGGGCTGTGTATATTGCACCTGGCTGTTGGTAGCCTCTGCCCTTACATGATGAGATGGGTTTGGACTATTCTGGCAAAGAATAGAATGGAATTGCCATTCTGAGGAGAGTTAAGACCTTGAAAAAGGCCTTTGTGCCATGATAATGGGAGCCAAGCAACTCCTTATCATTCTGAATGGCAAACACTGGGCCCCATGGTGAGGTCACTGTGCAGCTGAGTAAGAAATTGAACAACGTAAGAGAACTGAAGTTACAAGGCTCTATCCTAAGTCATTTGTAGACTTAGGATTGGACCTGTTGTGCCATGACGATGCTGGACTGTATGTCTGAGTTTTCCTGTCACAACCAGCTAATAAAGTTAACATATATAGTAAGCCTGCAATCTGTGGTCAGCTACTAGACCTGTGGCTAAGACCTCTTTTGGCATCAGTCTCTCATACATTAATCAGTTGTCATTGAACCTGAGGAATTGTTTTAAGGGAGAGGTTTGCATGTCAGAACATGAAGCTTTAATGGTAATCGTGCTGTTTCTTTTTAAATTGTTGTAGAAAAACTTGCTTCCACTAAGAAAACAAAATAATACAGAGTAAAAAATAGGTGCTCTGAAATGAAATGTTTCTCAAGTAAACATTTATAGAGAGAAGCTCTGGTTTATAGAGAGAAGCTCTCACAAGTGCTGTGATATGAGTGTGAACCTCTAAATTTCCATCTCAGTAGACAGGTCCTACACTTTGTCCCCTTCCTAGGCAAACGCCAGTGTTAGATGGCTCTCAGCTTTCCTCACAGCTGAACTGCTCAGCTTTTCAACTGGGAGTCAAACCACTTCTTTTGTTGTTCAAAATAAAAGTTAGTGGTAGCAAGTAGAAACTTTTTTTTTTTTCCCTTTGGGCCGGGGTCTTATTACAAAGCCTATGTAGATCCACCAGAAGCACCATGGCTGCAAAAGGATGCATTTCATCCTTTATTTTATACATTTTTATCTCTTACCTTAAACATGTTTTGGTAGGAATGAATCCCCAGGTTTTTTGTTTTGTTTTGTTTTGTTTTACTGCTTTCCTGTTGAGAGGTTTTGGACTCTTCAGATTCTACAACAGTTTGGTCTACTCTACTGTTTATATTATGCAAGACTTTGAATACAAAACACCTATAACTTATACCTTCAACTATAAATTCATTACAGAAATGGCAACTAAAGAAAGTTGAAATATTATTGGCTCTGTTCTCAAGGCTTGTGGTTGAAAGTATTTACAGTTTTATGATACTTTTGATTAATGGTTCATAGGTGGATTAATTAGAGCTTTGTTATTCTTTTCTGTCTCACATAATCCTTAGAGTTATTTTATTTGTAGAGCCTGGTTATTTCTGGCTTCTTGAGTTTGTTTGTTTTTTTCCTGTGTCTGAAGAAAAGTCTACAAGAGCCCCACAGATAAACTGCCCCTTCATAAATAGAAATATCAACAGAATACCATTATTATTGCTCATTGGCAGATCTCTACCTAGAATTCTTATTCTCCACTCAGCAAATTTAGATTGCACATGCCCATCTCAGAAAGTATTTAAATGCATAACCCATAGGAACAACTGGAAACATTCTGTTTCAGTTGCTTGCCCAGTGCATTTACAACTCTCCACTGTGGTGAGAAATGGCTTCTGTTGTCTTCATTAGTGAAATGCATGTGGGTTTGTTTGCAAGTCCTTCACTTCCCAGCCATCATACACCTAAGAAATCTAATACTAACTACTTCACTTCTATGAAGTTCCATTCTAATGAGATAAATATATTCCCCTTTCAGGCTTTCCTGGTCTGATTACTGCTCACCGACTATTTCTCTAAGGAAGATATGATCCTTATGCCCTGGGCACTATTATTTATCTGCTAAGAATTAACTCTTGTTCTTAATTCATAGAAAGAAGCAGAAGTAAAGGAACGCTCTGTTTTTGACATCCCTATATTTACAGAAGAATTCCTGAACCACAGCAAAGGTGATTACTACTGGGTTTTCTGTATTCTTTGGTCTTTGATAGGGGATTTAGTTCTCAGGAGCTGGTTGCTCAAAAGCACTGTCTGATAGCCCTCCTCATTGGAGGGCTTCAGCAAAGAATGATTGTCATTTCACCCTGTGACCAGTGAGAGGAAGTGAGGGCAGTTTAGCCAAAGTTTCTTTGGCCTCTGGGTCAAAAGAAATAAATATAAATCACTAATATGGTGGCTTTACATAGCCTAGAACCCTCTATGCAAATGAAATTTTACATGGCAGTCCAGAATACAACACAAATTGCAAAGTTGAGGCCTGGAGAGATGGCTTAAAGCTTAAGAGCACTAATTGTTCTTCCACAGGATCCAGGTTCTATTCCTAGAACCCGTGTGGTAATTTATAATTCTAGTTCCAGGGAATCCAGTGAGCTTATCCCAGCCTCTGTGGGCACCAGGCACTCATGCAAGCAAAAACCCATACACATAAAAATAAATAAATCTTTTTTTTTTTTTAAGAGTGAAAGAAAAAGAAAAGAAATTACAAAGCTGATCCCATTGTTTAGCCAATTTTCCCAGATACCCCTATGTAGCCCTTCAGGCTTCTCACTGCACAATTTTAAAAAGCAAAATGTAACAAAATGCTGGGAATTGACACTGTTTGTTACAGTCTGGTATATAGAATATGTTGCTTTAAGAATTAAAATAGCTCTGGGGAGCCCGGCATTTTGTTGCTGAAATTGCTATCTAGAGTGTCATAAAGAGAATTGGGAGATGAGGAGGTAGCTAATGAGAGACAGCTAAGCAGAACTTAATAGAAGAGTCACTGGGACTCCTCAGCTGCACCTTCTCTTACCACGTGTGTTCTGGGGCGGGTATGTGTCCTCAGCTCGTGAGGCAGAGCTCCGCCAGCTTCGTAAATCCAACATGGAGTTTGAAGAACGGAATGCAGCACTACAAAAGCATGTGGAGAGCATGCGCACAGCAGTGGAGAAGCTGGAGGTAGATGTGATCCAGGAGCGGAGCCGAAACACCGTCCTTCAGCAGCACCTGGAGACCCTGCGACAGATGCTGACCAGCAGCTTTGCCAGCATGCCCTTGCCTGGTATTGTCGCCCTCTCCACACTTTCAGTGTCAGGAAGAGTGGGGCAGGGGGGGCGGGGTGCTGTTTATGTTCATAATAATGTGGACAAGCTGAACTGTCTCCCAAGAGGAAAAAAATTCCTGTCAAGATTTTCAGTGGGTGGGGGTAGGGCAGGAGGCAGAGGCAAGAGGATATCTGTGAGTTTGAGGCCCTCCTGGTCTACCTAAAGAAAGAACTCCATGACAGCCAGAGCTGTATCGAGAGATCCTCTCATAGAAAACAAAACAAGCTGGGCATGCTGGTGCACACCTTTAACCCCAACACTTGGCTCACAGAGGCAGGTGGATCTCTGTGAGTTTCCATACCAGCCTGATCTAATTCAAGGATACCCAGGGCTACATTGTGAGAAAAATCAATGAGACATATTACAAAATGTTGATATTTATTAAAATCTCCAAACTTTAAAAATCACTGATTATTTAGATTTTTGTCTAATTTTGTTTTATTATAGCCTGTTTCTTACCATTAAACCTAATTTGATATTCAGAACCATTGGGTGATCAAGTAACAAATCCTAAGGAGAGCATTTCTTCTAATCTGTTTGCCCTGTATTTACTTGTGCTTTAATGGGAAGGAAAACACACTTGTATTTACCTACACTTTCATTTTGATGATAGTCACAGCAAAAATCTTGCAGTCTCAAACCTTTTGTTATACAACTCCTCATATAAAATTATATTACCCAACTGTTTAGAGCAGTGGTTCTTTTCTGAATGGTGTGACCCTTTAATACAGTTCTTTATGGTGTGGTGGCCCCCTGACCATAAAACTGTAATTTTGCTGCTGTTAGGAAACATAATGTAAATATCTGTGTTTTCTGACGGCCTTAGGTGATCCCTGGGTCATTGAAGCCCTCCCCCAAAAAGGGTTTGCTACCAGAGGTTAAGAACTGCTGGTTTAGAGTATGTATGAGTTAGCTGTTGTTGCTGTAATAAAACATCATGTCTAAAAGAGACGTACCGAAGAGACAGTTTGTCTTGGCTTATGGTTGTAGAGGGGTCCATCAGGGTGGAGAAGTGTAGCAACAAGTGGCAGGCTTGGTGGCCAAAAGCACTAGGCAGAGAGTGCTAACAGGAGGTGGGACAAAGCTCAGAAAGCCCTCTCCCGTATCATACTTCCTGCCGAAGCCTCCACCTGGTTCCATAACCGCCTGCAACAATGCCGTCAACCAAGAACCAAGTGTTGAAGTACATAAGCCTGTGGGGGACATTTCTTATCCAAACCCTGGCAGAATATGAAGATTAGCTTCCTATCTTTGAGGTCTAAAAGTCCCTCCTATGCAATTGAAATCTTTCTGTAGAGCAAATCACATTCGTGTCATGATCCTTATTGGCATGGATTTGTTAAATGTCGTGTAGCTGAACTGCATGGGAAAGTCATCTTACTGAGTCTTTATCTTACTTCAGGAAGTGGAGAAATTCCCACAGTGGACACCATTGACTCATACATGAACAGATTGCACAGTATAATTTTAGCTAATCCCCAAGACAACGAAAACTTCATAGCTACGGTCCGAGAGGTTGTGAACAGGCTTGATCGTTAAGCACCGGTAAGTGCACACTGACAAGAGATTGATGCCAGCCCATCTTCAAAAGCGGGGTGTCCTCAGACCTCAGGGGCTGGAAGCTGGAACTTCACTAAGTAACTGAAGTGGCACCCGACTTCACTTTTTGTTGTGTATTTGCTGGAAATCTTTCTCAGTAATTCTGAAAAACAGACACAGGGTAGTTTCTCATACATATGTCAGGCTGATCTAATGGAGGCAACGTGGTTTTTGTTGTTGGAACTCAGTTCTAGTTTCCCCCCTTACTGGTTTCCAAAGGGTCTTGAAGACTCTGTAGGAAATTTTAATGGAAATCACCCAAAAAATAGTTTTCAGAACAAAATAAATAGCATTCACCTGTTAATCTGTCTTTTGTCTGATGAATAGTGCTAATTTATAAATAGTTAATGGGAACTTGAATATTTAATCCTATATAAGTAAGAAATGTTCTTACTTACCACTCAGTATCAGTGTGACTGTTGTGTGTTAAATACTGATGTAAAGTAAGTTTAGTAAACTAAACTTCAGTGAAGCAATTCACGTCTTAATTTTAAGAAGTTAAAAAAAAAAAAAAACCCATCATAGTAGCACACACCTGCAGTCCTAGACCTTATGAGGCTAAAGGAAAAGAAATGTCCAAAACCATCATGGGCTAGCACTAGTAAGAGTGTCTGAAAAAGCAAACAAACGGATCTAGAGAAGTAGCTCAATCATTAAGTATCTAAAACCTAAGTACAAGGACCTGAGTTTTCATCCCAGAACCTGCATAAAACAGCCAGGTACGCTAATATATCTTTAATTCTTACACTGAGGAGGAAGAGACAGTGCCTTCTGGACCTTGCTGGCCAGTCAGCTTAGCCTAATTAGTGAGTTCCAGACTAGTGAAAGATCTTTCTCAAAAAATGAAAGTTTTTTTGGTGGCTCTTGAGAAACAGCCTTGAATGTCTAATTGGCATGAGCATCCATACAAACACTCACCCACATTCCTAAACAAACAGTGAAGCTGAGCATGTAATCTCAGCACTTAGGAGAGAAAGCCAGGAAAGTCACCCCCCACAGGTTCATGCTCAACCTCAACCTAGTCTACATGGTGAGCATCAAGGCTAACATACCAATTTTAAAAAAAATTTTTTAGCCAGGTGCAGTGGTGCATGCCTGTCATCCCAGAACTTGGGAAGGCAGAGGTAGGCAGATCTCTGTGAGTTCGAGGCCAGCCTGGTCTACAAAGCAAGTCAAGGACAGCCAAGGCTACACAGATAAACCATGTCTTGAAAAAAAAATTTCTTTAAAGGATGCTGAGCATGGTGACTCATGTTTACTCCTTTAATCCTAGCAGAGGTAAGAGGATCTCTGTGAGTTCAAGGCCAGCCTGGTCTACACAGTGAATTCCAGGACTGTCCAGGACTACATAGAGAGACCCTGTCTCAAAAAAATAAAAACAAAAAAAATTTTAAAGGGAGAATGGGAAGATGACTCACTATTAGTTAAGAGCACTTGCTGCTCTTCCAAAGGACCCAAATTCAATTCCCAGCACCCACATAGCTGCTTGCAACTGCCCATAACTCCAGCTCCAAGAGACTTGATGCCCTCTTCTGGCCTCTGTAGTTACCTATACTTACATGTACATACCATCCCCCAACACACACACACACATACACGCACACACACGCACACACACGCACACACACACACACACGCACACACACACGAATGAAGAATGAACGAATGAATGAAATGGCAAGTCAACAAACGAGTAGCAGCAGGCTGCAGAAGAGATGGACAGAAAGTAGGTTTTCGAAAGAGAAGCTCCCTGAAGACTGTTTGGTACTGATGGCCAAATGTCACTTCTTTTTAAGACAGGGTCTTCCTCGTGCCTGTGCTTCCCAAACACTGGAGTTAAAGGTGTCTTGTAGTGCCATACCTGGCCAGACAACATTTCTTAAATGAAAGCGGGTTTGTTCGCTGTAATTCATAGAAGCATGGTGCCCTTGGAATATGACATCTCTAAAATAGGCAGTCCTTTGGTCTATTGATCAAATTGTTTCTTTCCTACAGACAAAATCTGGATGGAAGTCTTAAGGTTGGACCACATAGTGATATAGCCATGTATTAAAAAACAAGTGATGGACTGGAGAGATGGCTCAGTGGTTAAGAGCACTGGCTTCTTTTCCAGAGGACCCAGGTCCAGTTTCCAGCCCCACGTGGCAGCTCACAACTGTCTGTAACTCCAGTTCGTGGGATCTGCCATCCTCACACAGACATACATACAGGCAAAACACCAGTGCACATGAAATGAAAATAAATTAAACACACACGAGGGAGTAGCAGAGTGCTCCTTGGGAGCGATGTGCATTTGAATCTCTGCCCTCCAGGTACAGGAGTGCCCTCATCTGCATAACCTCAACTCTAGCTTGGGTTAGAGTTTGAGCAAGACGTGTGAGAACACATTAGGCTCATATCTCTCTATCTAATGAGGCCACATGTACCAGCAGAGACAAAGGCAACATAGTTTTTATCCTTCTTGGTTGAGCCTTTGGGTGGTGACCATGTAAGACAATTAATTAGTCTTTAGTTTTGGTCCTGCTTAGATGAGAACAAGATTATGGTCCTTCTATCAAGCAGCCAGATGGAATGGACTGGACTTCTAAGAGATGGCGGCACTCCCTGTAGAATAAAGAAGTGGCATCACTCCTGCCACTTACAAAGGGAACAGCTTGTAAATCTAGGCCTGGGACTCTAAGGAGTTCATCTTCCTTCTCACACAGTGTTTCCAATTACCACTCTTGTAGGCTTAAAAAGAGCGAGCTGGGAGACTCAGCATGGAAGATTGTGAAAGAAACCAGTAGTTGATAACATGGAGTCTTTTCACCTAAGGGGAGGGCAATGGGTTCACTTATGGAGCCAAAAGTGGCTTTTCACTTTGAGCATATGCCAGTGAGACCCTCCTAAAGCTGCCTGCCATACAGCTGTGAACTGTAGTGGCTGCTCTCTGAGGCGTCTTTGAAAAACCTAGGCCATTATCAGTCTCCTTGATTTTAACCAAAAGTATTTTGTCCTTGAAGAAAATGTCTGAAACTGTGAACTGCTCTATTACTACAGATTGTTACAATTTCCCATGCAAACGTAACCAAGCTCCCCCACCCCCGGCTGTCAAGGAAAACAATTAGGAAGACTGTGATTAATACTAGCTTGGTCTCATTATACACATATGGATAGGCAGACAGCTAGGCCTGATGCCCCCAGCACTCATGGTGCCATTAATTACTCTGACACCAGCTTGGCAAAGGCTTCGTGCCATTGTCAGGAGTCAGTGAATAAAGTGAAGCTAGTAGGCCACAAGTTTACAAGTCTTAGAGCATATGGGAGCTGGAAAAGGCCTTTAGAAATCCAGCATTGTGTGTGCGTGTCTTATATGTATCTGTAGTGTAAGTGCACTCTTTCAAGCGTGCACATGTGAGAGCCAAGAGAGCGGTGTCTGGAATCCTCATCTGTCACCTCAGGGAATTTGGAGCACACCAGCAGGCCAGTGAGCACCAGAGGTCTCCTTGTCTCTGGCTCACCTGCACTGGCATTTTAAGTGTGTACCCCCCACCCATCTTACGAGGGTCCTCATGCTTGCACGGAAGCGCTTCACCCATTGGCCTCTTCTCCAGCTCAGAAAACCAGCATTTTGTCTATGCAGAAGCTGAATCCCAAAGAGGCGAGATACAGCATCTGAAGATACCTGAGTAGATGATGTCAGGAACCAGGGCTAAACATGTCTAAACTGGCAGTCAAGGGCTTCTGAAGCATAATGTGACCAGGGTGAAGCAGGGCTGAGGTGCTCAAACTTAGAACAGAGCGTTAAGGTAAATGCTATGATTATGATGTTGGTGACTTTGGGCCAGCCACTTTTAAAATATTTTTATGAAACAGAATGGAAGAGGTATCCTAGCTGTCACTTTTGTGGCTAGCTAGCACCTAGAGACACAAATGGAGCTAGGAGAGTGTTATGTTGAGAGGAGATCACTTTAATGACTGTCCATAGTCTCTGTATTGCCCAGTTTCTATCGAACCACATGATTTGGCTGTTTGAAGAGTGAAAATTATTCTTTCTGTGTGATTTATTTTCATTACGTTTATTTACTGTATCTGTTTGTCTTTCTGTCTGTCAGTCTGTCTTTGTCTATGCATGGGGACTTTTACATGCCACAGTGTAGATATAGAGATCAGAAAACAACTTGTAGGAGTTGGTTCTCTTCTTCCACTCTGTGGGTCCCAGAGATAGAACTCAGGTCACTCTGCTTGGCAGCCAACTTCCCCAGCCACTGAGCCATCTTGCTGGTCTGATAACTGTATTCTTAATCAGTAAGAAACTATTGCTATCATATAAGAACACATTCCTGTACAGGCAGATATCTTGAGCTTTGTGTTACGGAAAACTGGTTTTGATTGGCCATACATCCTGTGGACTGAAGTGAGTCACTAATTTCCCTCATTAGATTTGTCTGATCATGGCTTTTTGATGAGCAGCTGCTGAAGCAGTGCTGTATTCCTCATTGAAATGTTGAAATGTCTCACTGATGCTGCCTGAAGCTTTATGAGTTTGTTATTTCATATTTTTTTCATATTTTCTCAAAAATCAAACAAAGCATTTTAAAATCCATAATCTCTAATTCCTTTTGATTGGCAGTTACCTTTTTGGTGTTATCTCTCTCTCTTTCTCTCTGTTTCTCTCTCTCTCTCTCTTTATTCTACAGATTTTAGTGCTCCAAAATGGACCATGTTCGCTTGTGCAGAATGAGAAGTCATCCATGAACATATGAACTGAGACGGGGCAGAGGACTGCACATCTCTCCCTGTGCAAGACTGTCAGTAAGTGAAATGCCTTCACCCCAGCAAGCTGTGTGAAGGAGCAGCAAAGGCGGATGTGTGAGCTCCGCAGAAATGCCATGTGAGAAGCTCTGAGAGTGTACAGCCCCTCACTGTCCTCGTCTTCTTAGGGTCCTCTCATTTCCATTTCTGCTCAAGTAGACGCGCATACATTCTTCCGACAGTGGTGACCCTGAGACTGACATCTCCTCCACAGCAGAAAGGAAGGTTCTCATTGTGACATTCCACTCCAGTTTTCTTACCTAGACGTCCCTTTTCTAAATGCCTCTGGTGGGGACTGCTTTCCTTCACTCCCACCAAGTTACATAGCTCCATTTTCTGACCTCTGGGCTTTGTTGCTCAGCGGGGCTCTGAAGGAGAATTCTCATTGGATGAGCCCAATCTTCTCCCATCACTGCCCTGCTGTGACTCCAAAGAAGAGAGCGTCCTTGTTGACAGTGCCCTGTGGAGTAAGGCAGTATTTCATGCCCTCCATGGTGCTCAGTGGGAGCCAGCCCTCAGCAGGCTCTGTGATTGCTACCCTGAAGGACAATGCTCCCTCCTTCCTTCCTGGTCCTGCCTGCTGTTCTCTGAGCATTGCTCCTGCTCAGACACAGAGTCCCAGCCACAGCAAGGCTCTTCAGTCCCCATCTGTTGGCAGTGTCTTGTGGAGCACCTTTGCCAAGGAAAAGGTCACTGGTGAAGAGGGAGGAAGGGAAAGTAATACACATTTGGTGTTGGAAAACAGCCCAACATTTGACTGAGTGGAAACTGAGCAACTCTGTCTTCAGTGCACAGATTGGAGCATTAAGATCATGTGAGCTTCTTTGGAAGAAAGCTCTTGAGCTGATAAAAGGGCACAGTGGAATCTGCTTGTGTTTTGTCTTCCTCTGTAGCCACTAACTGCCGAATCTATGGAACCTATGTGGAAAAGACAGGCTTCCTTCCCTCCCTCCTTAAGGATTTTTGTTTAACCACAAAAAACAGGTTCTGTTTCTCTCCTCAGGGTTGGTTTGGGTTTGGTTTTGGGTTTGGTTTGGTTTTTTATTTTTATTTTTAATTTTTCTTTTATGCTCTAGAGCACAAGGATAAAAGTGGCAGCTGAGATCTTTGGAACCAAAGCAGAGCATGCTGAGCCCATTATCTAGGCAGTAGGCCACCAAAGACAGGAGGATATAGTGTGGTCCGTGACAATATGCCCATAAACCAGGGCACATCCAGAGCCCCTATTATGTGGCTGCACCATCCTGTCTCCTCAGCACTGTGTTCTCTTCTCCTGTTTGCTTTTTTGGATAGTCCAAAGGAAACAGCAGTAGTAACAATGGAGAATTATGTGAACACATCACACTTTATGCACTGAAGCCTGCACACCACACAGTTAGGAAAAGACGCCTTCCTCACTGCTGCACAGCCAGTGAGCTCTGCGGCCATTGTGCTGTCCTGGCTCCCTGCCCTCATCTGCTGCTTTTGCCGCTTAGATCGCTTGCCTCCTAAGCCAATGCTAGAACTTGCTGTCTGTGGCAGAAGGACACCCAAGCTGGTTCTGGAAGATTATGTCTGCCTTCTGCCAGATGCTTCCTGTCCTTTCTTCCTTCCTCCTCATATTGCTGTCTCTCTTTGTATGCAGTTCTGTGCCGCTTCCATAGCACTGATTTTATGACTATGACTTGGTCCAAAGATCATCATTCCCCTCTTTCTAGATGTGATACCTCATCTTGTCTAGGGACATTGGCGTAGCCAGAAGAGAACCTACAGAATGGAATCCTTGTCACAGCAATAGCTCCCCAGTCTCTTGACACCTGCCTTCCAGTGGCTGGGATTCAGGTTGTGTAGAGCTGGTCTGTGGCACCTCTTCTCACCTCCATGCTCAACAAAGAGGAGGTGGTCAGGGTGCAGCCTGACACAAGGATTTATTTCCGGGTAGGTTCATAGTTGACTCTGCACCTACATGCTCTCCTCAAGAAACAGGCAGTTACCTATTCAGTGTTACACATTTCCTTCCTGCTTTTTATTAAAACACAGCAGCAGCTGGGGGAAGGGAGATGAGGGGTTTTATTTCTGACAAGTTTTAGAAAAAGAAATACTGTGTACATGTGTTTGGAACTGTTAAATTGCCAGGTTTCTGTACAAGTGTTTTGTAATTAAACTTTTAGATTTTCTTTAAGAAGTTGATGTGCTTGCTTGACATTTGTCTCATTAAAACTTTTCTGCGTTAAATTCATGTGACCAGTTTTACTTGGATTGTAACAAGAAAGCCCTGCTTCTGCTTTTCCCTCTGAAAGACTTCGTCAGCTCTCCATTAATCAAGTCTGTTAGGCTTTTAGAGCAGTCACACTTTCATTTTACTAATTGCTTCTTCAAAATGTGTCTTTTACCTGTTTGACAGCGCAGCTCTTTCGATGTTCCTTACAACAATACAGTGAGTTCTAATTTGCTTTATGAGGCAGTAGAATTCTGGAGGCAGCTTGAAGGATGTTTTTAAGTCAGTGACTCTAAAGTCCCTTGTTAGTTGCTCTTTTGACAGAAGAAATGTTGTGCTTAAGTTTCTGCTTTTTAAAAATAACCACACTTACCAATCAAAATATTTTTAAAGGAGATTTGTGACTCTCTACCATGCTTTTGAAATCTTGAGGATGAGGCGGCCTTGGCTTCAAGAACTCGCTCTTCTGGAGGGAGGTGTATGGCATGGGAAAGCCTTGCGTTGTGTCCTCTCAGGCCTCCTCTTCTAGCGTCACAAGTGCCTTGGCTTTCCTACAGTAGTGTTAGAAGGCTAGAAGTAGGTAAAAGAAACCACCATATTTTGAAAAGTGGCAAGAACCATCATGGTACCAGAGTTAGGACCGGGTTTGATTACATTTAACAGAAACCTAAATCAACAATGGCTTAAATCAGAAATGTGACTCGCTCATAAAACAGTATGCACCCCCCCCCCAAAAAAAAAAGCCTGTTAAAGACTGACACAGAGGTCCCTGTCTGTACCACAACATAGCCTATCTCTCAAGGTCACCTTGTGTTCCAACATAGCTACTTGGCCAGCTGCCAGCCCTTTGAAATTCCTGGCAGCATGAAGAGGAGGAGGCATGGACAAAATGAGCAAGGCTGATTTCCCAGCATCTTCCCTGGAAAGCACACTCACACTGACAGTCGCGTCACTCTAGCTGGCTCTCAGAACCCTGGAAACACCATCGTGGTGTGGACATCACTGCGCAGTCTAGATGTTTTAGTAGGGGAGAGGAAGAAATGAACATAGAGTGGGCAACAGAGGTTTTCCTGTTTTCATGAATGCTACATTGTTTCTCCTTTGCTTCTTCACCACTTGAAAATAACCCCATAATTCTTAGAGCTTTCTTTTTCCCAACAGCTGGGAAACAAACTGATTTCCGTGTGGGTTGGTGTCTCCTGTTCACACCTTAGCTTCTCCCCAGCTTCAGCAGCTGGTGGTCAGGCTTGGCAAAAGACAACAACGAAGCAGGTGCTAATGCTTGCCCGGAGCACGTGCTCTTTCCTAACTGCTCTGCAGTCATCACATTCCCTCCGTGAGGGTGGGGATGTTCAAGTATTGTTTGGTGAAAAAGCTATAACTACTTCCGGTTTTGTGAAATAGTTTCCTGCCTCATAACCAGGACTTCCAAGATAGGAGCTTTTTCTTTGAGCTGTTTATTTACCTTTGTCACAAAGCATGTACTCACATGTATACTTTAAAATACCTACCAATGTAAACACTGGCTCACATGCCAGCTCAGGAAAAGGGGACTGAGAGTCAAAAGTGTCTGCCCACTCGCCTAGAAACTGTTTCATGAAAATATGTGTCTTCGGGAGTCTCTGACTAGAAACAGGAATGTAAGTTCCAAAGAGAAACCTAAGTAACGGCACTGGGAAATGAGGAGCAGGCAGTGCAGATTTTCTGAAGGATTTCCGTGAATATCTGTAATGGTGCATCAGTAGGAAGCTGTGAAACTGATATGTGTGTTCTCAGTGTGACTCTCCAAACAATAAACTTTAGCTTATTGTTTGTGGCTACAGAAGCATTCATGAGACATATTTCTGGGGCTGGAAAGATAGCTCAGTGGTTAGAAGTACTAACTGGATCCTCTTCCAGAGGGGGTTAGAGTACAGTGGCTTACAACTGTACTCCAGTTCCAGGTGACCTGATACCCTCTTCTAGCCTCCAGACAGGCATGCAGTGGTGTACATATAAATACCTGCGTAAATAAAGATTGATAGAGACTAGTAGGAATTAACAGAGGTGTACTTAAATGGTTCTGACATGGGGTAGCTTGAATTAAATTTCAAATGAGGAAATATTACTTGTGTGTGTGTGTGTGTAGGGCAAGGGCAGGGTCATCCTCTACTGATCTCTGCCTTATTTTTTGAGATAGGACCTATCTTCCCTGAGGCCAGAACTCACTAATTGGTTGGACTAGATTTGATTGCATTCAAAGAAACCTAAGTCAACAATGACTTAAATAAGAAGTGTCTCTCTAATCTTAAATAAGAAGTGTCTCTAAGTGGCTCATGCCTTTAATCCAAGCAGTCAGGGAGGCAGAGGCAAGTAGACAGTTTATCTCTCATTAGAAAAGCAAAAACAAAATATAATTATGCAAAAAAAAAAGCCAATCCAAGACAGGCGTGGAAGACCTGTCTGTATCATAATATACCGTCTTTCTCAAGGTCATGCAGCACTCCAACAAAGCAGCTTGGCAGGCGTGCTCTGAGTCTGCCTGTCTCTCCCCTCTCCCCAAAGCTAGGGTTACAGACATGCACCATCATAGTGCGGCTTTTACATGGTGCTAGGGATCTGCACTCAGGTCCTCATGCAGGCATTTTACCAGCTGACCCCCCAGCCCTAAGATAACGTTTTTCCTTTAAATTCTTTTGACACATTTAGGGACTGAGGAGATGGATCAGTGGTTAAAAGCACTGGCTGCTTTTCCAGAGGAACTTAGTTCAGATTCCAACAGTTATAGGCCGTTTACCTATAACTCTGGTCCCACAGGATCTCACACCTTCTTCTGGTCTTCTTACATAACAGCCATGCAGTTGAGGCACAGACATACATGCAGAGTAAACATCTGTATACAAACCTATAATGTCATTTGGTCATTTTCACCCCAGCTATCCTCTCTCATCCCCTCCCACTCCTCCTGAACCTTTCCTTCCCAGCATGCTCCCCTCTCATGCACACTAGACAGACCTTTACTACCGAGCTACACTCCCGGCCTCCTGTTGTCCGTTTCTTTTTGTTTGCTTGTTTATGGGATGATTTGCAAGTTCATGTGTCACCCCTTGCACAGGGTTCCTGCTCTCATTGGATTCTTCCCATTTTAATATATGTGCTGCTAACGTGAGTTTTTACATGGGTTAAACTAGCTAATCACATACAACATTTAAAATAGTGCCTGTCATAGAGTACAGAACATACATAAACTTAAACTTTTTTTAGAAACTCAGGCAGAAGAGAAGCAGCAGCTGGGCGTACTATAAGCTGAGTAAGTAGTCTGTTCTGCTTTTGATATGACTTATCATTTAATTCCTTCCACAGCGTTATATTACACCCATTTTATAGGTAACTAAATGAAGACTGGGGTTGTGGGATGGTAAGCAATTTGCATAGTATGAAGCTAGAAATAAGTAGGGGAGTTTTTGTTTTGTTTTGTTTTTTGAGAGAGTCATACTACATCGCCTTGAACTTACAGAGTCCTGCCTGCCCCTGCCTTCTGAGTGTTGGGATTAGAGGCCTGGCCTCTACCACCACACCAGCCCCAATTGGTCCTTTTTTGGATGGTTGGTTGGTTGGTTGGTTGGTTGGGTTTTTTAGAGTCATTGTTGCTGTTGTTGTTTGAATTGGTTTGGTTTGGTTTGACAGGGTTTCTCTGTGTTTTCCTGGTCATCCTGGAACTCTCTCCATAGACCACACTGGCCTGGAACTCAGAGAAGCACCTGCCCCTGCCTCTCAAGTGCTGGAGTTAAAGGTGTTCTGCACCAGCATTCAAGCTGTGTCTTTTAAAAGGACTTATACATATTTCTATATGTTAGACTATACATAGTTCTAACTCCACGTTTCACCTTAACCATACTGTTACTAAGACTTTTTTTTTTTTTTTTCAAGTGTTTTGGGGTCAGTCTGTTTTTTCTTTGTTTGGCATCTCATGTAGATCAAGCTGGCCTAGAAATTCACTAGGTAGCAAGGATGAACTTGAGTCCCTAAGAACTGGGGTTATAGGTATGTTCTACCATGCTGGGCTGTTGCAGAGATACTGGGTGAGACCAGAATGGATTCAAGGCAGCATCAGAGTCTGGTGGGTCTAAGAACTGGATATGCTGTTGAATGTCTTTGTGTCACCAGCTGTTCTAGGTCCCAGACTCCATAGGGTTTATAGGCTGCTTGGAGGAGAAATTTATAAATTAACTCACTAACCCCAGCCATTATCGACGCATAAGAAGTGATATGAACTATGGGAGAGGAAAAGTCTGTCTCAAAAACTGTATTTGAGTGTGATAGCCCACACCTTTAACCTCAATACCGGAAGACAGAGACAGGCAGGCCTCTGTGAGTTCAAGGCCAGCCTGATCTACAAAGCTGTCCAGGACAGCCAAGGCTCTGTTACACAGAAAAACACTGCCTGAAAAGAACAAAAACAAAACTATCTTTTGGAGAGAAAAAAAAATTGATTTGAAGGAGCCAGTGAGACTGGGGGAGTCAAAAGGTAACAATCATGAGGCAGAAAAGGAAGAAGGAAAACAAACAAACAAACTGGTGAGGCTGGAGCAGTGTGAGGCATGGTGACTTTGGAGTCAGCAATCGTGCAGAGCCTTGTTAGGAAGGAATGGAGAAGGACTGTGAACAGATCTCAGTACTGATGAGGGGCAGGTCCATTCTGAAGGAGTCTTTACCGCTGTGAAGAGAATTTCAAGGAAAGAAAAAGAAGAATCAGGAGCCCAGTTGGGAAACTGGCTCAGAGCCAGGAAGTAGCAGCACACACCTTTAATCCCAGCACTCAGAGGCAAAGGCAGGTGGATCTCTGAGTTTGAGGCCAGCCTGGTCTACAGAGTGAGTTCAGGCCAGCCTGTGCTAAGACCAAAAGACCGAAAGAAAAGAAAGCTGGCCCATGAGTCCAGTAAGAAATGACAGCTATGTCAGTGAGTTAGAAAAGAGCCAGTAGTCTCAAGATTTAATTTAGAATTATAATGGACCAGCAATGCTAGGGGATTCTGTATAAACAGAAGAATAAGAAATGATTCAGGCCAGAGAGATGGCTCAGAGGCTAATAGCACTGTCTGCTCTTCCAGAGGTCCTGAGTTCAATTCCCAGTAACCACATGTTGGTTCACAACAACCTATAATAAGATCTAGTGCCGCCCTCTGGTGTGAAGCCGTACACACAAAGAATATAGTATACATAATAAATAGAAGAAGAAGAAGGAGGAGGAGGAGGAGGAGGAGGAGGAGAAATTATTCCGTGGGTATGACTCAGTAATAAAGTATTTGGCTAGCAAGCTCAAGTCCTGAGTTTGAACCCTTATACACACTAACCTCTAGCATTTGTGCTTTAGCAGATGTGAAGGAAAAAAATCAAGAATTCTGTTTTGAGGCTGGAGGTGTAGCTCGGTTGGTTGTGTGCCTGCCTAGTGCATGAAGTTCTGGGCTGCATCCCAGCACTCTGGAGGTTAAAGCCAAAGGGCCAAAGTTCAAGGTCATCCTTGGCTAGAAAAGAGACTTTGAGGTCAGCCTGGTAAATTTACGTGGTGAGACACTGTTTTAAAAACAAAACAAAATTCGTTTTAGACCAGCTAAACTTGAGATTAGCCATGAGCAGCTGGCTTAAATCTCTGCTATCAGTTTTAAAAATTCCTTTTAGCTCTTAAAAGCCTGTGGTTTCCCTGAGCTCCTGGTCAGGTCACTGTTGGCGGACATTCTTTCCATGCTCAGTGCTTATGCACGGAGGCTCACTTACTCGAGCTGCTCACTGAACTATGAAATTAAGGAATGGTCTCCTTTTTAATTCTTCAGGCTCCTTAGGAAAAGAAAATTTAAAACCTTGCATCTGCCTTTGTTTAAGATTGGCCAAAAGCAGCTGAGTGTTGTAGGATATAAAAATCATACCATAAGCTGATGGCTAGAGAAAGCTGCGAAGTAATGGAAGTGTGTGCCGGAGAGACTGGCCAGAAATCAATTTGGCATCATTCAAAGAAGGGTAATATGAGGAGACATGGGAGATGTATCCCAGAGCAAATGGCATCTGAAATGGCTTTGCCCTCCTCTCATCAGCTGGGTCCAAGCAGTGCAGTATGAGAGGATAACCTATTATTCTCCAGGCTGGTGGATGTTTTAAGTAGCCTTCTATTTATAAAAAGAAGCTCTCAGGTTTGGTTTTGTTTTTTGGTGGGGTTTTTTTCTTTTGGGTTTTTTTTTTTTTTTTTTTTTTTTTTTGAGGCAGACTAATGTGGTCACTGGATTTCACTCACTGCTGTGAGGACAGTGTTTTAGGTGTAGTCATTCATTCCATTCACACATTTCCGGGTGCTTTGGGTGGAAAGCTAAGGAAGCCCCTCAGCTCTGCGAGCTAGCCAGTTCATTGGACAACAGTAAGAAAAACATACAAAGGGTAACTAACCACAATGGGGTCTGATAAGTGATCAGACAGCTGTGAGCAAAGTACTCCGGAAACTACAAAGGGAGGGTTCAATGGTTGTGCTACCAGGAGGTCCAAAAAGGGCTTCACCGGGACAATGCCATTAAACTGGGCACTACAGCAAAAAGTTTTTATAAAGAAGCTAGGAAGGACCATAGCTCTGTGGTAGTAATGTGCAGGCCCCAGGTACTGCGGAGACGAGGAAGTGTTTGGGAAGTGGGTTGTAATGAGCTCCAAATGCCATGCTGAGGGACTTTTAATGTGTAGCAGAGGGAGAAATAACCACAGCTGGTTCTGCAAAGTGGCAGCATGAGAAGATAATAAACCAGCTCAAAGGTTCATACTCATTGTTTTTCTTTTGTCATAAATCCCTGTGGCAATCCAGGGCTATGGATGAGCCCTTCTAAAAGCAATGTTTTCAACTATGTAAAAAAAAAAAAGTTAGCCAGATGTGTGTGGCCTTTAATCCCAGCACTCAGGAGGCACGGGTAGTTGGAGCTTTCTGGAGGTTGAGGCCAGCCTGGTCTACGAAGGTAGTTGCCAGCCAGCCAAAGCTACATAGTGAGACACTGTCTTAAAACAATAACAAAAAATTAGGAAATCAACTATGTTGAAAGGTAGCTATCAGAAATATTAAAAATGGTCTGGGTGGTGGTGGTGCACACCTTTGATTCCAGCACTCGGGAGGCAGAGGCAGGTGGCTCTCTGTGAGTTCGAGGCCAGCCTGATCTACAAAGCAAGTCCAGGACAGCCAAGGCTACACAGAGAAACCTAGTCTTTAAAAACAAACAAAAAAAATTTAAAGTGTATTATAGAGACACGTTTTTGCTCCCCAACAAAGTCCTAAATAACATGACTAAGATAAGCATAGTGGAGAATACCTGTATTCCCAGGTAGAGGTAAAGAAAGAACAAAACAGAGTATGGGTTACAAGTGAGAGGGATGGAAAGAGACACTGTGCTGATAGGCCCACTGGAGAGCTTGGGGAAGGCAAGCTGGGGCATATAGAAGTGGCTGGAATTGAGAGTCTTTATGGCGTGCTCATTGCTATATAGGCATGAGTGGTGAAGCCTCTCTGCTAATGGGCTAGCCCTTGATAGGTAAGTTTGGATATGGGGTAGACTTAAAGGAAGCTTAGGCCAGGTCACCTACCAAGCTCTGCTATCCCTGGGGAAAGGTTTGATGTTTAGGCTTTGCCTCACTAACAACTGTGACTATGTTTTCCCTTCCCTTGACACCAGAAGTGCACATGGACAGAAACAGCTTTTCTACCAGCCAAAATGAGTTGGCATCGCTGCAGTCGCTAGAGCATGTTCTTGCATAGGTTGCCTACAGGAGATTCAGCAAAGGAACTGTGCACCTGGAAAGGACACAGCCAGGCACGCCTTTTGTCATGGCAGCGTCTAGCAAATATACTTGGGATATTTACGGCACCTCCCTTGGAACCAGAGGAAAAACTGGGCATGGCAGGATAGGTTTTTAGTTCCGATACTCATGAAGCAGAAGCAGGCTGATCTCTTGTGAATTCAAAGGCAGCCTGGTCTCCATAATGAGTTCCAGGCGACTCAAGGCTACAGAGTGAAACCCTGTCTCAAAATTAGGAAGAACTGGCTGTAAGTAACAAGACAAACCCAGCACAGGGGGCAACTGAAACCACAGGAAAGGCCAGAGACTACAAAAAGATTATCAATTGTGGTCATGCAAAGAGGGGGCTCACCCTCTGAGGACTTGAGCCAAGATTGATCATGCCCTCATCTTCACTCTAAACCGAAGGATCTTTCCTGAGGAGCGTGACTGTTAAGGCAGTAAGAACTGCTGCAGGATGTGCTGTAATGAGCTCCAGGTATTTAATGAGACAAGTGCTGTTGCTACAAGGGCTAGAGCTCAGTGCCTCAGTTG
Source organism: Psammomys obesus (assembly GCF_907164565.1). Classification (NCBI taxonomy): domain Eukaryota; kingdom Metazoa; phylum Chordata; class Mammalia; order Rodentia; family Muridae; genus Psammomys; species Psammomys obesus. The sequence continues at coordinate 17,972,967 of NW_026596039.1, forward strand.
AAAACTGAGAGGGTCAGTTTGCGCTGCAAAAGGAGGCCCTGTTGAGTCCTTGGGTTGAAGAAGGTGGAGAGGAAGCTCTCATTTTGAGATTCTGTGTTGCTGGGAAACACAAAATCTTCTGGGAAAGGCCTTTGTTTTTGTTTTAATTAGGTAAAGATTTTACATGCAGGGAGCAAGTAGCTGACTCCAGGCTCCAAGCTGTCTCCAGAGGAAGAAAAGTTAAAAAAAAAAAAATGTGAAGGAATAAACAAAGACATTTGGTGGAGGTGGGGAGGCTAGGTGTGATGCTGCGTGGGGCAGCATCACTTTCCTCCAGGCCCTATTTGTCAGCTTCCAGGTGCCCCCAGTCTGCATCAGCATCTTGTCTGGGTTGAGCAGGAAAGGGCCTTTTCTCGACAGGAGGAGACCTTGACCTGCCGCAGGATGCTGTTTCACACCCTGGGCCTCATCACTGGATCCCGCTTTGCTTGCTGCTCTGGTTTCTTACGACCCCAAGAGACAGGAGGACTGCAGGGCCAGGAAGGGACCTAAGCCCAGCCTTCCAGGCAGAACCCTTTTGGGATGCCTGAGCCTCAGCTTGTCTATCTCTCAGGGGAGGGGGAAGGAAGGGCTCCACATGCTTTCTCAATGTCCCTGTCTTAAACTCATGCAGTACAAAACAAGCCAGTTCATTGTGTTCTTGGATATAAATATTGATTCTGGTTGATGTTAACATTCTGTTCATAAAAGAATGTAACATATTTCTCTCACCATATTAGACTGATGTGTTGTTTGGCCAAGAGAAGTGGAGAGTTCTGGCTTCTGCAGAAAATGTGGACATTTAAATGCATGTAGCTTTCAGAAGTCTAGGGAGCAGTCTCAGAATAGCAACTAGGGCTTTTGGCTGGCTCCAGCCCTGCACTCCTCCATCCTTGGCTCGTCACTTTGGCATTCCTAATCTCTCGCAATTAGGAAGATGCTTGGATGTCCACATCTGCTTTCATCAGGAAGGCCTATAAGGTCAGTGCTAAACATTTTTAATGTTCTTCCCCTGAGAAAAAGATCTGGGAGGTCTCCTCCTGTTTTTCCTCCCCACTCCACGTGGGAGGGGAGGGCAAAGGCTTCAGACCAGAGGGTGGTCCATCCAAGCATTCCAACCTGGGCCAGACAAGCCCAAGAATAGGATGTGCTGGCTGCCTTGGCAAGGCAAATTCCCCACGTTCCACAAGCTCTCTTCACGGGAAATCTAACTCATGAGAAAGTGGAATTCATGATGTGTATGCGTGCGCACTCGGGTGCCAGCACGTCTCACACAGACAGATCCCCTGCCCTCTGGTATTTTTTAAGAGTGGTAGAGCCTATTTCCAGATGTGTGGGAAGGCGGGCCCAGTCGCCGTGCTGTGAGAGGAGGCAGCGCCCTCTGCTGCCCCGACCAGGAAGCACCGCGGTGGAGGTAAAGGACTGGAAAAGCTAGTCTTGGTTTAAAAAAAACAAAAACAAAAACAAAAACGGCTCATCGTGGCATGCTGGAGGCCTGTACCTCCTTTCTCTTCCCACTGCGAGCCTGCAAGGGGCTGACTGCCCTTGGACTAGCTGGTTCTTTTGATGTTCTGTAGCTGTGAGCCAGCCAAAAATGAGGATTTGCAATAAAACTCCAGCGTCCCACAGCATCTGCGGCGTTAGTTCCGAGGTGAGAGGCCGAGGCGCTGACTTCTGCCTGAGAACCTGGCCAGCAGCCCCAAGCCCGGCGGGACAATAGGGGCAGCGTGCCTACGAGGAGGCCTCCGGCCGAGAGGCAGCCCTGCGGCCTCACTGTGCCCTGGAAGGCGCTGGCAGAGGGCTGGCTGGCTCCGAGGCTTCCAGCAGAGTGGAAGTTGCCATGGCTCAGCTCAGGCGTACTGGCATCTCCACAGCCAGGAGCTGGCAACCCAGACGGAGGAGGGCCCCGCCCCTTTTCCCCGTTTCCTGCCCAGAAGGAGGCTCTGCAGCACTGCCAGAGCCGATTCGCTAGGGAGAGGGAGGGAAAACGACAGAGAGAAGAGAGAGATGTAGTGGGAGAAAAGGAAGGGGGTAGGAGAGGGAGGGAGATGCAGAGGGGCAAGAGAGGAAGAGGAGAGGAGGAGGGAGAGGGGGAAAGGAAAAGAGGGGAGGGAGAAGAAGAGAGATGAGAGAGGAGTGTTTGTATGTTACCTGCACGCACGCCCAGGTGCAGAAGGCTACCTAAGCAAACTTATTGGACAGCCTTTCAGTTTTGCAAGAGAAAAAAAAAAAAAAAAAAGAAGACATAAGACAATCAGTTTCTGTTTTGAGGGAAAGGTTTTTATTTATTTATTTTTGGCAAAGTGAGCTCCTCTCTGCTGGGAGAACCGAAAACCCAATTCACCAAGCAGCCCCTAACAATAATGCCCTTCTCTCTCTCTGGGACCAATTTCCAGACAACACAGCAGTCCTGACAAGGTCAACAAGCCAAAGCTGTGAGCGCAAGATCTTTATCTACGTGGGAAATAAGAAAATCATTTGACTGATAAAAGGAAATACAATAAATAGCATCTAAATTCCTGGCTGCATTCCCCCGAGCCCCTCCTCTGCAAGGGAAAGTGCCAGGGCAGGAATACAACTGCCACTACAGCAGGTTTAAAAATAGCACACTGCACACAGCCCTTCCTACCTTCCAGAAAGACTTCATTACCGGGTGCTCAGCCCTGAGCCTGCAGAGCTGCTGCCGGCGCTCTCCTACCCCTGCTCTGGATTTTTCTTCTTTGGAAGCATGAAGGCAGCGGGTGTGATACATTCCCTCCAGCTCAGCTAGTTTCAGTCCTAGCACGTCTGGCGCACACAGTGAAAGTCCATTGTATTTAATGGGGTGTTAACTCTGTTTATTCTCTAGGACTTGTGCGGTAATTTTACACTCTGCAAAACTAGCAACTTGAACCTGAAGTGCTTTTCCTCCCTCCTCATGCCACTCCAATGGGCCTCTGGCTCCAGGTCCTTTTGCAGGCTTAGTGGTTTCCCAACTGGGACAGCCAAAGTTCTAAGCATGTGGGAAGCTCCTTCCCGTACCTGTTAATGCTGCTGTGGCCTGAGACAGGTCTGCATCTCTTAGAAACTCATTTGTGCCATCTATTAAATGGGGGTTTGACTCTGCCTCCTTTACCTAGAAAAGCTGTTGGCACTGGTCCTTTGGTTCTCAGCTGGTCACTTTTGGGCATCCTTGGAAGATTGTTAATGTAAGTGACCAGATGATGTCTGCTAGCCTAGATCTGAGCCCCCATCAAAGTAAATAAGACAATGGCGGCTGGAGAGATGGCTCAGTGGTCAAGAGCACTGGCTTACAGAGGGCTCTGCCTAACAGCTCACTGCTGCCTGTAACTCCAGTTCCAGAGAATCCACACCCTCTTCTGACCTCTAAGGGCACTGTGCGTACATTCATACATGTAGAAATATCAATATGTGAATTTTAAAACTTAAAGCTCGAGCTGTACTAATAAATTATGCTAGCTATATTTGAGCTCCACCTTCCCTATTTCTCAGGGCTGATTCACAAATCCAGGCCTTATGGAACATCCAGGTCTCCAACAACAGGACATCATCTGGCCCATCCAGCTTCTCCTTCCACATGTGGACACCCCAGATCTGCCTCTCTGGAGTTCCTAATCTGTTTCCGTCTCCCTCAGGCCTTTTCCATCTGTTGTCATGCAGACTCCTCAACTCAGTTTGTCCAAAACTAAGAACAAATTCTCCCCAAGCCCACATCTTTTCTGGGACGCTGGTGCTGGAGAACTGTGTGTCCCTGTGCACACTTCTCCCCGGGTCCGCGCAGAAATTCTGCCCTCACCAGATCAGTCCATTCACAGAAGGAATCCTGCCAAGCAGCCCTTCCTCCTGCTGCCTCCCCCCCCCCCCCGCCTTGGCTGTCCACTGGCTCTCACAACCTCCATTGTCATTCCTCAATACTTCTGCAGTTGACTTTCCCCTAGCTTTGTTGGTGGGGGAGAGCAGTGTCTGATTTTCCCTCCTCAGACCCTTGGCAATGCCTTGTATATCACTACAGGAAAATATTTTCATTTTTATTCTTTGAGGCAGGGATTTTCTGTAGCTCAAACTTGCCTCTAATTCACAATCCTGCCCTGCCCTTCCAAGTTAAGAGCAATATTTCTTTCTTTTTAAGTTTTTTAAAATCATTAGCTCCTTATTTACTTTGTGTGGGGCTGGGAACATGTGTGTGGAGGCCAGTGGACAACGTCTAGAAGCCCTTTCATCATGTGGGACCTCAGTATCAGACTCGATTCACTGGGCTGAGCAGCAAGCGCTTTTGCCTGCTGAGCTGTTTTATCAGCCCACAAGCAATTTCTCTAAGATGCCTTACAGATATCCTGCTTCAAATAAGACAGTGGTTGTAGCTTTTGCTTTTACCTTTTCTTTTTCCTGGCCTGGGAATGGAACCCATGGCTTTGCACATACTATAGCTGCTGACCTAAAGCCCAGCCCTACTTTTACCTTTGTCTTCCATCCCATTTAAGCCTTTGGAAAATTCTGGGTTGTACAGTTGAACTGAAATTGAGCTGTGTTAAAGGACCCAAGGCCACCCAAGCAATTATACCTTACAGAATCAGGATTTAAACACAGGTCTGTCTTATGTTTCAAACACTTATTCAAAGTACTTAAGGAGTGCCAGCACTTGGGAGGCTGAAGCAGAAGGATCAAGAGTTTGAGGTCAGTTTTGGCTACATAGTGAGACAATATCTCAACACAAACAAAAAATATTTAAGGTACCTGGGATGCAACTGGTGGGTCCATGCTGTTTTCCATGTATTATTTCCTTTAGAAATCTCTCTTTCCATCCCTCCCTCCCTTCTTCACCCTTTCTCCCTTTCCACACACATACACACCCACAAGCTTCACAGGGTCCTGTGTAGTCCCAGCTGGCCTCACTACTTAGCTGAAGATGCCTTTGAGTTTCTGACCTCCCACCTCTGCTTCCCAAATTCTGGGGGGGCAGCAGCTTTACCCCTCAGTTTCATCTTCCACGGCCCCTGTCTGCCCATCAGCACGTTGTGAGGCCACATTTGACCACATTCTATTTCTGACCCCCTCCTTTCTTTCTCAACTTTGTGGTTTTTGGAAGCCTCTGTCCCACTGCTGAGCAAGGCTTTTTCTTTATCTCTTCATATCTGCAAGCACGGGGTCTACAGAACCGATTCTGTGCTGCTGATCCTGAGCCATAAGCTCTGACATCCCTGTTGCTGACCCACTTGTTGTTTATGCCTGTCTGGGCTCAGCATATTGGAGTGTGGTTATTCAGGCCTGTCTCCCCCTCTTCAAATTCTTGGTCCTTGGCATTGTGCCTGGGACACAGTAGGCTCTCGGTACAAGTTTGTTTAGTGCAATCCCTCATCTTTATGACTAATGCTTCATCTCAACCATTTTGCAAAGATTAGAATGTCTCTGAAGACTTGTTGACGTCACCTCCTTCCTCCGTGACTCTGCACCCACTTTCCCACTGAAGCCGCTGGTAGTGAGGCCAGGAGGGTCCTCCATATTACCAAACCCCACCCCACCCCCAACAGTGCTCATCCTCCCTGTCCTGGGCGCAGTTACCCGCTTCTGCAGACACTTCCTCCTTTCAGCAAGCAGCCGCTGTGTGTTCCAGCTTCTCTGGCTCTCTTGATCTTCTGGTGAGGCTCAGCTGTTCCTGTCTCCACATTCCTTCCTGAACAGACTTGACTAATCTGCTGTTTAAAATGCTTCCTCCAGCTGCAGCTCAACGCCCAGATGTTCAGTGGTCTACTTGACATCTCACTTTCTTGGCTTTTAGGTAGCTCAAGCTTAAACCCCCTGTCTCTCCCTCAGTCTTCTTTCAGTAAATGGCACAATCTTCACCTATACCCTCCCTGGGGGTTTGACTGGAAGAGAGATCCAATCCAGGGATATCCAAATACAGATTCCAGGAAATGAGGACATGCCTTCTTTGCCTCACAAGCTTAAGGACTAGAGTTCGGATCCCTAACACACACCTAAATGCTAGACAAGCATGGCAGCCCTCCTACAATCCTAGCATTTACGAGGCAAGAACTCTGGATCAAGCTGGCTAGCTAGACTAGGTCAAAGTGGCAAACCTCCGTTCAAGTGGGAGATCCTGCCTTAAGTGCAATTGAGAAAGGCACCCAGTGTCAACTTCTGGCTTCCGCATGTGCACACAGCTCTCTCTCTCTCTCTCTCTCTCTCTCTCTCTCTCTCTCACACACACACACACACACACACACACACTCACACCACACACCTTAAATATAGATTCCAACCTTTGACATGGATTCAAAACAAAACTAGATTTTTTTTTTTTAAGACTGGACTTAGGTGCCCAGCAAGGTCTAGTCTCAGCACCTTCCCAGACCAGCTTCTACTTTGCCCTTAGATCAGAAACGGGCAAGTGAGGTTTCCTAAACCATGTTCTACACAACTCACAACAAGCAAAGACTAGATCTCTCTCTCACTTTCTCTCTCTCTATTGATTATTTGTAAACTTCACATCATGCACCCCAATCCCACTCATCTCCCTGGTCCTTCATATCCACCATCTGCCTTTGCAGTCTCCCTCCACAAAGAAAACAAAAAGTAAAATAAAAAAAAAACATCTTCCTGTGGAAGCTTTAGTGTGTCACAATGTGTCACACAGTATACCCTTTTGCCCAAACAGATTAACTTGCAAAAAAATGTTCATTGCAATGAGTCACTGGTCTGGTTTGAGGCCTCTGGCTTCTGCTGTACTATCAATACTGGATCCTCACCAGAACTTCTCTTCAGATATCCTGTTGTTGTCCAGTGTCATGGAGATCCTGCAGCTTTGGATCTACAGGACTGGCCCTTTCATGTGCTCCAGCAGTTCCTAGATGGCACACATGTTGGGATGGGCCAACTCAAAGCCTTGGATCTGGGCTTGGGTGGTAGCTGAGCTGGTCAGACCACCAGCTCTTCTGTGCCCCTGACACCAGGGCCAGCTCTCCCGATTTTTCCAGGTTGAGGGGTGGGGCCAACTCACCCTGGCCACCAGGGTGAGCTAGCTTTCGTGTGCTGCCCAGGTGAGGTGCTAGGCCACTCTTCTGTTTTCTTTTTTGAGGCAAAGTCTCACTCTTTAGTGCAGACGAGTCTGGAATTCACTCTGTAGCCTGGAACTCATGTGATCCTCCTGCCTTAGCCTTCCAAAGGTGGGGATTATATGTATGAGCCACCATGCCTGGCTTAGGTATTCTATTTCAGGAAAGATTCTATTTTGAGGTTTTGTTCCAGCCCCCTTTACTTTATCCCCACAGGGTGCTGAAGACAAGACAGAGACAGGTAAATTGCAAGGATAGTTTCGTAAATCTGCAGGGGACTGATGGGAGCCAGGCCATGGCTCAGCTCACACTGACACCAGCTTTGCTATATCATCTCTTCTTTCTTGATTTTATCATCTGTAAAGCTGTTGAGTGAACGCTGGTATCTGGAGCTGGAGAGATGGCTCAGTGGTTAAAAGTACCAGGTTGCTCTTCCAGAGGACCTGGACTTGGTTCCCTGTAACCCAAGTGGCAGCTCACATATGTCTTGTGCCATCTTTGGCTCAGTGGATACGAGTACACAAGTGGCACACACGGTAAATGCAGGCAAAATACTCCTATACATGAAATGAAAACAAGTGCTTTTCATGTAAAAATATGGTATCTGTGTGACTCCGTAAGATCCTCTCCAGATTCATTCATCGTCTAAGGATTATGGAAGTGCTTGGGATCAAGAGGAGAGGAGTGCAGAGCTCACTTCCCAGGGGAAGTGGTTTTGTTAATCCCAGCTGGTCCCTCTGAGCCTCCAGAAAGGCTGTATCTCGCAGGCCTCTGCAACCCAGCCTTTATCTGAGGGACAGGCAGGGAAGAGCGAGCCAGAGAAAAGTGACTTTTCTCCAACCAGGCAGAGCCGTATCATAGGATTCCAGGGGTGCCCCCCACACCATGGCCCTAGGACTATAACACCTCAGTAACTCTGACACTGATGTTTAACTCACCTTGATAAGACAGAGTCTTATTCAGTCTCTCTGGTAGTACCGAAGTTCTCCACTGCTAATAACTAGGTGATATGGGTGCTGCTATCCTTAGACCCATCAGATAGTCAGTACAGCCTGGGCGGCTGTCCATGGCGGTCCTAACACTAGCTCAGAAGCAGCAGAGGTGAGGCTTCTGTTTAGGTCTTTGGACTGAAGTGTGGTATTTACAAGGCTGAGCCAGGACTTGTCAAGAGTCCTGGTGGAAACATGGGTCCCTGGGAGTCTGGAAGCTTTGAAAGGAAAGTATACTGCTAGCCAAATTGGCATTCTCTGCTAGTGATCTTTGGATCAGACACGGGGAGACATCCGCACAGCAAAGGCCCACCCACCTAGCCTAATGGGTCTGTTGCCCAAAGGAATGAGGAAAGGCATCTAGTCTCCTGGCTTCCAGAGTAGTTAATGGGTAGTGTCCTCACGCACAGGCTAGGAAGGGATAATGCTGTGAACAGAGAGGGAAAGCTGGGCCTGGGAGGCCTTAATTCCCGGTTCCCCAGTGGCCACAACTGAACAACAAGCCAGCTCAGGGCCTGTTTCTGTTGGATTGGAAGTGTGACATTTTTTGCAAGAAGCCTTTTTACATTGACCAAGAGGTGCAGGTGCTGCTGGCTGAGGCTGAAGTCAGTGCCGGGGAAGTCAGAACGACAAGACATTGTGGGTGGCATTGTATACCATTTGTGCCGCACAAATGCCAGGGGTCCTGGGGTAGAAGTAAGGCCTGCAGGAAGAGGAAGCTCTGATGACATGCTGGAGGGGCATCTTCAAAAGGAAAACTTGTGCTGGAGAAATGTGAGAGACGGTCTGGAAACTAGCAGCATTGGACATTGCAGGACATTGCAGGACAATGCTAGGACATTGCAGACAGAGTGGTGGAAAGGTGAAGCTGGGGTGTCTCTGCTGGGTTGTTGTGAGCTCCGAGTATACTTGGAGGTGCTCTCAGACTGTGTTGATTCTCTGGAGGTCAAGGTCATGTGTACCTACCTTCAGTCAGGAGATGAGAGCCCCCACTTGGCCATGGAGTCTGGACTAGCCTGATAAAATACCTTCCCCTTCTGGGTCTTTGTTTCCTCCATATGAGTGAACTGGGATTGGAGGGGGGAGAACCACACTACCCTAACGCAATTAGTTACTTAATTAGTTAGTTATTAATTAATTAATTTTTGATACGGTTTCACTATACAACTTGAGCCTGGAACTTGGTATTTATTAGACCAGCCTGACCTCAAATATATATATAATTTTTTTAAAAGATGACGTTCAGGGGATGGAGAAATGGCTCAGTGGTTAAGAGTGCTTACTCTTGCAAAAGACTGGGGTTTTGATCCCCAGCACCCATATCAGGTAACTCACAACTGCCTATAACTTCAGTTCCAGAGGATCCAGTGGCCTCCGGCCTTCTCAGGCACATACATACATACACATAAATGAAAAAAAAAAGTGTTTTGAAAAATGAAATTCAGCAGCTGAAGAGATCGGTGGCTAAGATCACTGGCCACTCTTCCAGAGAACTTGGGTTCAGTTCCCAGCACCCACATGGCAGCTCACTACCATCTGGAACTCCGGTTCCAGAGAATCTAACTCACCTGCAGACATACATTCAGATAGAACACCAATGCACACACAATAAAAATAATTCAGTTTTTAACAAATGAAATTCAGCTTTAAAGAGGTATCCTGTATTTTATCTTGCAAGTCTATTCCCCCTCCCAGCTAACCTTTCTCTCTCCTTTTTTATTTTCTGAGACAGGGTTTCTCTGTGTATCTTTGGCTATGATGGACTCGCTCTGTAGACCAGGCTGGCCTCGAACCCGAAGCAATCCTCCTGCCTCTGCCTCTAATCTCGCCCAGAGTGCTGGGATTAGAGGTGTGTGCCACTGTTAACCTCTCTCTTAGGAAGAACTGCAGAAGTTATAAGAAAGGTTACAGAATGTCACTTCTTTTTTTCCTTTTCTTTGGTTTTTGTTGTTTTGTTTTGTTTTTATTTTTATTTTGCTTTGTTTCAGTTTCATTTGAGACAGGATCTCACTATTTAGGCAAGACTAGCCGGGAACTCATGTAATTCAGGCTGGCCTTGAACTCAAGCAGCTCTTCTGCTGTATGTGCTATAGTTGTATGCATATAGCACGCCTCCCAGGTGTTATGAGCAGAGGCATGTGCCACCACACTAGACTAGTGCTGGTATCCCTGACAGGCAGCCCTGATGCCCACCGTCCTGCCTCCTCCCTGGGCCCCAGCACCGCATGCGCGTTCCACGCAGTTGGTTCTCTGTCTGCCAGAGCAGGCTCTCCCTCCTGCCTCCTGTCGGTTGCTAGTCATTACAGCCACTGGCCTCTTCACCTTTGCCGATGAGCACCTAACGTAGTTTATGCTTTAGATGCCTAAGTAGGTGTGTGAGGAAGAAGGCCACAGTTCTGGGTAGGGCTACTGAAAGGCAGAGCCCAGCTTGGGGGAACTCGTACCTGCCCAGGGCACTGAGCTCTGTTTTCATGCCTGCGCAGTGGGTTTGTTCTGAGACAGTGCAAGGACACAGAGGCTGTGGAGCGACAGTAGCTAACAAGGCTGTGGACTCATCACCTAAACATTTCCCTTGCTGGGACCACAGATGCCCAGACACTTGGTTGAGCACTGCTTCTCGGGGTGTTTGGGAAGTTAGCACTTGCCTGGGTACCCAGGCGAAGCCAGAGCCTCCTTGGGGCTGATGGGCCCAGGGGCATTGGAAGGCTTGAGTAGACCAGCTGAGCAGGGACACACAGTCTGTCCATGCTCCTGCTAGAGTGCTGCTCCTCCTTTGCCCTTGCACTCAACTCTCAAACCGGCATTTATGCCACAGTTCTCCTAGGGCCCTTTTTTTTTTAAGCCTCCATAATCTCAAGAGCCAGTTCTCTCTGTCTCTCTGTCTCTCTGTCTCTCTGTCTCTCTGTCTCTCTCTCTCTCTCTCTCTCTCGTGTGTGTGTGTGTGTGTGTGTGTGTGTGTGTGTGTGTGTGTGTGTG
>NW_026596039.1:17984011-17985833 GCF_907164565.1 Psammomys obesus
TGTGTGTGTGTGTGTGTGTGTGTGTGTGTGTGTGTGTGTGTGTGTGTTGCTGGGCTTGAACCCAGGGCCCTCACATACTTGGGAAGAGCTCTGCTATCGGCCTGTATTCCTAGGCTTCGGTATTTTTCTCACTAAATAGCTCTAGCTCCTGCCCCCACGTCCCTAATGCTGGAATTACAGTGTGTGCCACCATGCCAGGATAAATAACTGAAGCATTATTTGTGATAATGGCATCTCTCCATGTTTGTGTACATGGCCCTGGATGTCTCTGACTAACCCAGGCTCTTTCTCCACTCTTCCCTTCACCTTCCTTCAGTGTCCCCAGTTCTTCCACTAGCCTGACATATGGCTGATGTCTTCAAGACACCTTCCTCCCCTGAACCTGGTCCCATGGTTAGGGACAGTCTTAGGTCAGATGCTCCTGAAACAGATTAAAATTTGAATTAAGAAGCTAAAATTAGGGGAAAGACAGCAGGGCATGTGGAAGAGGAAGAAGTAAGCAAAGAGAAAACATCCCAGCCAAGGTCAGCAAACAAAATGGCAGAAAGTGGCTTTGTCCTTATGGCACAGGGAAGCCTGGGCACTTAGAGATGTCATCAGAGGTGAGAAGGCCGGGCACCTATTCTTCCTCTTTCCCAGTCACAGGGAACATAACTGTCCACATGTTGCCTACTCTGGGAACAGTCAGAGTGGTTCTGATTACCTGACCTGTCCTTGAACAGAGGGGCACAAGTGTTGGCTGCTGGGAGTGAGGGTGCAGCGATGGACAAAGGCAGAGGACATGAGGAGGTGGGGGATGTGCTGGGCTGCAGGTCAGGAGAGCAAGGGAAGGCATACTGGGAGGTATTGCCTGTGAGTGGCCCGCTCCAGACACACCTCTGTAAGTCCGAGTTCCCCTCAAGAAAAACAGGCTCCCTAAAACTATGACAGGCTATGCCGATCCCACCCCTGCCAGTCTGCAGTCCCAAGCTATTTTTGCCTTCCTCTAGTAACAATAAGCCCATTGTGCATACTTCCTGACTAATCCCCAGGGTGGCCAGAGGAGGGGAGGGGCAGGTCCAGGGATGGAGGGCTGAACCTGGGCCAAGAATTAAGGCTGAGCCACTGAGCCAAACCAGGGGTTGGAAAGACTGACTCCCAAGCTGGCCACTGCATCCTTCCCTGCGCCCTTAGCTCATTCAGTGGCTCTGCAAGACACACAGAGGCTAAGCTCCCACAGCTCCTGGAGAGCACTCAAGCAGCAGGTGCTCCCTGCCACCACCAGCTACCACGTTCCGGTTTTGTGTGCCCTACTCCATTTCTCCATGTGCCAAGCCTGTGATCTGTGTGCCCATGAAGAAACTACAAGGTCTCCTGTTCAGAGCCTAGCCTGTCAAGCCCTACCTCTGAAGGTCTTTCTGCTCCTCGGAGACCTTGAACCCTGGGGTCCAAAGGAATTTGTCAGAAGTGCTGGCACTGACCCTGGACGGGTGGGTCATTGGACAGGCTACGCATGTGCTCTGGCACCAGCAAAACAGGGCACACCCTGAATGAGACATTTGGGGAAATGAACCATCTTGAAAAAAAAAAATCTGAGTAGGGTCATAACGGGAAAACTTCGAACATTATATCTTATTTTGTGGCTCAGGCCCAGCTTTGTTTTGATTTCATCATGATCACTAGGCGTACCTTGTTTGCTTCCAGGGTTACAGCCTTGCCCAGCTGTGGCTCCCAGGAGGGGTCTGTGGAGGGGCTGGTGCTGCTGGCCAGGCTCACTCTTCTCTCCTGCCTTCTTCCTTTCTTTCTTTCTTTCTTTCTTTCTTTCTTTCTTTCTTTCTTTCTT
>NW_026596039.1:17985843-17992621 GCF_907164565.1 Psammomys obesus
TTCTTTCTTTCTTTCTTTCTTTCTTTCTTTCTTTCTTTCTTTCTTTCCTTCTTTCTTTCTTTTTTTCTTTCCTTCTTCCTTTCCTTCTTTCTTTCTTTCTTGCTTTCTTTCTTGCTTTCTACTCCACAAAGATGAGTTGCAGGCCTACTACCTGCCCGGTCCTAAGCATCTTTAAGAAGTAATGGACACGCACCCTTCCAACCTGTTCTTACAGGCAATCACATTTACAGACAAATTTTGTGAACTGTAAAATGCTGAGCGCTTCTGCTGAGTAAAGTTGAGCACCTTGCCAGGACAGCTGGAAGCCTGGGGAATGGCAGTACTGCTAAATGGTCACCTTCATCTCCAAATGTGTGATAGGCCCCACCCCTTGGGACAGTGCCTTCAACACATGAGCCTTCTAGGATTATTAGAATACAATAATACCTAAAAGTATGCCAGTATGTAATTTAAATAGCACATAATTGGTGTGAAGCAGTGGTGGTGACGGAAGGAGGGGAGCACACACGTGTGAGCAGAAGTCAAAGGACAACCTGGGTGTTGCTCTTTAGGAGCTGTCCATCTTGTTTTTTGAGACAGACTCTCTCATTGGCCTGGAGCTCCCCAGTTCAGCTAGGCTAGCTGGCCACTGAAACCCAAACAGCCTCTTCTCTCCACCTCCCCGGTTCTAGGATGACAAAGTTGCTCTTTTACATGATGCTGTGGCTCAGACTCAGGTCCCCACACTTACAGGACAAGCACTTTACCAACACTATGCCTCCCAACTCGTTCGATGTATAACTAAAATCTAACAGCTCTTTCCCGTGTACAATCTTACTCCATCCTTCCCTTCTTTCCTTAGTCTGTCCCATGTGCTTATTAAGCTGTACTGGAGACAGGTACAAAGAAGACATCTCACCTACCCAGAAGAGCTCAAGGAAAGCAGAAAAGGAGCAGAATTCCAAACTGTAGAGAAGGGGTTCCACAGCCCTGCTCCATCGATTCCAAGCAGGCAGGCCAAGGGCTTCTCCAGGTGCGGATGCCTGAGTTGGCCAAGAAAGCTTGTGCTTCAAGACCATCCTCCAAGGTCCTCGACCAAATTTTGTATTTTACTTTCTTTTCTGGGGGCTGGGTGTGGGGGGGGCACAATGTAGCCCTGGCTGAGCTGGAATGCTCCATGAAGACCAGGCTGCCCTTAACTCAGATCTGCTTCCTGATTATTGGGATGACTGTTGTAATCCTCCATGCCCAGCTTGTCAGGTTACCTTAGCTTTAGACTCTCCTCAAACCACAGTGCACCTAGTAGCCTGCTAGAAGATCTGGCCTAATTCCCTGGAAGATTTCGACCCAGGTTTCTGCCATCCTTATCCTCCCTGTTTCCAGCATCTCCAGGGGGCTGCTGAGTTGGCCATGACTACAGCAGGTAAGGGTGTCTCAGGTACATAGGGCTCTGCTCCCTGCCTTGAGTAGGGTTTGGTCATCCTAAAAGGCTTCTGAGTCTTCTGAGACTGTGGCTTAGAGCTTGGTTAGTAAAGTGCTAATCTGATCCCCAGAACCCAAGCAAAAAGCCAGGCTTCTTGGCCCACACTTGTAATCTTAGCACGAGGGAGTTAGAGACAAATGGCTCCCTGGGGCTCTAGCTACCCAGCCCAGCATAATCAGCAAGCCGCAGATCCTGGTGAGAAACCCTCTCTCAAAAAAAGCATGTGGATGGCACCCAAGAAAGAACAACACCCAAGATGGTCCTCTGGCCTCCATTCAGACACAAACACACACAGACACACACACAAACACAACACAGACACATACCATGTACAGGAATGTGTATGCACGTGCATAGACATGCACCACATATATAAAAACATGCATTCATGAATATGTGCGCACACAGACATATGTGCTACATATACTGGAACATCCATACACACACACACACGAACCATACATACAGGAATAGCACGCACATAATACACCTATATGAACCACATGTACAGGAGCATGCATGCATGTGCACATACAGATACACCAAATACACAGGAACATACACACATGTGCCACATGTACAGGAGCATGCACTCATACACATGCACATAAACACACACCAGTGAGAAGAGAAAAGCTCTTACTTAGGGCAAAATACAAACTAATACAGAAAAAAACAGAAGTAGAAAAATTAGTTTTTTGCAATTATGGAAATGTTTGATTCAAGCAAGAATCATTAATGTTCATTATGGTTTGCATTTTAAATGTCCCCCAGAAGGCTCAAGTGTTAAAGAGCTGATTGCCAGCTGATGGGGTTTGGGGGAAGTGACTGGATCATGAGAGCTTTGGCTTCATCAGTGGGTGCAATCACTGAAGAATGCACGATCTGGTAGTGTTTCTGGGAAGCAACAAAGGAGCATGTTTTTGACATGTATACCCTGCCCCTCACCCTTCTTCTCGCAGTCTCTCTCTGAGCTGGGTGGCTCCTCTCTGCCATGTCTTTCCATTACACTGTCCTGCCTCAACACAGGCTAGCACAGAGTAGGGCCAGTGACCCTGGACTGAAACCTTGGAAACGGTGAGTCCTTAACACTGTTTTTCTCAGCATTTTATCATACAAGAAGCGGCATATACAGATATGAAGACTGTTGGGTGACGTGATGAGAAACAGAATATTTACATAATCTCAAACTATCTTCCTACAAAATGCTTATTAATTACTTACAAATTGATGAGTGCAAAATGTTTATTAGTTAATTATAGTGCAACTCATACATACCATCTTTTTGGGGAGTGGGGGCATGTTTTAAGACAGGGTTTCTCTGTGTAACCTTGGCTGTCCTGGACTCACTTTATAGACCAGGCTGGCCTTGAACTCACAGAGATCTGCCAGCCTCTGCCTCCCAGAGTGCTGGAATTACAGGTGTGTGCCATATTAACCAAAGAATAAAAGTTAATATGACAGGGCCAGAGACATGACTCAGTGGCTAAGAACACTTCTCTTTCTCCACAGGACCCATGTGCAATTCCCAGCACCCATATGGTGGCTCAGAACCATCTGTAACTTCAGTTCTAGGGAATCCAATGCCCCCTGTTACTTCCATGGGCCCCAGATACACAGGTGGTATCCATACACAGATGCAGACAAAACACCCAAACACATAAAATAAAAATAAAGTAAATCAGGTAGGTGCTGGTGGACATGCCTTTAATCCCAGCACCTGGGAGGCAGTGGATCTCTGGGAATTTGAGGCCAGCCTGGTCTACAGAGTGAGTTCCAGGATAGCCAGGGCTACATGGAGAAACCTGTCTTCATAAAACAAAACAAAACAACAACAACAACAAAAAACCTAAAGTAATAAATAGATGATAGATGGATAGATAAATCATCAATGATAGATAGATAGATAGATAGATAGATAGATAGATAGATAGATAGATAGATAGATAGAAAGAAAGAAATAAGTCTTTATAAAAAGTAAGCATCCGGCCAGATGTGATAGGCATTAAATCCCAGCACTTGAAAACACAGGCAGGTGGATCTCAGTAAATTTGAGAGCAGCCTTGTCTACACAGTGAGTTCCAGGACAGCCAGGGTTACATAGTGAGACTATGTCTCAAGATAAACAAGCAAATAAATAAATATAAAAAGTCATCATCTCTTGTAATGGAGCAAATTGAACACACTCATCCTGACAACGCCAGTGTAAAGGGTACTATCTCACTTCCTCACGTCCCTCCGAACCACAAAGAATAAGAAAAACTAAGATTGAGGGACAAAGAACAAAAGAGCCAGCCTGTAATCTTTACAAGTGTCAAGGTCACAAAAGTAGAGATTGAGGAACTGTCTGGGACTGAACGCAACTAAAGACACTTGACAACTAAATCAAGACGTGATCAAAGGTGAACCTGTCCATGGAAAGACCATTATGGTGAAACTGGAAAGGAGTCTATGGATTAGATGCTGTCAGGAGCACAGTGACACAGTGTCTTGACTTCATTCACTCTCAAATGGTCACCCCGCCTCCCTCCCCCTGCACCTGCCTTATGATGTTCTCCTGGACACAAACACACCATGAGGAAGCACTTGTGTCTGCCACAGTCATTTCGGAGGATATTCTAAAGCAGCTTTGCTTGTCATGCCAGGCAAGCCTACCTGTGTGGCTGTACTCAGGCTACCCTAAAGAATGCAACAGGCTTAAACAACAAACTCTTGTTCTCATGGTTTCGAAGGCCCAAGTCCAAGATCAAAGGGCCAGCTCAGTTTCTCATGAAACTTTCCTTCCTGGCCAAGTCATGTCTGCTTCTCTCAGGGTCCTCACGGGGCCTCAACTCCACATATGTGCACTTGGGCCTTTTCCTCTTCTCTTAAGGACACTCACTCATGACACCCTTTAACCATAACTTCTTAAAAGTCTGACTCTGGGAGCTGGAGAAATGGCGCAGTGGTTAAGAGCACTGTCTGCTCTTCCAGAGGTCCTGAGTTCAATTCCCAGCAACCACATGGTGCCTTATAACCATCTACACCCTCTACTGCCCTCTTAGAGAACTAATATGCATAAAATAAATAAAATACTTTAAAAAAAATAAATAAAATACTTTTAAAAAAAAAGTCTGTCTCTAGCTAGGTGGTGGTGGTGCATGCCTTTAATCCCAGCACTCAAGAGGCAGAAGGAGGTGGATCTTGTGAGTTCAAGGCCAGCCTGGTCTATAGAGTGAGTGCCAGGACAGCCAAACTTAATCACAGAGAAACACTGTCTCAAAAAAAAAAAAAAAAAAGTCTGTCTCCAAATATAGTTATACCAGACATAAGACATAAGAGCTTCATTATACAAACCATGAGAGGCCACATGAGAGGTCACTAGTGTGAGTCAAACAGCCATTGAGAGTGGACTGTGTGGACAGTGGCGTATCTATCCAGGAGACCACTAAGCTGCAAGTAGCTGGGATGAGCTAAGTCTTGCCAGACATAGATAACGTTTCCCACAGATTCCTCAGCAAAGAATCCAGACCAACCAACCAAACAAAAAACAAACACCATACGATTTCAGTGATATGCGTATAACCAGAGTTTTTAAGGTCACAGCTTGGTCCTTCTCGGACTTTACAAGCCAGTCTTGGCCACTCATTCTCAACACACCAACTAAAGTGAAAAGCAGAGAGAGGAGATTTTTTTTCCCATGTGGCCACACTGGAAAAGGGGGGGAACAAATAAAGAAGTGCAGTTACCTCCGAAGTCCTAACATGAGGGCAAGAGGTGTGTACAGCTCAGCAGTCCTGGCCACGGTGTGGTCCCAGCCATGTCAACCCATTGTCATCTGCGCTCCTGTCTTTCCTGCAAGTGGCCTGGGGAGTTGTCAGAGCTCCATGGCATCTCTTCCTGGGAGACAGCTTCCTCCCCTGGCTGGCACCCAGCTACAGTCCCTTCCCTGCCTCAAGCATGAATTTCCTGGGGAAATCTGACCCCTTAGGGACTTTTGTTTCCATGGTCTCACAGCCAGTGAGGTGACTCTGAAGGCTGTGTGTGGCTGGCCCATCCAGGGAGGCTCCAAGGACACAGTGGCCATGATTTTTCACACTTAAGACACTTTGGGACATTGCAGCGTCATCCCAGAGACTCCACATCTCACTCACAGCCTTCTCCCCCCAAGTTACAGACCAGTGAGGCAGATGGAAGGCGTCTCTCTTGGGGAGAGAGAGTTGACACTTAGAAGCTGCTTTTGCTACAAAGCACGGACCTCGCTTGGGCCTACAAGGTGGCTAAGAGCAGGGTGAAAGTCTGGCATTCCTGCCCTCCTTCTGCCTCTGTCTTCGTCACTTTGCCTCAGGTTCCTGCTTGACTCTGCGCTGACGTGATAATCATTAGGGATGTCTGCCTGGTCAACTATCTTACCCCTGTTCAAGGCATAAGGCCGAAGAGTCCTTGTCCTAACCCAGTGACCTTGGGCTCCAGGAACAGCAAAGAACCCTAGATCTCCACAGCCCCTCTAATGATGCTGCTGCCTATGGAGAAAGCAGATAGCTCCCTTCCCCCATGGCAGCCATTAACAACATCCCAACTTCGTGTGTGACCGCTTGCAGGACCTGGGCTGAGACAATGATGAGCATGGCGCATCCTTGGCTAAACTGCTTAATAATGCTTGCCTCGTGCCCTCTGCCCCATTCTTGCTCTATTGAAACCCAAAGCTTACATCTGTACCCACACAATTGAATTTGGGAGACACTGGACCCTTTGTATTTCTCTTTTCAGTTCAGAGTGATTAAATCTTTCTTGGGCTGGAGGGATGGCTCAGTGGTTAAGATCACTAGCAGTTTTTCCAGAGGACCCAGGTTCAATTCCCACATGGCAGCTCACAACTGCTTGTAACTCCAGCTCCAGGGGATCTGGCAAAGTCACAGACATAACAGGCAAAACACCAATGTACATAAGATAAAAATAAACAAATCTTAAAATAAAAGAAAAAATCTTTTGCTAAATCAATCAATCAATTAATCAAAAAGGCTTCTTTCTCTCCTTTGTCTCGTGTGTGTGTGTGTGTGTGTGTGTGTGTGTGTGTGTGTGTAAGAGATCTCCCATATCCACCCTGCTAGTGCACAGCAGAGCCTTTGCCTGGCACCCCAGTGTCAGGTTAGAGTGTAGGGTGATGCATAATAGGCCAACAACAACCTTGGGCGCCATCCCTCAAGTATTAGACACTGCTTTTTAAATTTTAATTAACTTTAAGACATGATTGTTTTGGTGGGGGAGGTTAGTTTTTTGCTAACCTGAAGCTAGGCTGGCTAGGCTGGCTAGGCTGGCTAGGCTGGCTAGGCTGGC
>NW_026596039.1:17992631-18021013 GCF_907164565.1 Psammomys obesus
GCTAGGCTGGCTAGGCTGGCTAGGCTGGCTAGGCTGGCTAGGCTGGCTAGCCAGAGAGCTTCAGGGGTTTGCTGTCCCCACTCCCGCAGTGTGGAGATTACAGGTGTAGGTTACCACACCAGGATTTAACATTGTAATTTAAAGTTCCCATTTTAGACAAGCTGTTACTATTTAGCCCTGGTTAGTCTGGAACTTTTTATGTGGACCAGGCTGACTGACCTCAAACTTAAAGTAAGTGAATGTCACCACACCAGGCCTTAGGCTATATTCACATAGGTTCTGAGAACTGAACTCAGGTTCTTGTGTTTTCAAGACAAGCACTTCAGCAGCTAAGCTGTCTCCCAGGCCTCTGTCTCTTGTCTTCTTTGTTGTGAGTCTTGGCCTCTAATAGCTGCAGCGTCTTTCTAGCCCAAAGCCTGTGGGTTTTGTTTTGTATCTTGCTAAGTTTATATCCCCTTAGTGGGCATTATGAAGACTGTATTCGGCAAATCCCTTGGGAAGCAGCCTTTATTATAGTATCAACCTTCTGAGTAGATACAATTTTTTTTTTTTTAATATTTGTGTGGGGGTTGGGGGTGAAGTAGGTTCTTTGCCTCCTGCATGTGAGTTGCAGGGTTTGAACTCCGGTCCTCAGTCTTGGAAGCAGATGCTTTTTTACAGGCTCCCACATGGTCCCTGTAAATCAGCATATTGGGTCAGGCAAATGTTGGGGCTGCCTTATTATTTCTTTTCCTAATTACATTGTGGGGGGAGTTGTGTATGTGCCCATATCTATGTGTCTGTGTGTAGCTACATGTCTGTGTGCACACACACATACACACACAAGCATGTTCCATGATGTGTGTGTAGAAGTCAGAGGACAACTCTTCTTGCATAATGTGGGTCCCAGGGATCAAACTAAGGCTGTCAGGCTTGGCAGTGAGAGCTTTAGCTTGCTGAGCCATTTTGCTGGCCCTGGAGCACAGAGCTTTGCTCTAAAATTTTTTATAGTGTGAAATGCTCCTTTGGGGGTGTTTCTGTGAGAAGAGGAGAGCAGGGTATTCGGCAGTTTATGAGGAAAGGAAGAGATGGAGTGAGGAGCACTGCAGGGAGAGAGGACAGTTTGAGCAGAGGCCTGGAAGTGGCTCAGCACGGGGTGGGGTGGGGGTGTCACCAGCCAAGGGTGTACAGAAGTGGGCTAGAATAAAGACAGATAAGGCTGAGGTGCTGGGCAGGGCAGGCATGGCTGTCACCGATGAAGCAGGAAGTGGGGGATCAGGCCACCGCTGGGACACTTCAGGCCCCTGCCGAAATTTGCTCTGCAGTTTGCAGCTGGAATTCCCCTCTCCCACCAGTGCTTACCTGTGTGTCCCTTGAAGACCCGACTCCCTGAGTCATCCATGGGGTGCCTGTCCCCTCTTGCCACCCTGCTGCTGAGGAGTTAATCCTGGATTACCTTGAGCCTGATTAGTAACCTCCTAATCCTTAGATTTTTCTGCCGTTCTCTGTGGCCACTGAGCATCTTGTGGGTCCAGATACGTTTCGTTTCGTTCACTCCGCATCGTCCATCACCCCTGCCCCCAGGCACAGTGCAAGGCGTTGTAGCAGACGGCTAGTGAATGTTTCCAGGATGACTCTGACCCTTTGCATCAACTGTGTTCAGTGTCTCTGTCTGGGGCAGAAGTGGGAACATTACCTCTTCATTTTGGAGATCTGATGGCTGCAAATGAGCGCCCCTTGGTCTCCCTTGGAAGCAGAAGACAGACTGCAAGAAAAGTGTGTGTCAAATCTGAGCACAGTTTCCCTTTCTGTTGATATTGTCTAAAGCAATGCTGCAGCTTCTGGGCTGGGACTGAACCGGGGAGTCGCAGGGGAGGTAAGGCAGGGAATGCTGGGAGCCTCGGAGCTGGGTGTGACAGGACAAGCGGGCCCTGGGGCCAGATCCTTCTGTCCCCTCCAATGATGAGGCTCACTCTCATTGTCTGGTGCACAGGAATAACTGAGGCTTGGTGGAGGGACTGACGGACTGCTGGAGGGATTGACTCAGCAGGTAAAAGTGCTTGCTGCCAAGACAGAGAACCTGAGGTTGATAGCTGGAGCCCGCTTGGTAGAAAAAGAGAACCAAGTCCCCCAAGTTGTCCTGACTTTCACACACATCAAGTGGAAGTTGAGAATTACCACCCTCATAAATAAATTTTAAAATGTGGGGCTGGAGAAATGGCTCAGTGGAGAAGAGTGAGTTCAATTCCAGCAACCACATGGTGCTCACAACGGTCTATCCTGGGATCTGATGCCTGCTTCTGGCATGCAGGCATACATGCAGATAGAGTACTCGTACATAAAATAAATAAAATCTTTTTTTAAAATGTAAAAAGAGGAAAAGCAAAAACAAACAAACAAACAAACAAAATCTCTACCTGCCCAAGCCTCAGTTTCTTCAACTTGTAAACTCCCTAATAGAGTTGTTGCACAGTGTTCCCTGCTGTGACAAAATACCCTAGAAAACCAACTTAAAGTTGAAAAGCTTTGTTTTGGCTCTCAGTCTCAGAGCCTCCAGTCTACATTCTCTTGGCTCTATTGCTGCCGGGCCCACGATGAAAACAATTACGGTAGAGCAAAGCTGGCCACCTCATGGTAGCTCAGGGGAGAAGGAAGGAGAGCGGCAAAGAGAGGAAGGAAAATGAGAGGAGAGAGATCTCCAATAGGGGACGGCTGTATAGCAGCCCTCAGTGACATCCCCACAGTGACTCACTTCCTCCACCTAGCCCAGTTCCTCTGTTCCTCCCAGTTGCCCATCCAATTGTGAAGCCATTGATGGGTTAATCTACTGATGGGGTCATATCCCTCACAACACAGCCACTTCCCAGGAGCTCCAACCTCTAAACCCTGCACACTGGAATCAACCCTTCAACCCAGAAGCCTGTAGGTGGGGTTGGGGGACTGTTTCAGATCCGAGCCATAACATAAACGGAAAATGAAACACTAAGTGCAGTACATTTAGAATGAAGTAAATATTAAATATCCTCTCCTGCCCATCCCGAGTCCATTTCTCTCTCACAAGAGACATTGTCTCTGGGATCAGGTCTTTCTGGTCTGAGTAGCTGACCCCAACAAGGTTTGAGTTTTACTTTTGGAGGATCCATTAGAGTAGGGAACTCTTTGGCTCCCTAAAGAAGGGAGTTCAAATGACGGAAGCCAGCTGGGGAGACAGGGTCAGGCCTTCCAGGTTGGCAGCTGGCTTAGTTTGGATGACCTCATCCCTATACCAAGCCTCTCTTAAGCCCTAAGGTCTACTACCCAAAGGATATGATCCCACCCTCTGATGACTGTCCTTGGTTGTCAGTTTAACACTTCCTGGCAGATGGATCCTCAGAGGAGGAACTGCTTTCATCAGGTTGGCCTGTGTGAATGACGGCTTGTGAATGACCTGTATTGATGGCTAATTGATGTAGGAGAGCCCAGCCCACCATGGGCAGTACCCCAGCAGGTGGGTCTGGACTGTGTAAGACCTGACCACAAGCCAGGGAGCAAGCCAGGAAGCAGCATTCCTCATGACTTTTGTTTCTGCCTCCAGGTTCCTACCTGACTTCCCTCTTTATGGATTATGACCAGAAAGTGTAAGATGAAAACTCCTTAATTGCTCTGTCAGAGATTTGTTGTTCTTTTAAAGATTTTATTTTATATGTATGAGTGTTTTACCTAATGTACATGAGTGTACGTGAATGCTTGGAGCCTGGCAGGGGTCAAAAGGATTCAAGTCTCCCAGAACTGGAGTTCCTGACAGTTGTGAGCTGGCTTGCAGCTTCTGGGAACTGAAACCTGGTCCTCTGCAAATGCAGGAAGTGCTTTTAACTGCTGAGCCATCTTTTCAGTCCTTGGTGAGAGAATTTTGTCACAGCAAGAGAAAGCCAAATGGAACACACTCCATTAGCCATGCTCCAGGCTTCTGGTGATAGTTCCCTCTGCTTTCCCTCAGGTAGCCTGTAAATAGACCCAACACCTGTCTCTGTCTCTGCCCTCAGCCGATCATCCAGACCTGAGCCACCTTACTCCACTCCTGACTGACCCATCAGCCCTGGTAAGAATCAGAAGCCAATTTCACATTGGTTTTTGGTATGTCTTAACTTCCTAGGTCCACACCCAAGTTGTGTGTTGCTGGATATTTGATCTGATTGTGAACCTTGAGACTGTGAACTGTAAAAGCCTCATTCTAGCTATGGAGTGGCTCAGTCCTAGCACACACCTTTAATGCAAGAGCTAAATAAAGTCAACCCTAGGTCAAGAGGCAGAGCTAGAAACCAGGTGGCAGGGATTAAACAGAAAGGAGAGTTATTGAGAGAAGGGTATTTAAGACATCGTAGAGAAGAAGAAAGGGCTTTTAGCCTTTTCCTTCTGGTATGTGAGCTGAGTAGGAAGGCTTTTTCCTTTTGGGACATTGGCTGAGTAGGAAGACCAGCTGGGTGCTTTCCCTGCCTCTCTGAGCGAGTAGGTTTTTGCCCCAATATCTGGCTCCTGAGTCTTTATTGGTAAATGCGACGACTGGGATTTTCTGTCTTTAAAGCAACAGTTGTGCCACCGTCATTCACAGCCCAGCCCCGTCTGCAGTGTCACCTACTGTGGCTACCCACAGTTTATCCAGGCTCCTGTTGTTCAACAGTAGGGTTGTCTCCATGGTTTGGCCACTTTAAATAAAGCTAAAGCTGGGTGTAGTGGAGCATACTATTAATCCAGCATTCAGGATACAGAGGCAGGAGAATCTACATAACGTTTGAGGCTATCTCAATCTACAGAGTAAGCTCCAGGGCAGCCAGAATTACATAGAAGAACTGTTTCAAACAAACAAACAAACAAAATAAATAAATAAATAAATAAATAAATAAGGCTGGTACAGATATTTTAAAATTAAGTACTTTTTTTTTAAAGATTCATTTATTTTACTCTATGCATGTGAGCATTTTGCTTGAATATTCATCTATGCACCATGTGTGTGCCTAGAGGTCAGAGGTCAGAGGAAGGTGTCAGATTCTCCGGAACTGGAGATACGGGGGTGCTGAGAAAATTCAAGTCCTCTGCAAGAACAAGTGCTCTTAACCGCCACGCCGTCTCTCTAGGCCCTGTTTTACGGGGCCTCCCATGCTAAGCAAACTCTACAGCTGAGCTACACTCCAGCCCCTATAAACACTATTTAAAATTTTAAATAATATATTTTTATTTAAGTGTGTGCATGTATGTGTGTGTACAGCAGAGCACGTATGTGGAGGTCAAGTTTTTTGAGAATTAGTTCCTTCTTGCAGCTATGTGAATCCCAGGGATCAAACTCAGACTGTCAAGCTTTGGCAGCAAGTACCTTTACACACTCAGCCATCTCGCTCGCCCAGCCCTCTAGATGCGTTTAGCGAGCGCTGGTGCCGACCTGTTTTTATAATAACCTCTGCTTTCCTCTAATGACACACTGACTCTGCTGTTGACCTCTCACACACATGCACAGGTGGACACAGCCCTGGGCTTTCATGTTTGCGGGAGAGGAACTTCCTGACCCTGACAGGGCCTTCTCTGGAATGCCTGAGGCTGTCAGCTGGCTCTGCTCAGGTGTACTGAGCTCTGGCTGGTCTGACATTTTATTGGAAGGGAATTTGCTAAACATCTTCCTTCTGCCAGAAGATATATGGATAGTGAAAGTGAGGATGCATTTCTTGGTTGTCTATATTCTTGCCCCTCTGACTGTGTCTCCCAGAGCCATTGTGCCTTGGGTTAGACCCTCAACCTGAGCTGAACCGTCAAGTTGACTTAGGAATTTGGCCATCTAGACCTGTCTATATCTAGGCAATTGTTCATCTGAGTCTCTGTATCCCTGGATCTCCCAGGGTTCCCGAGCATGTACGATGTAGCCAGGGCCATGTGTGTGGCCAAAGTGAGCGGCTGCATCCGTCCTTCGAGCAAGCGTCTCCCTAGATCAGTGGCTAAGCCAATTTGTACCCCACCTCCTCCCCTTGGTGACAGAGGATGGATTCTATGGGCTTTGTATAAAGGGATTAAGCTTTAGCTCCACAGGGAGAAGGGCTGTGGATTCTAAGTCCTGTGGCAGCATGACCCTGTTTCCATGTGGCCTCGAAGACTGGAGAAGCCCCAGCTCACAGGGGCTGAGGCTGGAAAGGGGAGATCCTGGTAGCCTGGGTGAGGAGCTGTGTACACAGCCATGCCACACAGGCCTTCTGAACCAAGAAATACTTCAGGTGTTTAGGCACAAGAGGAGGCGGGCAACACCACTGGAATACCTGAGGCCAGATAGACACTACAGCTAGATCTGACCGAGGTCTGATGCCCAAGGAGGGTCAGCGCACAGTCACAGACGGGCCCAAGTCCAGAGACCACACATCCTGCCAATAATCACACAGCACAACACATACTGCCCAGGCTCAATTTCTGACTCCTCCAGCAGAACATGATTGTTGGCTGGGCCTGCCCTGTTCTCTCCATCTAACGTCTCTCTCATCTGACTCTCAACCCCAGAGGGTTCTGCTGATGGGGGAGCCTGGCATGAGCCTTCACACAAACCTATTCATCTGGACAGCGGTGCTTGCGGAGATGGAGTGTGCTTCAGCTAGGACCCAGATGGGATCCCGACAAATTTGACCACGTGTCATGTGACACAGGCGTCCACAGGTGTCCCTTCTGACAAGGGTTTGTTGGTTGAGAAGTAGGATAGCTTTTAATAGCCCACCGGGAGCACGAACTGGCATGGCAATAAAGACATAGTCTGGGTCTGTCTGGGGCGTGTGCTTGTGCTGCCCAGGCTGGTACTGAGAGGAGGCATAGGTAGAGGGGCGGGGCCTCGGAGGGGCGGGGCATAGGGGCGGGGCATCGGAGGAGTTTCAGGTCATAGAGGAACATGGCTTCACTTAACTTTGTCCTCAGAGCCTACACTGTAACTTTGACGACAGAAGGACACAAAGCTGTTTAACCGGAAGACCTTGTAAGGAGGACAGAGAACGAGGAAGACACATGCTGTCTGTCCCTAGTCCTCTTCAGTTTCCTGCCACCTGCCAGAAGGCAAGCCCATGCTGAGACCAGGTCAGATTCTGCAGAAAGCACAGGCAGGGAGAGGAGACGCAGAGAAACAAGCCTGGCCACAGAACTGCCCTCTGTCTCTGGCCTGCGCTTGCCAGGCCAGCCCCCTCCTCCGGGCCCTGAGCTCTGAACCCTGTGGCTGCCCACAGGTTCTGCTTTTGAGTAGCTGGCCTGGAAAGGACTCCAGGCCACCTCAGCTACAGAGTGGCACACATGGAGATAAAAGAAGAAGCCAGGGATAAAGGTCACTGGAGGTGCTTCTGCCTGGCCCAGCCTGAGTCCCTATAGCAGCCTGCTGACCTCAGCTGGCCTTCAAATGGCCGCCTAGTGCCATGTTCTAGGATAAAGCCTTCACTTGGGGAAGGCTTTAGAATAAGAAAGACTGAGCCAGTGAGATGGCTCAGCGGGTGGAGAAACTTTTCACCAAGTCTGATGAGCTGAATTGGCTCCCTGGGAAGGCATGGCAGAAGGAGAGGACTCCCTCAGGTTGTCCTTCAACCTGTGTGTGTGCATGGTGCACACACACATCTTCAAAAAGTAGAATGTAAGCAAACAAAGCAAAACAAACAAAACGAGAACAAGGAGCTGGAAAGATGGCTCAGTGCTTAAGGGTACTGGCTGCTTTTCCAGAGGACCCAAGTTCAATTTCCAGCACCGACATGGCAGCTCACACCTGTCTGTAAATCCACTTCTGACACTCTCACACAGACATACACGTAGAAAAAACAGCAGTGCACATAAAATAATAATTTTTATATATTGCCAGGTGGTAGTGGCACATACCTTTAATTCCAGCCCTTGTGAGGCAGAGGCTGGAGGATCTCTGTGAGTTTGAGGCCAGCCTAACCTATAAAGCAAGTTCCAGGACAGACAGGACTGTTACACAGGAAAACGCTGTCTCAATAAAACAAAACAAAACAAACACCATAATTTTTTTTTTTTTTTTTTTAATAGGATCTCACTATGTAGCCCTGGCTGGTCTGGAGCTCAATCGCTACATAGACCAGGCTGGCCTTAAACTAACAGTAATCTACCTGCCTCTCCTTTGGGAGTGCTTATTATAATGAACAGTTTCTTAAAAATAATTAAGTAAAGTGGAGAGTGGTGACTCAGGCCTTTGATCCCAGCGCTCAGGGAGGCAGAGGCAGGTAGCTTGATATGAGTTCAAGACCAGCCTGGTCTACAAAGCAAATCCAGGACAGCCAAGGCTACACAGAGAAACCAACCAACAAATTAATAGAAAAACCTTAGAAAACAGCAGCTGCCTAGTGCTTCTTGTGGAGCCGGGGCTATGAGGACAATGGGGAAGGCAAGCTGCAGACTGGTTCCTGATGCTGTGCACAGCGCCTGCCCATTGGTTTGCTTTGCAGGAAACAACACATCCTCTGGTCTGAGTGGGAAGACTGAGGCAGGAAGCAGCTGGCTGTCCCTCATGGCCCAGGGCCAGTTTAGACAGGCTACCTTCCCAGAACTGCTTTGTGCTAGACCCGGGGCCACCAGTTCCTAGGGACATGGCTTTCCGTTTACTTCCTGCTGGCTTCTGTGGGCACTGTGTGAACTAGCCTCTGCGGGTCCTGCAAATTAAGGCTGGGAGGTCTTTGACTTTCAGTGGGGAGGCTGAACTCACCAGCTATTGTTTTAGAGTGCAGCGTCCTAGGGTAGCTAGGTGACCAGGGTGCCAGCCAGAGCCACCTACTACCCTTCATGTCCAATTGCACAGATGGGGGAACTGAGACAGAGATCGCAGTGACTTGGGCCAGGCCCTTCCTAGCCAGTGGTAGTGCTAGAACTGGGCACCTGGTCCCAGCTCAAGGCTGACAATGACCCTGAAGTCCCTTTTTCCTCTGAGCTTTCTTGAGCTGGGGTAGATTTTGGGAGACCCTGGGCCTCAAGGTTCTCAGGACTTTTCTCGGGGGTTGAAGTAAGAAGAGTGGGCAGAAAGGGACAAGGTCTTTCCACTGTGGCCTGGTGGGCCCCTGCTCCTTTAGTTCTTGAGAACCTGACCCAGAGCTGAGAGGGCCTCAAGGCTCCTCCCCAAGCTGGCTTGGCACACTCAACTCTGGGAATCAGACATGGTTTTGAGTCCCACCTCCTCCACTGCCCTCTAACTGAGCAGCCACTGGAAGGCCATGCCAGTTCTCCATCCCAGCCCTCCATCTGGGAAATGGGCTCATAACACCCTGATCTGACCCACAGTGGAGCTGTGTCATGCACCTGCACAAGCTGCAGCTGAGAGGGGCCAGAATCCCGATTTCTCCGGATAGGCCTAGGCTGGAGCATCCATCAGGGGCTGTTGAGTGCTGTGTGCTCTCTAGGAAAGGCTGGGTGGGTGTGGGTGGTCTGGATGGTGGCCCCACATGGCAAGACCCACTCCGTCCACAGGCAAACCAGTTCATAGGAACTGCCCAGATCTTCTATTTTTTCTTATTTATTTATTTATTTATTTATTTATTTACTTATTTATTTATTTATTTATTTATTTATTTATTTATTTATTTCAACTTATTTACTGTAGCCCCTTCCCTCTCTCCTCATAGTCCCACCCTCCCTCTTCTTTCCTTTTGCCCCTTCCCTGGTCCCTTGATAGGGGAGGACCTTCTCCCTTTCTGTCTGACCCTAGCCTATCGGTCTCCTCAGGGCTGGCTGAATCATCTTCCTCTAAGGAAAAAAAAAAAAAAAAAAAAAGGAAAGAGTGAGGGCTCAGTGGCTAAGAGCACTGTCTGTTCTGACTTTTATCCATCTACAGGACAAAGGAAATAGCAGGTCCTCATAAGGCAGGCTCCTGGGTGGTGGGAGGGGCTGTCATTTGTCATCCCAAATAGTCTGTTCCATGGCTATGGCCATTTTTTTTTTTTTTTTTTGCCAGTGACAAAGAAATGTGTGTTTATGTGTGTGTGTGTGTGTGTCTTTGTCACTGTCCCCAGCATGATTTGTCCCCTTGTCCCCTAGACTTCTTCTTTAAGTAGCTTAACACCTCCTCCTCCTGATTTTTTTTTTAATGCTTTTCCTCAGCTTAGGCCCCCAGGGCCTCCTTGACAAGCAGAAAAAGAAAGGCACTCATGGTCCCCATCCCAGCAGCCCCTGGGCTGTTCCCT
Source organism: Psammomys obesus (assembly GCF_907164565.1). Lineage (NCBI taxonomy): Eukaryota > Metazoa > Chordata > Mammalia > Rodentia > Muridae > Psammomys > Psammomys obesus. The sequence goes on from NW_026596039.1 coordinate 18,002,774, forward strand.
GCCAGCGACAGGCTTCAAGGTCAGGCTGATGCTGGATGACCTTGAAAGCTTCCTGCAGCCCCTGGCGTGCCTCCACTCTCTAAGCTCACTGAGCTCCATCACATTAAGAGGCTGTTAAAAGTGCATGTCTGCCTGGCTGCCTCTGTGGCCGGCGATCGATGGATGGTGGATCTGGAGGGCTAGATCAGTTCAGGGGCGAGCCTCTGCAATAGCAGTGAATCTGCCCTGAGGATCCAGGCGGGGACGGGGGGGGGGGGGGGCCTCCTGGCAGGTTCTCACCCAGGGATGGCCACGGGAGGGAGATGGAATGGTCAGGGTGGAGAGGCTGCGCCCTGCACATCCTGCCTCTGAAAGGTGCTTCCTACTGTTGTGTTGTTGAGTGCCCACAGCAAAAGTCACACAGAGCCAGGGCCAGGCATGAGTTCAAGCGAGCCAGGTGAATGAACTCATTTATCAAGGTCTTCACAGCTGCCTTACAAAACAGGCCTACTACCGATCTGGTGTTGCAGCTGGGGAAACAGGAGACGCAGAGAGGTCAGATAACCTACTCCGGGCCACACAGCTGGTGAAGGGACAGTAGAACCTGGGTAGTGTGATTCCAGAACTCCCTTTAGAGGGTAGGAAGGGCTGGGGCTGCTCCCGGGGAGAAGACAGAGGTAACATCCTCATAGCAAGACCATTTTTCCATTAAATGAAAGGACTAAGTCGGAAAGGTTATGACAGGACTCCAGGGTCACACAGTCGGCGGAGGAGGAAGCTGGGGCAGCAGGAACACAGCCCAGCACTGCCACCAGTAGTAGGCCGAGTGCCTGCCCCCCTCAGGTACCGCCTACTCATACAGCTTGTTCTTGACGATGCTGCAGAAAAGAATTCCAGGATGAATGGAAGTCAAGCAGGAGTTTATTGGAAGAATTACTAACACTATGGACGGACAGGCCAAAGCCATGGTGGGGATTGGAGACAGACAGCCTGGCAGAGCCTCTGAAGAGAGTCAGAGCCCACCAAGCAGAGGGAGCCCCTTCTTATGTCTTTTGAAGATGAGAAGGTTCTCAGCAAAAGCCTGAAGCCAGACTGTGGAATTTCCCGGGAAGGGGGTGGAGAGCAGGATTTGGTATTCTTTGGATGTACACTCACTTTCCAGGCGAGGTACTGTTGTGCCAGCAAGCGGGCTAGCTCAAGGACTCATGCTCAGCGTCCCAGAAGAGTGATGTCAGTAGCTACGAGGAAGCCCAAGCAGAGGCTGGGCTCTAACAATACATTCTTACAGCACAGGCTTTAGATGTAGATTTAAACATGGGGGAGGGGCTTCTGAAAGGACATACTTAGGTATTGTTATACTGGCTGCATTATATATATGATTCTGTGGTTGTGTGTGTTTTGACAGTCTTACATATTTCAAGCTGACCTCAAACTTTCTATGTAACCAAGAATGACTTTGAATTCCTGTTCTTCCTTCATCCACCTCCAGAGTGCTGGGATTATAGGCCTGGGCCACCATACCCAGTTTATGAGGTGCGGGGGATCAGTCTTGGCTTGCTTTATCCTCATAAAAGCCTGCCCCAACCAACTGCACTTACACGGCTTCCTCTTAGCCTCCTATCTTCAGTCGCTACCTGTTATATTCTGTAGATGTGTCACTGGCCAACTCCTTAAAACGAGCTTCCTTACACTGTGTGTCTCTTCTCTCCTGAAGTTTAACTCTAGGAGGGTTGGGACCTCAAGCCTTGCTCAACATGGACTCTCCCAGCACAGCACATGGGACGCCTAGCACAGTAAAAGAGACAGGTGCTGGCAGTCTCAGAGCAGAATAAGCTAGCCTTTGCTTGAGGGCCAGACAACGAAGTGTTGGAAGACATAGCCCAGAGCCTCACCTCTATCTTGTCAGTGTGGGGTGCTGAAAGCAGGTCACAGGCTCTCACAGGCTTGGCTTTCTCACTGTTCCTATGCCTGGTCTTCTTCATCAAATCACAGTGTTAGAAGATACGGTTTCTGCAGCCTCTGTGGGTAGATGGTGCATTCACAAGATGTGCCTGCTTTCTCCAGCCCTCCACAGCTCCCCTTCTCCACAGATGGAGCCTATATGAACAAACCAGCATGTGTCATGGTCTCCTTCACTCAGCTTCCGGCTTTGGACTGTCCTTGGCCATCTCTCATGGCAGAGGAAGGGACACACTGAAACAGAGGTCCACAGAGATAGGGACCCCCAAGGCCCAGAGATGGAAAGGAGCCTATTTGGCAGTGTAAGGACTTCAAGACAGTCCTGTACCCAGCCTCTATGGTGAATGTGACATGCTTCTGGGAGGTTCCATCACATGGCTCTCAGTGTGTCCTGAGGAGATGGCTGTTCTTCCCCACATCTGCTCAGGAGTACCAGAGATTTGGGGCTCATGTGCACATTCATTCATCATCTCCCTGTGGAGTGGGGTGCACGTAGGGAAAGTGTTGCTCTCCCCCTCACAGTGAAGAAGCAGAGGCTCAGAGAAGTGTCACTCACTCTAGTTGTGACAAAATCCCTGAGCAAGTCAACATGAAGAAGGGAAGGTTTGTTTTGGCTCACAGTTTCGGGGCATTTCAGTCCAAGGTCAACTGGTACAGTTGCTGATAGCTGTGGTGAGGCCAAGCAGGAGGATGCTGAGAAGAAAAGCTGCTTGTCTCGTAGTGAAGGCCGTGGTGTGCAGAAGAGACCTGGGATAAGTATATCCCTCTAGGCCACAACATCAGCGATCCAACCCACCTCCTCTAACAGTTTCCACCTTCTAGTTTCCACCACCTCCCAATAACATCAGTCAGCAGAGTAAACTACTGATGGGGTCAGAGTTCTCATGATGCACATACTTCTCAGGACCCCCCAACCCTCAACACTGCATGGGAACCAGGCTGGTGACATTTGTGGCCACACAGTTCATGACAAACCATCACAGCAGTCCCAGAGAACACAGCCCAAGGAAGGAAGAGCCAGGATTTGAACCTCTTCGGATAGCCCCCAGGATCTACATCCTTCCTAATGTGAAGAAAATTCTGTTTAATTAGAAGTCTCACGCAGGGCACAGTGGGGCATGCCTGTGTTCCCAGCACTCAGAGAGGCAGAGGCAGGTGGATCTCTGTGAGTTCGAGGCCAGCCTGGCCTGCAGAACAAGTTCCAGGACAGCCCGGGGTTCATCAGAGAAACCCTGTCTCCAGAAGTGATATCAGGTAAGCTAGCGACCAGACCCATGCGGAGGAACAGTGAGGACTGGACACATCCAGGGATATGGTGACAACAGGAGCGGGAGGGAACATTTTTGGAAGACTTTCTAGGAGCCAGCACCACATCCAGGGCTTTGTGGGGTTGGTTCATCTTCAACATTTGGGAGTGATGGCGATGGTATGTGTGCCCTCCGTTTTGGCTACTTGCTGGGATTTAGCCGTGCGAACCCACTTGCAGAGAGGAGGCTGCGAGCTGAGAGGCGAGGCTGTGTTCTGGCTGAGGCTCTGCCCCTGGCTGCTGGATGGAGTCTGTGTCTAACCTGAGCCAGGGCTAAAGCAGGCCACAACAAGCTGAGCAGACAGACTGTAGCCACCACTCCCACACTGTTCTGCAGTCACATTCCTAGTGCCCCCTTCTGAACTCCACTTTCCCTGCCCTTTTATCAGATCATCTCTAATGTCCCTGGTGATCCAGGTACCTGAGGCTGAGCAAAAGCCTGCAGTCTCTGGGGAGCAAAGAGAGATCTGGTGAAGGAAATAAGGCCTTAGAGTCAAAGAAAGAAAACATCCAGAGTGGAGGACAACCGACCAAAGCGGACGCTTGTGCTGAGGGGGTGAGGGTGAGGACTGAGGAGATGCCGCTGTCTCCTCCACCACCCACCAGAACCACCACAAGCTTGACAGGAGGCCAGCAAAATGATCAGATGAATGATGACATCAGCTAAAGCATCAGGTCAGGGAAGAGGGACCGACAAGCTAGCTGCATCCCTGTACTTTTGGTCCTCGGTTTTCACTTTGAGAACAGAGAGAGCTGACCCATCAGCTTGGAGAGGATTTTCATTCCTGGTGGCATCCTAGCAGGGAAGATGAAAGTGGATCTTTCCTTCCTTCCCCAGGGTCTGGATTGGTGTTGCCAACTCCCTCCCTCCATCTCCTCCTCCACCTCAGCCCAAGTTATTAGTTTAGGTTCATTTAGGATGAGCTTAGCAACCTCACACCCCTGGAACCTGGAAGCTTAGAGCACAAGCTGTCTGGCAAATGGAAATTCAATTGCTTTAATATACAGACTATTTTGCTGCAGCCGAACTCGAGCCTCTTATTAAGAATCTGATGGAATTTCTAAACAGGGAGAGAGGCCCTGAGGAGGGGGCATCGCCCAGCACACACCAACATTGCTCTTGACATATTTATGGCTCCAATAAAATCTCCCATCTGGTATATTTTAAAATAAAATTGAAAATTTATCACTTTCCTGGAGTCGGTTTGTCGTTCTCCCCAGGAGGAGATAGCCAGCTCAAGATTACAGGCGGGCGCTTGCGAGCTGGCGGTGAGAGGTTAGGCTGGGCTTGGATTTAAATTTCAATACTTTCCCTATTACAGTTGTCTGGACTGGGAAAATTACTAGGGAGAAGCCAGCCAGCTCCTTCTGTTTCTCAAAGTACCCACTTGACTCTCAGCTGGGTCCACAGGATGGGTTTGCTCTCTGCCCTGCTTTGCAAGGTCTGCAGGGGCCGGGCCTCTCCTGCCTGGAACTCAGCCTTGTCCATACAGGAACTGCTAGAGCCTGGAAGTCAGCTCTCTTGGTTAGGGTTCAGAGAGCAGGGTCAGAGCTTAGACTCATCTGGGATAGGGAGTCAGAGTTCATTCTAACACTAAGGCCTGTCAGATGTAGTGGTGCCTGCTTGTAACCCCGGCACCTGGGAGGTGGGAGGAAGAGGATCAGTTCACCAGCGTCCTCAGGTACCGCAGTCAGAGCTATAGACCCTATTGCAAAAATGAACGAGCTACTAAATAAATACATATGACTAACCTGGGATGGTGGCATATGCCTTTAATTCCAGAACTGAGGAGGCAGAAACAGGCAGATCTCTGAGTTTGAGGCCAGCCTGGTCTACAGAGTGAGTTCCAGAAGAGCCAGGGTTACATAGAGAGTCCTTGTCTCAAAAACCAACGAACCAACCAACAAACAAAAATAGGTCTGGAGAGATCACTCAGTAATTAAGAGAACTGCTGCTCCTCTAGGGTTCCGCTCCCAGCACCCACATCAGGCGTCTCAAAACTGTGCCACTGCCTGCCTCTCCAGCCCAAGTGCTGGGAATGTAAACAAGAACACCGCAGAAGTTAGGGAGCCTATCCAGCTTAGGGTCGCCCTTCCCAGGATACAGCAGATTGAGGAAGCAATGACAGGTGTCCTCCCAGTGGATCTGTATTCAGGCCCCAGGCCACCAGATCCTGACTGCCCACACCCCAGACCACAGATGCCCATTAACTAAGTAGACCACTTCTCCTCCCCACCACCCCCACCCTCAAGGCCACACATTCTTTCCCTGAAGCACAGACTCTTGCTTCCCCGAGGCTGCCAAGGAATCAGCCTGAATACAGCGGTTGTGCGGGCTGCTCACCACCCAATAGCACAGAATCCCCTTCCACTGAAACCTCTAGAAGGGATCTCCTGTCCGCCCTGTGGGCCTGAACTCTCCTCAGGAGTCCCACATCTTGCTGTTTTCTCTGTTGTGCTGCTGTCTCATCTAATAAATCTCTTATCCATCTAAAACTTTCATTCAGTCTATCTCTCTCTCTTCTCTCTCTCTCTTTCCTCTTTCCCTCTCTCTTTTGATACAGAATTTCTCTGTGTAGCCCTGGCTCTCCTGGAACTCACTTTGCAGACCAGGCTGGCCTTGAACTCAGAGATCCATCTGCTCCTGGCTCCCTAGTGCCGGGAGTAAAGATGTGTGCCTCCAGACCACCATGGTCCATCTATTCTCTTTTCCCTTTGGTATCTTAGTGTTCCATTGCTGTGAAGGGACAACATGACCACTGCAACTCTGATACAGGAAAACATTTCACTGGGGCTGGCTTACAGTTGAAAGGTTTAGTCCATTATCATCAGGGCAGGAAGCATGGCAACATGCAGGCAGGCGTGGTGCTGGGGAAGGAGCTGAGAGTTCTACATCTGGATCTGCAGGCGGCAGGAAAAGAACCGAGACGCACTTCTTCCAACAAGGCCACACCTCCTAATCTTTTCAAATAGTGCCACTCCCTGGCGGCCAAACATTCACATCCCTGAGACCTTCTTATTCAAACCATCACAGAATCAGAATCCTAATTTTACTCTAGGGGCAACTGACCCAGCTAAAAGACTGTACTTTCCAGCTTCCCTTGAAGCCAGGCAAAGCCAAGGAGATACCGTCAAAGGAATTAACTGGATAGAACTCAGGGAATTGTGCACTAGGGAGACAGATAAGGAGCATGGGGATGGTTCCACTTTCCAGCTTCTTGCTGAGCTCCTGGAATGAAGACAGGATTGTGCCCAGCAGCCATTTTGGACACTGGAGTGACACCGGAGATATCCATATGCAGAGAATAACGCTACTGGACATTTCAGGGAGACTCACTCATTCTCTCTTTGGATTCTTAGTCTCATTAATAAAAGAACTGAAGAATGGACTCAAAAGGAAGCTCAAAGACAATTTTATCAGAATAGAAAAGAAAAGCCCATAGTTGAGGATGGTGTCATATACTTTTAATTCTAGCACTCCAGAGGCAGAGGCAGGAGGATCTCTGTGAGTTCAAGGACAGCCTGGGCTGTATAGGGAGCTCCAGGATAGTCAGGACTACATAAAAAGACCCTGCTTTTTTATTTTTTAAAAAGGCAGGAAAGCTGCAAATCTCTCAAAACTGTCTAGAGGAGGAGGAGGACAGAAAAAAAGAAAGTCATGCCATCTGTAAGTGTGTGTGTGGTGATAGTGCGTGTGTGTAGTGTGTCTGTGTGTGCCTGATGTCTGTGTGTGTGTGTGTGTGTGTGTGCGCGCGCGCGCGCGCGCGCGCATGTTTAGGGGAGGTAGATAATCTCATAGAACAAAGAATAAAAATCCCAAAGTATCAGAGAAAGTATTCTTAGGCTCCTGCCAGCACCTGAAAGAAAGAGGCAGGAAGAACAGAAAAAGAAATGCTATGCTTACTGAGTTAGGCCTCAGAAGGGTGTGCTGACCTAACAGAACCTCATGGCAGCCTCACAGTCAGCATACAGAGGGCAAAGATGAGTACACCATGTCACTAACCGGCAAACATTCCCTCCAGGTCTTTAGTAGGGCTCAAGGCCAATCTGCAACCTAGTTGAAGTCCCTTGGCCTGGAGATTGACCCAGCCAACTGGATTAATTCTTAGGGAGAAGACAGTGTCTCCACCCAGAGTTAGATTCCTTTAGGCTAGGAGGAAAAGGAAAGCTATTGTGCTGGACAATGTAGCCATGACCCCACCCTACACTCTCACCTTCATTTCCTCCACCCAGCTTAGCGGGAGCAGTTTCTGAGCTGCCTGGCACCAGCTGGTGAGTGGCTGCTCTTGGCTTCGCTGTCCTACAAGAACGCCTTCTGAAAAAGCAATGAGATGTAGCAGCAAAACCCAACCCTTCTGTGTAGGTGGCTAAGCGCTCTGTCTCTAGCTGGCCCATCAAAGCTAAACAGCTCAGGCCAGCACACATGAGTTCAGTCCCTGAGAATTTAAGGGAGGCAGGGGCCAGGCAGGGGAGGGCTAATTTGGAGACAAGGCCAGGAGAACTGTCAGGATTAAGAGGAGATCCTAGAGACAGCTGGGGCTTTTGTGGGTGGGGCCTGGCTCACAGGTTTGGGCTGCCACAAGGAGCCCCTCTCATAAGATGTAGGCTTTGGTGTTGAGCATTACTCAGTGGTTAAAATGCTTGCTTGCACAAGCATGAAGACCTAAGTTCAGTTCCTCAGCACACAGTGAGAGGGCCTGGCTAAACCATCATATGAATCCAAGCTCTGAGGAGGCAGAGGCAGGAGGAGGTGTGGCACCTTGGCAGCCTGCTGACACTGAGTTTCTGGGGCAGGGGGTGGAGAGGCCTGGTTGCTGACAGATCTCCCATGGAGTGACACCTTGCTGGTCCATTGTTTTTTTATAAGAAGTCCTCCTTGGACAGCAAGTCCCCAGTGAGGGCACCTACCCACCACCAGTGCCAGGCGGGACAGACTCCCTCCTCACAAGGTGAGTGGAAGACATGAAGTAGGGGTCCAGGTGCGGTCATAGCCATGAGGTCCAGAACCCTTGAATGAGTCTTACCTTGAGGCTACCCTACCACGGTCTGTTGACCAGGGCCCAACACCCCCAGACCTCAGTCTGTCTGTCCATGTTACAGGAACTGGACCTGGCCTGTGAAATCTTGTTCAGCATCTGATTTCTAAGATTTTCCTCATCTTAGTTACCATCTTATTGCTGTGATAAAATACCTTGACCAAGGCAAACTATGGAAGAGGGTTTTGGGGGTTTGCAGTTTCAGGGGGAACCATGATTATTGTCCTTTGTAGCTTGGGATCTCGATAATGATCAGCAGGGATAGGAAACTGAGGGTTCCTATCTCACCCATAAGCAGGAACAGAGTTACCTGGAAGTGGTAGGAGACTTTTAATCTCAAAGCCCACCCCCAGTGATGAACTTCCTTCAGCAAGGCTGCACCTCCTAAACCTCCCTGAACTGCAGGACCAGGTGTTCAGATGCCTAAGACTTTGGGCGGCATTTTCCTTTAAATTACCACACTGATTTTCAAGGAATTGGCTGGGAACTCAGGAAGGTAAGCAGTCCCTTTTTGGCAGGAAGCTCCAAAGGGTGGGATTCATGCCTGCCCATCCTTCTAGCCCAGAACCTGCCCCTGGCATGAGAGATGGCTGGGTGGAAAAACATCCCCACCCCCAACCACAGTGCAGCAGGTAGGGGGGATCCCAGAGGGGAGGGGGTCCAGCCTCACTCCTGCCTCTGTCCAGAGGAAATACCGCAGCTCAGGAGCCACCACAAGCCCAGGCCAAGTCTTTGCCTTAGGAGGGCGTTCAAATGGCAGCCAGCCGTTGGGCCTGCCCAGGGGGCTGCTTGGTCCAGTGTGGAAGTGCAGGTGGTCCCCACAGTGCAGGTGGAAGCTGTCTGCTGGGATTTTGTGAGGATTCATCTGCAATGCTGATGAAGCATCTGAGAAACTAGAAAACAGGGTTTAGTTTTCACAAAGGCCGATTCAGAGGCACACTTCCTGTCCCGCTCAAGGCGCCAGCATCTGTGTGGGAGATGCTGATTCTCAGCTGGCCAGAGACCACACGGGCCCTGCTTAAGTCAGAAGGGTGAGCACACTTGCCTAGTGGTCAGCTCCCTTGTGCACACAGCTCCCTTGTCCATACTCAGATGGAAGGCCCAGTCTGCCTAGAGCTGAGTCAGGAAAATGCATCTATTCTGTGAAGACAATGGAGCTGGGGGCACTATGACAAAGGAACCCACAGGCCAGTGAGGAGTTAATGCGCTCTGGGAGAGGGGCTTCAGTCTGGGGAGTTCAGGGAGGATTTTCTGGATACCCCTGGATACCCAATAGAGTGGCACAATCTAATGTAGTGGCTACCAACCCTGTGTGTCCATTCACATTCAAATGAATGAAACACAGGCCTCAAATTCAGGTCCTCAGGTGGCAAGAACTCAGATGGCAGAAGCAAGGCAAGGCAAGGTCAGATTTCCCCATTTGAAGTGCTTGCTTGGGAAAATGGCCTTGCAAAGCTGGGGGAGGTGTACCTACCCAAGAGGTACAGCCACCAGCGTCTGAGGCAGCCAAGGCAAGTGGAAGGCCTGGCTTGGGGTTACACTGGGAGGGTTCGGGTACTAGAACACAGAGCTCTGGCTTGAGTGTGGGCTGGTTGGGTGGTCCTCATGGAGAGGAGAGGGACCTGGTGTGGCCTGGGCTGGTGGATACAGGAAGTGGCTGGGGGAAGTGGAGGGGCTGTGCTGAGGCTGTGCTGGGTGTAAAGGGAAATGGTAACCCATATACCTGGCAGGTGGGTGAAGGTGCCTGGTCCTCTAGGGAAAGTCAGGGCTGGGGCTACTGGCCACAGCCATGAGAAAGAGATGGTGTGGGATTCCTGCAAACACTGAGCTCGACAGAGTTCTCAGCAGGACAACAGACACCTTGGACAGCCAAGGCCCATGGGTGGCCATGGGGCTTGTGTGCAAGAAGAATGCAGGGAGACAAATGGCCCGAGAGGCACAGTACATGTGCCTTCTGTCCTGGCCGTTGGGACTCGGGAAATATGGCTGTCAGTCTAGGCAAGGCTTCTGAACACAGGGCAATGTCTGGTCGCAGAGGGGACAGGGCTTGGAGAAGAAGTAAACGGGTGTGGGTGTGGTAGTGAGAGAGGGGACAGGGCCACAGTCACCGCTCCTGTCCCCAATCCCACAGGCTCTTCAACTGTGTGAGCCTTGTTCCCTTCTCCTGGACAGACGGGTCTGGATCTCTCAAGATCGTTGGGTAGGCTGCAGAGGTGTCCTGTGGGATTTCTGAGGTCAAGCCATAAACTCGCTATGGCTTCTTCTCTATGTGGGACACTTCCCTCGGAGCCCAGCATGTTAAGTGCTAACTAGAATGGAGCCACTGTGCCCTGAGGAAGTCTGGGCTGGGTGAAGAGGCCCTAGGCAGGTTTTCTGGGGGAAACCCAGCCCAGCTTCCAGCCAGATCAGTGTTTGGCCAAGTTTCTACACGATCTTGATCCCAACCACTAGGGAAGCTCCAGATGTCACACAGAGAATAAACTGTCCCTTCTGTGACCCATCCAAATGCCTATGGATCCAGCAGCGCAAGGAAAGGGGCATCGTCTACACCACTGTGTTTAGTGAGGAGGAAACAGGCAGGAAGCAAGCAGGCCGGTGTGGGGGCAGTGGTGGGACCTAGCATTAACCGCGTGTGGGATGGAGACTCAAAGGCCTGGGGGAGGGGAGTGTGATTGTGTCTGGTCAGTGGGACAGGCAGATGTGGTAGAGCAGGCTGAACAGGCTCTGATGCTCAGGGACTGGGCTTATGAGGGTGGGGATTCGGCTGAGGTTTGGGTGTTTGGGGAGCTTCTGATGACAGCAATATGTGGAGGGGGGAGGGGGGATCACGCACACCAGAAGAGAAAATCAAATCCCATTCCAGATAGTTGTGAACCAACATATGGTTGTTGGGAATTGAACTCAGGACCTCTGGAAGAACAGTCAGTGCTCTTAACCGCTGAGGACTCTCTCCAGCCTGTGTGTGTATGTGTGTGTGTGTGTGTGTGTGTATGTGTGTGTGTGTGTGTGTGTGTGTGTGTGTGTGTTGGGGGGATTGTGTGTCTGACATCTCTGTGTTCAGTTCCTTGCTCCCTCCTCTTAGCTAGCTGTCTCAAAACCTTAGTTTGTAGACCTGGAAAATGGTAATACCTATGCCTCTCTGCTTTGCATCAAATGCCAAGCAAGTAAGGGGAAAATCTCTTCTTTTTATCATTTTGGTCTTTTGATTTTTGTTCTCTTAACAAGAGACTCTTCTATGTATATGACTTAAGTATTGGTCAATTGTAATAAAGGACAAGATTGTTTACATCATTCTATAGACATGGAGACTGAAGTGGGAAAAGTCTGAGAGTAAGCAAGGCCTCAGAGGACTTGCCTTCTGTCTGTCTCCTAAGTCTCTCTCCACAACTGTCTTTCCTTCCCTGATCCTAGCAGGTAGGAGGGCTAACATGCTGGGGCCCAGGGTACAGTATGGTATGGCCCTGTGCTGGGTCAAGCATGGTCCTTAGAAATCTCTTGAATTCCAGAGACACAGAGATACTGTAATCCTGAAAGCAAGAGCAGCTGTGGGGACCTTACAAATGTGGAGGGGAGGAGGCTCTTTCTGTCCTCTTCCCCACCGGAAATACCTGCTTTGGGTCAGAACAGTACTCAAGAGTTCCCACCAACACACACACACACACACACACACACACACACCACATACCATACCATACCATACCGTACCATACCATAGCCACACACACAAACCACCCCACACAAGTCCCAGCCTCTTCCTGGGCTCTTGGCTGCATGCTCCCCTCACCCCAAAGCCTGCAGAGCCTTGGATCTGCTGCTCTCCTCAGCATCTGGTTCCTCCTCAGGATGCAGTGCTGTTGCCCCTAGCAACTGAGTTCCAGGCCCAGCCTGATCCTCCTCCCCCTCTTCTCTGGACTTCTGCTTTCTTCTTCTTCCCTTCCCCCAACCCTGGAGTCAGTGCCCAGACCCAGAACTCTCCCAGAAGATCATGTGCCAGCTGGGTGACCAGCCAAGCTCTCTGATCTTCCTGGCTTGCTAGGTGACTGATGAACACAGTCAGTACCCTGCCTGCCTGCCTAGCTGAGTTGGAACTAGGTGAGCTGCACAGGAGTGCGGAGGTACCAGGGGTGTGCTAGACTTTCACATAGCTCTCTCTACACACCTCAGGCACAAGAATCCGCGATTAGAGAGAGAGGAGGCCGCTCCAGGGAGAGAGGGAGCTATCTGAGAGGGTGAGCTCCCCCGGCTGGGGGTATGCTAGAAGAGGCTCTCTAATGATGGTGCAGGGATGGCCCAGGGCAGTGAAACTTGCCTGGCTGTCTCTCTTAACTGTAGCTGTTTTTTTCTGTCCCTCTTTCTCCGCTCTCTCTCCTCCCAGATGAGTCGTAGAAAGGACAGCATTAGGGAGAGGCTCTTGGAGAAAATGACATCATCTGCTTCAGGGTAAGCCCAATGCTGGGCACAGGGGGACATGGTAGGGCTCTGCAAGACAGTGGCCACCAGACCGAGTGCTTTCCTGCCCAGCTCCTTTCTCTAGCTCCCTGCAGCCCTGCCCCACTGTCTTCCTCAGGTCTCCTGAACGGCCACTCTTGCCTGGGCCTCTGCACAGCTTCTCCCTCCCAGGGGAATGCTCTGCTCTGCCTTGTACTAGGATTCAGCTGAGAGGCATCTCCTCCAGGAAGTCTTCCTTGACTGTCCAGGTTGCCTGGGGTATGCTTCTGCTGGCCTCCTGTCCCAAGCTGGCTGTCTGGCAGCTTTCTCATCTTGCCTAGTGGTCACAGTTTGTTTTCATTTTCCCTCCCTGAGGGCACCTGGAAGGTCCTCAGGCCAGGAATTTTGTGTCCCGTGTTTGTAACAAACACTAAATGAGAAGGTTACTAATGTGAAGATAACAACATCCTGCCTCTCTCTGGGTCTGTTTCCCCATCTGGAATGTGAGGGAGACAGGCCAGGGCAGGCTCCTCCTATTGAATAGCAAGGGTGACCAAGTCTGGGCTGTTAGCAGGGTCAGAGACAGTCTGACTCAACTTCCTGTCCAAGCCCCAGGCCTGAGCAATGGGATCTTGAGCAGCCAGGCACATTGCACAGGCTGTGGGCTCTGGAGCAGCCTGAGCCGGCCCAGCCCTCACTCTGGGGTCCCTGGGGCTCTGCTGCCCTCCAGTGGCTGGAGGCCCCTGGGCACTTCGGAGCCTCAGTTTCTGGCTCTCCCACAGATCTCTAAAGCCACACTGGCATAAGGAGGGGCAGGGGCATGCCTTAGTCACTCAGAAGTTGGGGTCCCAGACCCCAACACTTCCAGGCTCTGGGTGGGGCAGCCTTCTTTGGCAACAGTCAAGCTTGGTGTGTTGGGGGGTGGTTCCTGCACCTGTCAACCTACCTCAACTTTGGGGACACTTGCCATGCTGGTCCTGCTCGGCCGTCCTGCTCCGCCGTCCTGCTCGGCAGACTTTGCCGTGACTCTCTGTCAAGTGCTCTTCGACACCTGCTCCGGGTCCTCCCAGATTCAGGAAACAGTGTTGGGGGCTAGAAGGGTGCCTTAGCCCCCTCCCTCCTTAATTAATCAAATACTTAAAATAATGGCGGAAGTCATGATTGATGGACAGAGCATAGCTAATTACCCTGGAGATTAAAATGACTGTTTCTGTTTAAAAAGGCTGCAAATGAGTTAATTATTTCCTTTGCTCACCTCTCTAACCTTGTTACACTTCTAAATGAATAGCAATATTGATCTTGGAACTGATTTTGGTGTTCCACAGCCCAAGCAGGTTTAATTAGGGTTTGAGAACGCTGCAGCGCCTCCTCCTTCTGGCCGAGGAAATTAGCCTTGGGTTTTACTTACATTTCATAGCCGTGTCCTCCACACAGACAGAAGGGCTGCGGCATGGCGAGCGGCACCTGCCAGCTTGCCGGCTTGGCGTTGCCCTGGCTCTCAGCTCTGCTCTGCCCAGAGAGGCCTGCAATGACCCTTGCCTGTGATCTCTTGCAAGATGCGGCAGGAAGGCCCTCGGGAGTGGCTCGTTTTTGTCTCCTCTGTCATACCTGCAGGCCCGTGGGCTTGGATGTGACAGGGAAGGGCCCAGTATCACTTGGTGAGGTGGGGGCAGTTCTGGGACCTGGAGCTGTCATGTTTTCACAGCTCTGGACCTTGATGGCAACCTAGCCAAAAAAACACTTCTCTGCTCAGCTCTTCTTCACAAGCCTAAGACCCCTGGCGTCCTCCATCCTCACCTCAGCCCCCCTCCAAGTCTCTGCTCCTCGAGTGCTGCAGGAACAAAGGCTACCAGCCCAGAGCAGGAGACCGGCATGCCAACCCTGGATTAATTGCTGGCATATGGGTGACCTTGAGCTACTCAGGTGACCTTGAGCTAGTCTGGCATCCCTCCTCTGAATCTGACCATCTGTTTGATGTGGCTCCCTCTCACCTCCCCCAGCATGAGCCTTCAAGGGCACACAGGTGGGAGCTGGGCTCTGAGGGGGCGGAGAGTGAGCAGGGCAGACATGCTGCACCTTATTTGAAACGAAGCCCTCCCCCGGCCTTGGGCCCCCTTTGCCATGGCCAGATCTGCCTTCAGGCTGGCTTCTTCGCTGCCCCAACCCCAGCTCTCTCCCCTTCATCCCATGCTTGATGTCTCTGGCTAAAGAATTACCACGGAGGCCATCTGCAACCTAGAGATGACACAGTGAGTGAGCATGGGCAGAGAATAAGCCTGCCTGCCATGCCTCCTGCTCCTCCTCTTCCGCCTCTGGCTCTGCACTGCATGGCTGCCCTCCCTCCTCTCACCTCTCACCTCTCTCTCTTGAACCTAAAGAGCTAGACTTAAAAAAAAGAGAGAGAGAGAATAAAATAATTTATTTGCAGAAAAAAAAATGGTTGGCACTAGAAATCATGATGTTAAATGAAATAAGCCTGGCTCAGAAAAACAAAAGATAGTGTCACACTTTTTTTTCCTCCTTTGTGAAATCTCCCTCTCCTCTCTCTTTCTGTAGCTATCTATGTATATGGCATGAGAGTGGAAGGGAAGCAAATTGGGAAAATGAAGGGGACCAACAGATGGAAAAAATGGGGACCAAATGGTGAGGGGGTAAATACGATAGTTACATTATCTCCATGTATGATATGAAATCAATTTTTTTGTACAATTACTATGAGGTAAAAAGCCCCAGGGCATGTCCTGAAGCTTTACCCTGCCCACCCTCCCTTCCCTGAGGGAGGCCTCCTCTCTCAGGGTGGGGAAGATGTATCCCACATAGCTGATTTAGGTTAGTTCTGTTTGGGTCCTTCCAAGGAGTAACACGGTCAGATTAACTCTTGGGAATGGGTGCTCTGGCTGTTGGTTAGAGAACAGCAGGCAGGGAAGACAATGATGGATGCAGGCCTGTGAGGCAGCAGGTAAGACCAAGAGAGAGAGAATATCCAGAGCTGCTGCAGAAGGCCTTGCAGGGACGGCTTCTAGGGCGATTTTCAAGTTGGGCCATTGGGAGCCTTTGACTGACACTGGTGATGAAGGGGAGAAGCAGATTTCCGGGAACATTCGGTCGGGGAGGAGGCTGAGAGAGCCATAGGGACATCCAGGAGCAACGAGGCAGGAGGAAGGTAGGTGACTTGCCTCAATCGCTATAGCTAACTTGTGGTCTTTTCCTTTGGGACACGGATGGTCTGTATTGCCTGGAGGCTGTTGGTGACTTCACACTAGGGTCTGGGTTGTGATGCACTGATGAAGGTCAGATAGCAGGGAGGGAGGAGGAGCATTAAACCCAACAATCCATATCTGGTGTGCTGGGCAAAACTGACACCAAGTGCACTGTCTGTCAATTGGAGAGGAGAGTGAGAGTCAGAGACCAACTGAGCCTGAGGTCTCCGAGGTGGCTTACACATTGAGCCCTGAGCTAGGTCACACACTGGGCCTTGATCTGTTCACACTGCCTGGCCCTGCTAACACACTGGGCCCTGGTCTGTTCACACTGAGCCTGGCCCTGCTCAAACACTGGGCCAGGTCTTGATTATACACCGAGATAGGCCCCCACTGCACACTGAGCTCTGGTCCTTGACCCTGTCCAGGGGCTGAAGGCTGTCCAGTAAGGCCCATCTTTCTCCCACCTCTCTCTGGGGATGGGAGCTAGGCACGCCAAGAAGGACTGCCCTGGAAAAGGTATGCCACTTGTGGCACATCAGGCCAGGTGTTCTCAGCAATCTTTCAGCTAATGGCTTAAGTTAGCTGGAACTTTCCGTGGCACAGTTAAAGAAAGACTCCCAATCACCCTAAAGCAGCTGTGCAGAAGCTCTTTAGTCACTGCTGTGACATCAGTGCCTCCCAGAGCTCCCCAATTAAAGCAGAAGTCCTTGGGATGAGTGGCCTTTGGCCCTCTTGTTCAATCTGGTCCCTCCTTACTGTACCCTGTCACCTGCTCAGCTCACCTGAGTTTACCGGCTGCAGACAGAACCCTCTGTTTTCTGATGTGTCCGACATAATGTGGAAAACATTTGGATTCGGCAACCAGACGACCTGCAGAGATGAACTTGGGGTCTGCCCTTCCCAGCTGCGTGATCACAGGCCCCAAGTCTTGTCATCCTTTGGTGGGGGTGAGATCAGATCAGCACTTAGCCACAGGCCTTTCCTAAGGCCTGATAGGAGGTCGATCATCACAGTATTAGATTCGTGCCTGGCACACGGTGGTACGGACTCTGGCTGAGTTGGGTATGTGTACCTTCATACTGGGCAAGAGAGGCTAATGGGAGGCTGTCAGACAGACATTTGGTTGGTGGGCGGAGCCAGTGGGGGGGGGTCGGTGGGTGGGAGGTATTGTACCTTCCTGTACCTCCTGCCCCCAACTTGCTTCTCCCACACAATTAGCTGCTCTTGTCTCTAATTGATTCCTTTGGTACCCACAGGACAATTAGAATTTAAATTGCCTTTTACAAAGGTCATGAAAACATGATCAAAGAAGAATCTATTAGAGGGGTTGGGGGGAGGGGGTTCCCTCCCAGCCTCCCAAAGCCTGGGGGTGGGGGCCAGGCCTTGAGGGACTATCACTACCTACACCTATCCTCCTGACACTCTTAAGCCTCCCCCAGGGCTTGCTGCTTCCTGTCTTCTCATGTGAAGGGCAGAGAAGGACAGAGCCAGTCCACAGCCGGCTCTGTGGGCTCCTCTTTGCCCCTTCTACACCCCCGTCTTTCCTGTCTTCGCTTCTCCAGCCTGTTGCACCAAGTGCTGTGCTTCGGGGGTCCTAGCCCTGTCCCTTGACAGCCTGTGACTGTAAGAACACTTTCTGTCCCCACCTCCACCCCAAGAGGCCCATATCCTGTTCCCTAAGGGTGGGTGCCTCCCTGGGGAGAATGTTCTGCACTTCTCCCGTTCTCAGATCTTGTCTTTTCTGCGTCCACTAATTTTTCTGCCTCTACATGGAAGCTGACTCAGGCTTCCTGTCCACTGGGTCCTTCAGCCTAGACTGTGGCCTGTACCTACATGAAGTCCACTACAGACACGTCCCACTCCCTCCACTGGTTCCTGCAGAAGCCTGTACAGAGCTGGCCACGGGGGACAGGGCTTCATGTTACAGGTCCAGTTAATAGATGCAGAGGTTGCCTAGAGGAGAGCCCAGGTCCCTCCCACGAGGACTCTCCTACTCTTGTAGATGAGACCAGTTTACCTGAGCCTCAGGTCTGAGGGAAGATGCTTTGGGGCACCACCTTCCCATCTTTGCAGCAGGTCATTCTCTTCCTGCTCTAGATTCTTGTCTTGGGTCTGCTCAAGCTTAGTGGGCTCTGGCTGGGTGCAGTGGGGCACTCCTTTTACCCAGCACTTGGAAGGCAGAGGGAGGCAAATTTCTGTGAGTTTGAGGCTAACATGGTCTACATAGAGAGTTCCAGGGCAGCAGGGCTCTGTAGTAAGGCCTGTCAGAAAGAAAGAATGGAAGGAAGGAAGGAAGGAAGGAAGGAAGGAAGGAAGGAAGGAAGGAAGG
>NW_026596039.1:18021023-18071075 GCF_907164565.1 Psammomys obesus
AGGAAGGAAGGAAGGAAGGAAGGAAGGAAGGAAGGAAGGAAGGAAGGGAGGGAGGGAGGGAGGGGAGAAAGAGAGAGAGAGAAAGAAAGAAAGAAAGAAAGAAAGAAAGAAAGAAAGAAAGAAAGAAAGAAAAAGAAAGAAAGAAAATATTTGTAGGCTGGTGGAGGGGCAGAGGGCTGGATTGGCAGACTTAGCACCATTTGGGAGGCCTGGCCTGGCCCAAGGGTGAGAAACCAGAAGAAGCTGGCTTCCTGGAGGTCTCCAGAATTCTGTCTCTGAGTTTTTCAATCTCCTAGGCTCACCTGGCTTTTCCTCCTAGGAAACAATGGCAGTGGCTACCCAGCCAGCCAGAACTGCTTATAGCTGCTTCCAGTGGTCTTCTACTGTGAAGTAGCACACTGGTGATCCCATCACACTTTGGAAAGGTGGCAGTGTCCACTGAGTACCTATGGTGTCCTAGTGTCTAGGCTGGAGGCCTTGCATATCTCACTTACAGCAAACTTCACCTTCCAGCAATCTTAAGTCACCATTACCTAAGTGGGGAAACACTCAGAATAGCTGAGCAATTGTGTCCAAGGTCATAAAAGCAAAAGACAGACATAGCTGAGACGCACACCTAAGCTTGCCTAATTCAAAAGGAAGCCCTCTGAGGGCCTGCTCCATGCTGACGCTATTCGTAAGGGGTACCACTGGTAGGATGTCATGTGAGGAGGAGGGTGTCAGGAGCCTCATGTGACCTGAGGGAGGAACAGCAAAGTTTTAGTATTCCCGGCCTCTCTGTTGTGGCCCAAGGTCAGGAGACAGCATTGTTCCTCATTTAGAAGCAGGCTTGGGGCCTTGGGATGGTGAGGATTACGTAGATAATCCTGCCTGATTAGCAGGCCTGGTGGAACTTCATTTGGATGCCTGAGGAGCTGCTGCTGGCCTCTGGCTGCCAGTGCAGTCTATGAATGCTCTGCTCCCTGACCCAGCGTGACAAGGGTCTGCAGCCCCTGAGGAGGGCCACATGTAAGTGGAGAAGCCAGAGAGGGATGGAGGCCAGGACCATTCAGGAGCCCTGGAGGAAATGGGAGAGGACTCCATACACCATGTACCCCAGGATGGGAGCCTGGCTGAACTGTCTGACTGCACCTCATCTTAGAGACCTGCTGTAAGGAGCAGGATGTGGTTAGAGTTGGGGAGACGCTGAGGTGCATCAGGAGAGGGGGACTGATCTTGTCCGAAACACCCTGAAGGGCCTTGGCAGACCCTGGGCTCAGTGGGACAGGCTTTTTCAGTGCCTGAAGAACAAAGTCTCTCTGGGGTCATAAATTCCAGGGGCCTGGCGAGCAGGCCCACAAAGCTGTTGTGACAGCAGTGGTTAAATTAAGTGCCCTTGCAGAGCAGGGCAGGGCAGGCTTGCACAGTGGGATTTACGGCCTCCTCGCCCCATTTGCTGCCAATCAGCCTAGCTCTCCCAAGCCTGTCCTGTGAGGGGGAGAGCCAGGATCCTACCTCCAGGAGCTGCTCACCATCAGGATGCCAGCAGGGGTTACCTAGCCTGGGCTATAAGGATGGGGGTACTTCTGTGACTGGGACCCCCAGAGCCGTATCACTGCCATCTGGGCCTCCAGAAGGGCAGGAGGTGAGGGAAGGCATGAGGCCGTTTGGGGTCTACTCTAAAGTACTTTACTACCTCTTTGCTTTTGCTCAAGCTGTCACATCCTTCTGCAGGGGACTGCCTCTGCTGTCACTATGTTTTTCTGATCTCCATCCTCCAAGCCCCAGATAGAGCTGCATCCTGATGCTTCTCTCTAGATGCCGATAGA
Organism: Psammomys obesus; assembly: GCF_907164565.1. Taxonomy (NCBI): domain Eukaryota; kingdom Metazoa; phylum Chordata; class Mammalia; order Rodentia; family Muridae; genus Psammomys; species Psammomys obesus. The sequence goes on from NW_026596039.1 coordinate 18,022,832, forward strand.
TGTGGGGCCCTGGGCTTTCCCTTATTCAGCTGGAAGGCACTGGTCTGGGATGAACATAGACACAGGCCCATTTTACTGTGCTGAATCCTCAAATCTATAAATCAAGACATCAGCTCCACCCTGTGACCTCACCCCCATGCTCTCCTGTTCACTGTGGTCCTCAGCTTTGTGTGAGGGGATGGAGGGTGCCTGGAACAGGGTGCCCTACTGCTGTGTCCTGGCTGAGTCACTCTGGCTTTGGAAGCAGGGCAAGATTGCCAAGGGGGCTGTACCTGCATCAGGGACCACAGATGATGAGAACTTTGTGGGCAAAGGCAAGAATAGGTGACTTCTGCAGCTCAAGCCTGGGGGTGCAAATGGTATATGTGTGTATGTATAGTGTGCTGTGTGGGTGCTAAATGTATTTTGTGCAAATGTGTGTATATGTACCTGTGTGCATTGTGTTTAAGCATGTATGTCTACTGTATGAATATATACAAATGTTATAATTTACAAATGACTCTGTGACCTGTATAGGACTGTACATGTCAATGCTGGAAATGTCCCCCGAGCACAGGCTATTGGGGTGACCTTTATCTTCCTGTCCAAGACCTTTCACAGCCCTTTCAGGAAACCTTTTTGAAAGGGCCCTGGTTCCAGCTGCCTGCAAAGGCAACAGGGAGCTGGAGGAGAGGGAGGAAATCCGCAACAAACATCTAGCGGCCAAGAAGAGTCTTCAGAGAAGCTGCTCACTCCTAACTCAGAGCAAAATTGGTCCCAGGCTCATCCCAGGGCTATCCTGGGGGCCTCTGCTCTTTAAGTGATTGTCCATCTGCTCCGGCTCCTCTACTACTCAGTACATGCATGCCTCTGCTGGCTCTCCATTATCTAGGGTACCACTGGTAGGATGTCATGTGAGGAGGAGGGTGGAAAGATGATGGCTGGGGGCAGGCAAAGGGTTGTCTCACTATTCCCACCCCTGGCATCCCATCTCCTTGCCCTGGTGAGTCAGCTGCCTCCATTCTGGGAACATGATTGGTGCTTGGTCTGCAAAGCAGAATGGCTACAGCTCTTGTGACTTTCTTGAACCAGCTTTTAGGGTATCCTCTGGGCTCTGAAGCCTCATTTCCCGCTTGTTTCCCCAGGTCACTGGTTCCCTGCACATCATTCATTCCCAGGTGCCCTGGCCAGCCTTCCAGGAGATACACTAAGAAAGCAACGGAGGTCTTACACTATGAGACCTCCCTTGGGTAGAAGAGGGGTGGGAGGACCCAGGCCCTAGCTCTGGGGTTCTCTCTTCTGGAGATAGGGGTCCCAGAGTGACACAATGCAGACTCACATGATGCATAAGAAAACTGTGGGCAAATGGATCAGGTAGGGCTCATGGACTGTGCAAATTCAGCTTTGGTGAATGGAAGCACAAGGACAGGGTGAAGGACATATGTGGGTCAAAGGGCAGCCCAATGGGGGACTCCCTGTCTAGGTTGACCCCAAGGCTCAGGACAGCAGAGCTAGGCAGGTGCAGGGAGTGGAACAAGGAGGCAAGCAAGAAGAGGACAGCAGATGGGCAGCACCCCGAGGCAATGAAGAGGGAGCAGGGCTGGAAGCCAGCAGTGCTGGACATCAAAGCCCTAGGTGTACTCCCAGGATGCTGGTTTCCCTCCCACGGAGAGACAGATGTCCCTTTGATGGTGAGAAGAAAGGAAGTTGTACAGGCGTGGGTGGGAGGGGCAGCGGAGATGGATCTCCTTCCTGGGGCCATCAAGGAACTATACTCCATTATAAATACCGTGTCCTCTACTTCCGATCATCTGTGAAGGCAAGCCTACTGGTTTCCGAGGAAGAGGGTGCTGGGGGATGTCTGTACTGCTGACTGAATGGGGTCTTAATCTTGCCGTGGCCAGGCAGCTGCATGATGTACCCTGGGACCTCATGTGACCCCGCAGGGCTCAGGAAGGTGTCTCCTGAATGCCTTGGGAGCACTTGCAAGTGTACTCCAGCCTGACTCCCCTGTCTTCCCGGCCCCCCTACTCTAGTAAGAAGAAGGCATCTGTGCCTCAAAGCCCCCCAGACTGTCCTCTAGGTTCCTTCAGTATCTCTGTCTAGCTCATCTGCCCACAGCCCTTTTAAGGCTGTAGAACACTTTTGTAAGAATTGCCACCAAGCAGGCCATTGACATGGCTCAGCATATAAAGGTGCTCACTGTTCAAGCCTGGAAACTTGAGTTCAATCCTTGGAAAGGTAGAAGGAGGAAAATGGTTCTGCAAGGTGTTCTCTGGCCTGCACGTGAGTGCCATGGCACATTAATCATTCCCTGACACAATAAATAATAACCATGTTAAAAAAATTCCCACAAAGCACCTCTTTCTCCAGCCACATTACTGTGACCTGCTGGCAAATGTCAGAGGAACTCTGTTATCCATTGTGAACACAAAGTCAGTGGCACTCCTGGGGAAGTGAGCTGAGGATCTGGACCCTCTTCCTATCCTTCCTCTTGCTGGTCTGTATTCCTCCCTGAAGCCCTCCAGAGGTCCTGATGTGGGACCGTCACAACCCATCAGTTAGAGCCTGTGGCCAGAGCTTGGTGAGAGCAGAGGTGGCCTGGTGCGTCACCCGGGAGCCTGGATTCAGGGGTGGGATTTGGGGGTGGGCCTCTCCTAGGGTTTCCGCTGCACTCTGTTATCACTTTACAGAGAGGGCACATTTGGGGAAGCAGCCACAGCTCCACTGGTAACCCGGGTCCTGGGGTGCAGAGGAGGAATCTGGTCCCTGTGAGAGATCATCAGCTGCCTTGCTGAAGTGTGGTTTGGGGTTCCACCACTGCAACCGGGAGGAAGTGTCTTCAGAAGAAAATATTCAGACGAGCCCTAATGTAGTTGAACTGTTTCTGAACCCACTGGGCCTTTTGTCCTTTCTCCCCAAAGCTCTTTGAGAAGGACCTCTGCATGGAGGGGCCTCTCAGCCCACAACCCATGGGGAAGGCAGATCCTGCGTGGGGACCGGGTCTCTTTTGCACCATGATTGTCTTGCCTCCTCCAGTCCCAAGATTCTTTTGCATGGGTCTATGGGGTTCTGGGTATCCACACCCCCAACTCTGCTGTATTTGGTATCTGTTTCTAGAATTCCATCTTGGTGACACTAGCTCCTGCAGGCTTTGTTCATGTGTCTGTGAAGCTAAGCTTTTCCAGAGACCTTTAGTGGTTCTCATCCTCTTCATACAGACGCAAGCTTGTAGTGTGCAGTGTGCTTACCTGCTTATCTGCTCACTGGACAGGCCCAAAGCCCTAGGGCTGGGGGCTAAGACTGAGCTGTGTTCCTTTTTTTTTTTTTTTTTTTTTTAAGAAACTCTATACCATCTTCCACTTGTGCCCAGGTTCAATCAGCCACCTACCTGGTGGATAAAACCAGCCTCCAGTCACTCTAACTCTTTGGGGGGAAAAAAAGGAGGAAATAAAGTGGAGGTGTGGGGGGGCACTGAAAACTAAATTTGCAAGCCCTGTCTGTGATGGTGGCATCCCAATGCCCGCTGCTGACGTGGAAAAATAAAAGTTGCTCACTTGTTTTCTTCACCCTCTCTTTCTGAATGATTTGATGTTTTATTCCCCTCCATCAAACTCTCTATTCTCTGCTAATGGCAGAATAATAAAAAATTATCCCTCATAGCATGTGAGCGAGAGGACAAGCTGAGAGCCCAGGAGAGGGAGGAAGGAGAGGAAGAAAAAGGTTATTATAAACGTGTCAGCCTTGTTTATGGCCTTTTATCAGCTGGGGAGAGGCAGGAGGGAGAGGCACCGTCAGTGCACACTCTAAAGCACTGCCAGCTTGGTCGGGGGCTGTAAATAATTTTTATCTTCAGCTGCATTTAGATGTTTTAAAATACACACCCGCCAGCCATCACGGGGAGCTGGCTGAGCTTGCAGGGGCGATGCAGGCTGAGCACGCCCGCCTTTGGCCCCTTTCTAAGGAACCATATTTGACAGTCAGAGCTTTCAAAAGCAGCTTTCCCAATAAAGGCCACATCCCAGGGAGCCTTGCACTGGGAGGTTGGGAGGCTGGCCTGGTGGCTGCCGAACTCTCTGCTGACTGGCTAGAGGCTAATCTAACAGGGCGGGGCTGGGGAGGTGGTCCAGGGCTGAGCAGGAGGCCGGCAAGAACACGGCTGCCCTGGGCCAGCACTCCATTTATCCTCAGTGCCAGGTACCCCACCTCTCTCCTGGACTAGCGACTCTGTACCCCAGAGCCTGCAGTTTTAATCATACTGCCACTTTTAGATAAACACTTACTGAGTACCTATTGTGGATTCAAGGGCAGAGGAACTCGGATTACCTACTTAACTAGTCCTTTGATCTCTTTTCCAGTGACTAGAGACCAAACTTCCTGACCTTCAGAGGCTGATCACAGCTTTGAAATATGCTGTCTGAAGGTACAGAGGGGAGTCCTGGCCTTGAAGTCTGAACAAGTGACTCCCAAAGGCTGAGTCTCTATTTATTTTTGTAAAATGGGAACAACAATGATTCTAGCCTTATATTGCAAGGATAAAGAGATGATAGTATGGAGACTTTGGAAGGGAGCTAACTGTATAAAGACTTTTCTATCTGATAAACAGAGCACATTAACAATATCTATTTTTAATTAACTAATTAATTAATTATGTGCCTGTGGGTGTGGAGATCAGAAGGCAACTTGTAGGAGTTGGTTCTCTCTTTCCACTATGTCAATCTCAGGCATCAAAAGCAGATTGTCAAACTTTTACCCACTGAGCCATCTCACTGGTGCAGCAATATCCCCTGTCACTTACTGTGTACAGCAATGGGTGTATTAAATTCACCTGATAATTTCTGGATGTTTCAGTGTGCCTAAAACAAAAAATCAGGGCCTGCAAGGTTCTCAACTCTGTCTTCTGGGAGAAAGGCAGGATGTGGGTGCTATGCTTAGAGCAGGCACAGTTCCTGGGAGCTGGCTCCAAGAGAAGAGCTGCTGAAGAAGTAGGGAGATGGGAAAGCAGTGGAAGGAACCTAGCCCAGATGGAGAAGGGGGTAGTCAGAGGCCAGATGGCTGAGGATCCTCCCAGGCTGGCTCCCAGATGAGTTCAGAGAGGGGTTTGGACGTGAGCGCTACATACCAGGTACACACCAGTGCGTCGCCAGCTCCTGCAGCCTGGGCTTCAGTCATTATTGCTCACTGAATGCTGGTTAGCTCTGTCCAGTAAATGTAGGAGCAGCTTGGCATCCCCTCTCTGCCCCCAGACTCTCAGGACTGACACTGCAGACTCTGAGCATGGCGGAGCTTAGAAATGCAAGGAAGGATAGAGTCAGACCACCAGATTGGCCACAGTGCTGCTCATGGGAAAGCAAGAAGCCCCTTGGACTCTTTCAGCAAGTTCCTTCTGGCTAGAGAGATCAGGGTGACAAGATGTTTGACCAAGTGTACAGATACAGACAGGGCACTGAGCTGGGTAGCATTAGCCCTGCGACTATGTTAGGCCTTGGATAGTGTCTAAGTGTTACTGTAGCATCGTAGTATTAACTGTTGCTTCTTAGTTACTATTGCGTCTTGGGGTCATTATTGTGTCTTAGGGTTACTATTGTGTCTTAGTTGGGGTTACTATTGAGTTTTAGTTAGGGTTACTATTGCTGTGATAAAAGACCATGACCAAAGCAACTTGGGGAGAAAAGTATTTATTTAGCTTATACTTCTTTATCACTGTTCATCATTAAAGGAAGTCCAGGCAGGAACTCAAACAGGGCAGGAACCTGGAGCCAGGAGCTGATGCAAAGGTCATGGAGGAGTGCTCCTTACTGGCTTACTTCCCATGGCTTGCTCAGCATGCTTTCTTATAGACCCCAGAACCACCAGCTCAGGGGTGGCAGCACTCACAATGGTCTGGGCCCTCTGCCATCAATCACTAATTAAGAAATGCCCTACAGGCTTGCCTATAGCTTGAGCTTACAGAAGCATTTTCTCAGTTGATGATCCCTCCTTTCTAGCTTGTTTTGGGTTGGCATAAACCTAGAAAGTACATATAGTATCAGCCAAACAGAAGAAAAGAAAAAAAAAATAAGAAAGGAAGGAAAGAAGGAGACAGTGAGGTGCTTGCTGCCATGCCTGAGGACCTGAGTTCAATTATTAGAACCCACATGAAGAAAGAGAGAAACGAACCCCACAAGTTCTCTGACCTCCACACATATGCCATGGCATAAACCCATCTCCATCACACACACACACACACACACACACACACACACACACACACACGCACACACACACAGACACACAGTGACATAAAGGACCTAACATATGGCTCAACAGTTAAGAATGCTTTCTTCTCTTTCAAGGGTCCCAGCTTTGATTTTGTGGCTTACAACCACCTGTGACTCCAGCTTCAGGAGATCCAATGCCCTCTTTTGGCCTCTGTGGGCTTGTTGTACAGAGGCACAAAATAAACACGGACACATACTTAATAATAATAAAAAAAATTAAGTCCCTTAAAAAAGAAAGCAAGGAGTCAGGAGAGGGAGAGAGAGAGGGAGGGAGGAAGGAAGAGGAGTTGAAGAAGGAGCCACTATCTTGGGATTTGTAACACTTCTGGTCATTGCTTTAGGAAATTCATTATGCCACAGATGCAATACTACCTGCTCTGGGACTGGCCGGTAAGTCCGTCGCAGCCACAAGAGTAAGTAGGTATGTAAGAAGCCTGGATGAGCCAGCAGATGAACTCGTGATCCAAGAGCAGGGAGGGAAAGTTAGCATCAGGGAAAGAAGCACAGAGCAGGACAGACTTGGGCAGGCAGCAGAAGTAGGCATTACTTGTTTCTGAGAAGACTAGGTAGGGAGGGAATGTCTTACTGAGAGTATGGTGTGAACAAGGCCCGAAAGGATGTGGCTCTGTGGATCCCTGCGGAAAAGAGAAGGCAAGTGTTCAGGGCTGGGTTAGTGCCATCAACTATGCCCTCAGAACTGAGCTTGAGGCCTAGCATGGTGGTACATGCCTGTAATCCCAGCACTCTGGGAGGCAGAGGCAGGCGGATCTCTGTGAGTTGGAGGCCAGCCTGGTTTACAAAGTGAGTCTAGGACAGCCAGGGCTGCACAGAGAAACCCTACCTCAAAAAAACAAAACAAAATAAAAACAAAACAAAAATTGATCTTGAGAATGTCATCTTATGTTACCTAAAACAAGGGTTTGCTCTGGGCTGATATATCTGGGAACCGTTGGGCTAAATAACCAAAGCACAAGGTATCAGATCAACCTATGAAAATCAACTGTTCTTGTACACACTGGCAATGAGTGTATAAGATGGCATTCTCATTTACATTATAAGAAAGAATAAAATACTTAGTAAAAACTTAACCAAGTTTCCCTAAAACTAGAAAACACTAAAAGAAATTAAAGACTGAAGTAAGAGGAAAGATAACCCATGTTCATGGCTTGGAAGACACTATGCTAAAGAGCGCAATCCTCCGAAGCTGGTTTACAGAGGCGATGCCACCTCTATCAGGATCTCACTTTTTAAAGTAATTGACAAGATGATACTAAATTTAAATTAATGAAAATACAAGGAATTGCTGTAGGAATATAAAATGGAATAGACACATTGGAAGACAGTTTCGTGGTCTTAAAAACCTGAACACACCCAGCAGTTTGGCTCCTTTGCATAGTCCCCTGTGAACTAAAAACTTGTATGTACGCAAAAACTTGTAAAGGCACTGGGCCATCTGCTGCGAGTTCGTAATCCGAGCTGAGTCTGGAGGAGCATAAGCCTGCATGGGCTACAGATCGAGTTTAGAGTCCGTCCGGGCAAGAGAGTGAGGCCCTGTGTCGAAAAGAAAAAACAGTGTGACTTGGCTATTGCACTCATGCACTTACAGTGCTGTGGTTGGTTACCTGAACAAGACCCACACAAGATCAAGCCAGTCAGAATTCTAGGGTGGATGGAGGAGGAACTCCCAAGGTCCGCCCCCCCCCCCCCAAGGAGCTACTGCCAGCTGGTGTCTGCTAAGTGAGTGAGAGTCATTTCTCCTTGGGGATGTGGCCGTGGTAGGCTGACCGTGCCCCATTGGCTGGTCCCACTCCCGTGTGCATGTGGGAAGCCCTAGGTAGACACGGTGAACGGGCTATTCATTTCAAAAAGAAAAAAGAGAAATGAGGGAAATGTGTTGAGGGTTCCTGGAGGGAGCTGGAAGGAGGTAGTGTGGGATGGATGTGATTAAATATGTTGTATACACATGTGAAAAATTTAGAGAATAAAATTAAAATATTATTTAAAAATAAGACAAAAGTAAAAAGAGTGCTGAGGCAATGGCAGAGCACTTGCCTAATTTATGTGAGCTCAGTCCTTAGTATCACATACACAAAAATCAGCAACAGCATAAAACAAACAAAATCCTGTGCATGAATGTCTATAGTAGCTTACTCTATAACTAAGGAAACTTTCAGGCAACTGATGTGTCCTTCAGTAGATGAGTGAGTTAGCCATAGTACAATCAGACAATGGAATATTTTTAGGGTTAAAAATAAGCGGTTGACTGGCTAGAGATGGCTCAGCAGCTGAGAGCACTGGCTACTCTCCAGAGGATCGGGGCTCAGTTTCAAGCATCCACGTGGCGACTTGCAATGGTCTGTAGTTCCAGTTCCAGGGGCTCCCACAGCTTCACACAGACATACATGCAAGCAAAACTCCCAATGCACATAAAATCAATGGATCAGCCAACCAACCAATCAATCAATCAAACTGGAAAAGAAGTGGTCAGAGAAGCTGAAGAGCTGGCTCAGTGGTTAACAGTACTTGGTGCTCTTTCAGGGCACCTGGGTTCAAACCCCAGCACCCACATGGCAGTTCACAACTGTCTGTAATTCTGGTTCCAGGCGATCTGACTTCCTCTTCTGGCCTCCACAAGCACCAGGCATGCATGTGGAGCACAGACATACATGCAGACCAAATACCCATACATCCAAAAAAATTTTTTTTGATTTAAAGAAGAGATCAGGGCTGGTGAAATGAGATGCTTGAGGGAAAAAGGCTCTTCCCACCAACCTTGATGACCTATGTTTGATCCCCAGAACACACATAGTATAAGAAAAGAACCAACTCCAGCGTGTTGTCCCTCTGACCTTGCCATGGTATGTGGACAACCCCCACCTCCAAAAATAAATACGTGTTTAAAGAGTGAACAATGAAACTGTGTAAAATCATGGGAAAATGTCTAATGCATACTGCTAAGTGAAAGAAGCTAATCTGTAAAGACTGCAGACTGTATGATTGCAACATCAGTGACATCATTCTGGTGAAGGTCAAACTGTAAAGACATTAAAAGGGCAGGGCTTTCTGGGGCTTGAGAGAAGAGCAGGATGGAGCATGGAACTTAACGGGTGTGAAGCTATTCTGTACGGTACTATGATGATGGATATACATCAGTTACTGAATCCGTCCAGTGTTCAACACCAAGAGAGAGACCTTAATATGAACTATATACTTCAGATGTGTCAGTATAGGCTCCTCAACTGTGACGAATGTGCTGGCTTGGGATTCTGAAGATAGGGGAGGTTGTACGTGTGTGTTTAGAGGTCATACGGGAATTCTGAACTCTTTTAATTTTACTGTGAGCTTGAAACTGCTCTGAAAAAAGGAAGTCTATTTAAGGGACCTAGAATAGCCAAAATCATCTTAAAAAATAACCAAGTTGACAGACTCATATTTCCAGATCTCGAAACTTACCACAAAGCTGCAATAATCAAGACAGTGTAGTACTGGCATGAGATAAGACTTATGGATCAATGGGACAGCAATGAGAGTTCAGAAATGAACTCTCACATTTACAGTCTATCGATTTTCAACAGAGAGCCAAGAAAATTCAATGGGGGACAGGATAGTCTGTCCAACACACGAGCTTGGGCGACTGCCTATCCACAACAAACGGATGATGCTGGAGTCCTTTCCTCGTGCCAAATCATCTCAGCGTGGACCGAGGATCTGAACACAAGGTTGGAGGCTAGGCAAGGTCAAGCTATAGGGCCTGAGGCCAGAGAGCACTAAATAGTAGCCAGCCTGGCTATCTGGGTCTCCACAATGATCACTGTCATTCCTTACCTTGGACTTCCGAGGTTGACAAGTGTCAGTGATAGACACCGAGGTGACTCTGTTGAGGTAAGAAGTGCCTTCAGTTTACCAGTTTTGGAAGTTGGTGGGATTAGACTTTGGTGTAAACTTTTGGGAGGGATGATTTTGCAGCCGTTATTACTTCCCCTATGGAATACAAGAGCAGTAGCATCCCAGAAGGCCTCCTGTGGCACGGGCAGAAACGCCAGCCTGAAATAATGGAGAACAGTAGGTACAAAATTATTTGTAACAGTCTCTTTGACAAAATGGCTTCAATTTGCCAATCTCCCATCAGAGCTAAGGTTAAGTTTTTCACGGAGACGCTGTGATGGGTCATGCCCATGCTCCAAGTACAGGCTGAAGAGCTCTTCCACCAGCTCCCGCTGTCAGGATGAGCCTAGGCAGGCCTGCTGCAGGATGAAAAACTGAGGTAAGAGTCCAAGGGGCTGGAGAGATGGCTCTGCGGTTGGGAGCCCTGGATGCTCTTCCAGAGGATCGGTTCCCGCATCCACAGGGCTGCTCACAGCATCTGCAACTCCAGTTCCGGAGGACCTGATGCCCTCTTCTGGCCTCTGCTGGCAGCATCTGCGCCATCTACATGCAGTGCACACATACACGTGAAGGCAAAACACGCATGTTCATAAAATAAAAAATACACACATCTTTAATAAAGCCCCAAACCAGAGCCCTCCCACCTTAGAGCCACGGCCATTCCTCCGACTGACCACAGGCCTGTGAATGAGCCCACCTGGGAGTCAGCCGGCCCGAGGCTCCCTTGTAGACTGTGAGCAGAATAAATGCCCCTTTAAGACACTAAGTGTAGGCACTGTCAGGTAGCTATTATTCATAGTTTCAAAAAAACAAAACAAAACAAAACTGATTGGCCCCAGATTGGAACCATCCCAGGTGACTATCGATGCAGGTTAGAGGTAAAAATGGTGGTTCAGCAGGACAGTGGAGCGCCCCACAACCACTGACAAATGTGTGCAATCTGAATATACTGACCTAGAAGAAGTCCATGATATATCGGTGAGGGAGAAAGCAAGTGGCTAATCAATACATAAGCCGTGACCCCACTTTGATTCTTGAAAAAGTCTCTGTGTGTGAATATATGGAATGGATCTACCTTGGCCAAAGTTGGCAGGGATACATAACAGACTTCTCAGAGGTTGCCTCTCCGGGAGACAAGACAATGTGATGGGCTTTGTTTTGTTTTCTTCCTAATTTTTTTTTTATTCTTTAAAAAATTGGCAAAAAAAAAAAATAGCATACAGGGGCTGGAGAGTGATGGCTCAGCCGTTAAGAGCACTGGCTGCTCTTCCAGAGGACCTCAGTTCAATTCCCAGCAGCCACATGGTGGCTCACAGCCATCTAGAATGGGATTTGCCTGGCCTGGCCTGCAGGCTCTATATGCAGACAGACCACTTATATAAACACACCAACAAGCACACGAATAAGCAAGCATACAAAGTAATGGGTTTGGTTTTGGCATTTTCATACCAGCTGTTTCTGTGGACACTCCTCTCCACTCCCCTATTTGTCCTTTACCACTTCCTGCTGACCTGCCACCCTGCAGTGACCCCTGTTTTCCATGCCACACGTGCTCTATTATCCCTTTCTTCTCATCCGGTAATTTTTTTGAAAAGTGGTAACAAGCTTGGTGTTTTGGGTGACAGTGTTTGTGGAAACTGAGGCCCAGATGACTCATAAAGCATTTCCCTCTTTCTCCCCTGGCTTCCTGGCCCTGTGGCCTCTCCTGAGAGGAAGGTCCCTCCTCCTGCAGCAAAACCCCACACCCGGAGCATTTCATGCCACAGGGTCTCTGGACATGGACCCTTGATGGCTCTGTGTCACTGTGATCCTCAAGCTTTTAGGTATTTACCTTGGGTGTTAGAGCAGGGAGAACTTTGGGGAATCAAATCTTCTGTGGCACAGATTTAGGGAAACTGAAGCACAGAAGGTTTAGGGACAGATGGAAGGTTTCTGTGACCCTTCAGAGGAGCTCTCACACAGGTCTCTTTTCACCTCAGAAGCTCAAGGCCAGCCCAGACACCCGCAGCTCCATCTCCTCTGAGGAGGATTGTACAAGCTCCCTCTTTCTGAGCATGTGGGGGGGGCTGTAAAGAGGAGTGCAAGGGCCAGAGCCCAAGAAGGAGGGGTGGGCATCTGTTCCAGCCTCAGCCTAGAGCCTTTGGCAGCAGTAGATAAAAAGCAAGAATAATAAAGGAAAGAGAGCAAAATGTCACACACGTTCTGCTGCCATTAGCCACCAGAGAAGGGAAATATCCCATAATTAGGCCAGGCTTTTGTTTGCTTTGGTAGAGGGGAGGATGAGGAGGATGGCTGTGGGTGGGGACTGTCCCTCTGGGGGCACAAACATCTTAGGGCCAGGGCTCCATGACCTATCCTTCCCCACCCTCATCCAGTTCCTGGGCCTGATGTAGCTTGTGACTAGGAGGGGCTGGGTAGAAATGAGGACAGGGAAGGGTGGAACTCCTCCCCTTGGAAGCCTGCACGTGCAGCTCCAAGGCCTCCCAGCTAAACTACCGAGCTGTTGTTTGTTTATATTTCTCTTATTATTATCCAAGTCACAGAAACACCCGGGTAATAGCTGTAAAATTACACACTCGCAGCTAATTCGGGTACGACTCTTGGCATAGCAGCCGCGTTTTAAGGAGAAATAAACAAGGCCTGAAATAAAAGTCGGCAGGAATACAAATCTACAGCAATGAGCAGCGAGTATCCCTCAAGGCGCATGTGCGTGTGATTCCCACCCCCAACCCCATGCACAAGTGTGCATGGCAGGCACCAGGCCTTTTTTCAGGGCCTCTGATGCCTGCAGGGCTGCCCCAGGGCCCTCTCTCACCACTTGGCTCTCTGGACTGGACTAGCCTTGTCTTTGGAGAGCTAGGCTGCCCTTCCCATCTTGATTGCCTTCCTCCTGTGGGTGCTGTACCTATAGTCTCTCTTTGGCTAGGGAGAGCTAGTCAGCTAACTGCCAGCTTACCATCCGTTCATTCATTTCATGAGCAGCTACTTGCATCAGGCACTTTGTCTTCTAGTGATCAGTAAAACACAGAAGCTGACTCTCAGGACTGAGGTCTGGTGCAAGAGATAGAGAACAGAAAAAGAAACACAAGAATTAACACACAAACAAAATAAAACAAAACTAAACTATCAGTTACAGGAAAATACACACTAAATGGTGAGTCAGTTAGTGTGCTTGGGTAGAAAGTTCCGGGTAGCCACATTGAAAAGTTGCCTGATGATGGACAGATTGTTAGTCAGGACAGCAGTTTCTCAAGGTGACTTCTAGGAGTCCAGATTTGATCCTCTTTTATTGATTATGAATATAATTTGCTTATAAGTTTGAGATCTCGGTTCCATAAATGTATAGTTCAATACTGATTTGAATTATTTAAACATGGAGCCTGGAGAGATGGCTCAGCAGTTAAGAGCACTGGCTGCTCTTCCAGAGGTCCTGAGTTCAGTTCCCAGGGCCCATATGGTGCTCACAACCTTTGGCGACTCCATTTCCCGGGGATCTGATGCCCTCTTTTGGCTCCGTGAGCACCAGGCATGCACATGATGCAGACATACATGTAAGCGAACCATGTGCACACATAAAGCAAGTCTTTAAATGTCCTAAAAATGCTCTGTAATCTACATTTGTTAGATGCCTGTAATAAGCCATAAAAAGCCTTCACAGAAAAACAAAGACAAGAGCAAATATACAATAGGTTAGGATAAGTGCTCTAAAGGAAAAGAACAACACAGAGTGAAGGAAATGGCAGGGTGGGTTTTAGAAAGGCCTTTAGAGGAGGAGGAGAGCCAGGCTGAGGAAATGGGTGGGCAGAAGCCCTGAGGAAGGCCAGTGCTGCCCGGGAGGTGGGGCTGGGGCGTCAACTGGCCTGGAGAGACACACAGGTGCCATAGGCCCCGCCTGGAGGACTGGAAGGATGGATGGGAAGAGTCAAAGAAGAAGTGTGGTAGAGTGAGATCCAATTCTGGGTTTAGGGCAGTCTCCCTGGGGGAGGGGCTTGCAGAATAGGGTGGGGTACAAGAGCAGGGATGCTGCTGCTGTTTTCCTGGAAGATGCTCCAGTGGCCTCGGGAAGGACAGTCATAGTGGAGGCAGGGACCGGGAACAGGCAAAGGCGGGTAGGACGTGGACATGGGGGTGCAGGAGTCTGGGGGTCTGGGGGTCTGAGGGAGATGCATTTCCTAAGATTACATCTTAAAGGCCGGGCAGCTTTGGGGTACGAGACACAGAGGGTGCGTGAGGCCATGAGAAGTGTCAAGGGTGCCTAAGCAGGGAGAGAAGAGTAAAGAGTGGTGTGCCATGTACTCTGTGACTGAATGCAACTCTGACAGCACTGGTAAGAGTCAAAGTTTCCATCACGGCTGGTCAGGAGGAGGAAACAGGAGTGTCTGTCGTGGGTTCACCCGGTCAGGTCTCCATCTCTGGAGTGATCTGGGTAGACACTGTAGGGCTGTGACCCGAACCTCTGAGCAGCTGAGACAGAGGTGGCTCTATCTAACTGTGTCCTGACTACCCTGGGGACTGCGAAAAGCCAAGTGTCTATGGCCTGGGATGTTTGGGGGGCGTAGAACCCACATCATAGATGGGACTCCCCAAAGGGACTCATAGAACTTACCCAAAGGTGAGAGAGCTGGCGTGGCAGAGGTAGGAGGGGTTAGAAGAGAAAATGGAGGGCTAGGTGGGGAGCACAGAGGAAACCGGAAGAAGCCAAGGAGTCAGATGGGTAATCCCTCCAGGCACACCTAAGCTTCAGGCACTAATTAGTATAGATGAATGGCCCCTTAGTGCTCTGGCTGATCCCCCATCCACGTATAATATGAGGGGGCATGAATGAATAGCGTATGCTAGAAGTAAGGACACAGGCACCAAATTTCCCCTCTCTTCTGCCTTAAGAAACCTGGGGTGCAGGTGGAGCTGGGAAACAGGACAGGGCTTACCAGAATCTTCAGTTCTGCCTGCTTGGGCCCTGGGAAGTGGCTAAGCCCCTCCAACAACAGGCCTTCCTGCACCCACTCTGTCCACCAGTGTGTGTTTGGGGCTGGCACATATTTTTCACATTCCTGTACATAAATCAGAGTGTGCAGTCAAAATGCTCACAAGTAGAGCATGGTAGTGACATATCGGTAATTAAGGTAGGAGCTCAAGGCTGCCACAAGTTCAACCTGAATTATATAGGGAGATACTGTCTCAAACCATAACAAATCCACATGGCTCAGAGGCTAAAAGCACTGGCTTCTCTCCTAGAAGTCCTAGGTTTGATTCCCAGCACCCACATAATGGTTCACAGCCACTCATAACTCCAGTTCAAGGGATTAGATGCCCTCCCTGACCTCTGTGGGCACCAGGCACACACATGATGTACACACACACACACACACACACGAAAAATATTCATAGAAAGAAAAGAAAATAAGCAGCTCAGGCACTCTCTGGGGGCTCAGAGTGACAGCCCCTCCCAGAGCTGCCTTCATTTTCATTGAGCTGTTCAGAAAGCCTGCTGTACACAGAGTCACTGCGAAGCTGGGTGTTGTTGGGGCAGAGGCCTGAGGTTCCCAGACCTGAAGAGGGAAGCTCCTGGAATGCTGGTAGAGGTGTCCGCGCTGGCCCAAGGCTGCTGAAGGAGCCACTGCTTCAGCAAAAGCTAGCTGAGGCCAGCGACCCCTGGTCACTTACAAGGTCACCTTAGCACAGTAGGGTCTGAAAACCCTCTCCTCTACTCCATGTCATTGTTCTGTGTAAGTGTGCAGAGCCCGTCCCAAACACGCTCAGCGTCATTTAACAGCTATGCTCAGTGGGCATCTCAGCGCCCACAGGGCTGTGGGGAGTCAGCCAAATGCTGACACAGTAGTTGACGCAGACAGCTGGGTCACCCCTGCCTCTAGCTGGGTACTCCTAGGTTCAGTCCAATTTCCTATATCGCCCTCATTTCCTTGATATATCTAAACAGGACCAGGAAGATGGTGGTCCCAGGAGCGGCTTAAATTTTTTTTTTTTTTGAAAAGAGAACACATTCATATTGTTAAAAAAAAATTTTTTTTTTTTAAAGCCCAGGCTAAAGTAAGAAATCTTTCCCATCTGCCTCGCTACCAGCAGCTCTTTCCCAGTGTAATCCTGCTTTGGCTACTGATGGGTACAGACATGAACAGATTCTGAATGGATGACCAAATGACTTTGGGGACCTTGTGGTGTGCAGAGGGCCCAGCCTTCTGTCCCTGCCCACGCTCAAACCCAGGGCTGCAGCCATAACAGGATGATAATCGATAGGACACTTTCAAATATTTATGAAGCCCCAGTGGATTTTCTCAGTCCGGAGTTGTAGCTTTCATGGAACCTGGCATTAGGAGCTGGAAGGTCAATATTTTCCCTGGGCCACTGATGACTGACCGAGACATAAGCCTTCCTGGCTTGCTTCTGGCCCTTTGGGCCCGGCTGCTCCTGCCCTGTCAGCTTCTTGCTGAAGGTTCTTGAAATTTCTGCCTTGGAAAACTGGTAAGGAAGGACATACAAGTCTCTCTGTGGGAGCTTTGGGGTGGGCAGGAGCACAGCACAGACTCAATGTGGGGATTTGGGGACACCAGGTTCCTTTGTTAAGCCTGTCAGCCATCTCCAGAATGGGAAGTCCAGCAGTCTTGAACCGTCTCCCAGGCTGCCCCAGGGCTCTTGAGTGCAGGTCCTCTCTGCAGCTCCAACATGCCCAGGCACAGGGCAGCACTGTTTCCGACCCTTTCTTCCTCAGGGTACCAAACATTCTGCCTTTTGTTTGGGGAACTGTTTCCGAGTTGCTGAGGAACCTGAGGCCCAAGAGCCTGGGCATCTTCAGAACTTGTCCCTACCTCGTGGCTTCTTGCTAGGGCCCAAGGGAGCGGATGTTACAAAGCTGATGGCATCCAGTTTGATCAGAATTGAGGGATGGCCACCCCCTCCGTTGATGGAAGGTTGTGAAAACCAAGCTGACAGTTTCATAACCCTGAGGGCAGAGCCGGGGCGGCTAAGGCCAAATGAGCTTGGCTGAGACGGGGGCAGGGAAGGGACAGCCGGCAGGAGCCAGGCAGGGTAAACTGCAAGGGTCTTCCTCACCCCTGTGCAGCCTCCTGAGGCGTGGCAAGGAGAAGGTATTTAATCTTGTACTCATGTAATTGGAAAGGATTTAAAGATTACCATGCTCATTATTTTCACCACACACTCAGTCTGTCACCCTACCTCACAGACCCCCTCCCCTGAGCTGGCCACAGGCCAGTCGTATCTCTCAGACCCTTCCACCCACTGAGCGATGATCCGAATACCTGCCTGCAGGCAGGGCTGTGTTTTGCCATTGTTTTATTTTGCTTTGGGGACATCGTGTTACTATGCAGACCCTGTCTAGGCTGGCCTGGAATTCACAGAGATCCTTGCCTCTACCGTTAGAGCGCTGGGATTAAGGGCATGAGCTACCATGGCTGGCCAAGAACGTGGTCTTTTTTTTAATGACCTGAATAAGATTCTACTTGATAGAACTCATTCTGGAATTTGCTTTTCCCAATAAGTTTGAGGGAATCTTGCCATGTTAGAAACTGATTCTTACTCCTTTTAACTGTTTCAAGTGGTAAGTTCCTTCACTTACCACTTGGTGGGAGATGGGCAGTTTCTAGTATTTTGCTATTATACAAAGGTCCCTGCAATATCCTTTTGGACACGTGTTCTTGTTTGTGCGTATGTATGAGTGTGTGAATGCCTGCTGAGGTTAGAGACAGCCTTGGACAGTGTCGTCCAACACCTGTATGTGTGCACATGTGTGTGGAGTCCAGAGGTTAATGTATCTTCCTTGTTCATACTCAACCTCTTTTTTTTTCTTTTCAGGAAGAGTCTCTCCCTGAGCCTGAGGCTCACTGGGTGGGCTAAGATGGCTGTCCAGGAAGTCCCAGACATCAGCAAGAAGTCATTTTTAGGAAATGAGCTAGCACTGTGGTGTCTGAGATGCCTAGGCTACAGGCTCCAAGCTTTAGGGCCAAGGCACAGGCATGGCCAAGGATCCTAGGACCTCCTCCCGTGTGCCTTCATCTGGTAGTATTAGGGGTTTTCTCCAGACTCTTGAAAGTATCTATGGCCCTAAGAGAGAGATTCCAAGCCTGTGGACTGAGGCAGTCTTCAAGTGCAATGAGGAGATTCAGGACTCAGGTTCAAACCTCACCCCTACCTTGACTTGGTCTCCATCTGTGCTCTCAGGGACTGGAGCTGAATATCCCTAAAGGTCTCCTGCTATACTCTTCTTAGGCCCAAGAAAAGTGTTACTGGAGGGACCCTAGGTTTCTGGGGACAAACAGTAAAAAAGCTGAATACCAAGGGAGCAGGAAATGTTGCAAAAGGAGGGTGGCCTGAGGTCAGGGAGCCCCTTGTCCTCTGCTGCAGGTACAAATAGAAATCAGGGTGCCATAGGTAAGGAGCATCCAGATATGGAGAGCCCAGAAAAATCTGTCCAGGGCTGGTTCTCCAGACTCCTCTGTAGCCCTCCTCAGGCTCTAGATTCAGTTGGGCCACAGTGGATGGTGGATGAAGGGAGAGATCCACCCTGGCTGTAGAGAGCTCTCGCCAGACCTCATGAGTAAATTCTCCACGAATGAGGCCTTGAAATTGGCAGGCAGATTTAGTATCACAGTCAAGGTGGGCTTCCTGGAGAAGGAACTGAGTGGGTCTCCTAGACTTATGTCCTGGCAGAAGGGCAGCCTCCAATACTGGCATTTCTGCCCTCCAGTCTGTTGTGACATGGCATGGGACTACTAGATTCTGACCTAGAGGGCTGTGCTGAAGATGCTAAACGTTCATAATGATGCCTGGCACAAAGTGAGCACTCAACAAAGGTCAGTCATTTTGGTTACCATTGTCATTGATATTAAAGGACGGGAGACTATGAAAAGGGGGAAAGGAAGGGGCAGGCAGGTCAGCCAACTGTGAGAGGCACTGGGAGAACCCAGGAGGAGGCTTTACCTTTCTGTGCACAAGGAGGTGTCCTTAGACTTTCAAGGTCATGTATGGTTGCATAGTCCCAGTTCTGACACCAAAATCCTTGGGACCAAATGTTATGATGAACTCCAAGTTCTATAAAACGGACCCACTACAAAGACACAGATGACAGCATTCTAGGGGTAGTGACAGGATTAAAGAAACCTCATGGGGCTGGCGTTAGAAGCCAGGAAGTGACTGTTTATTGTAACCATGAGGAAGGTCAACTCTTCTGGAAAATGGGTGAGGACCTCAGACTGAGTCAACTACAGATCTTCAGGGGGTGGGGCTGTTGTCTCTCCAGGTCCTGGCCTCCATTTCCTTATCTGTAACCTGGGAAGGGGAGGCTATAGCAGGGTACCAGAGTCCTGGCTGTAAGTAGCTACCTGTGAGGAGAAATTAGGTATAAAAGGTAAGTTGGGAGGGGGCCCTCCAGGAGGAAACGGTAAGCAGCAGTCTTGAATAAGCTAGACCCCACTTCCCCCACCCCCACTTCCCTGGCAGAGGTGACAGCTCCCCAACTTCCGAAGCAGAGGCTGACTGACTGATGAGAAGGCTCCCGAGCTAGCCTGTCAGCAAGTGCCCCCTGCCACCTCTGCATAGCTAATTTGCATAACATTTGCACAAATCTGCATAATTTAGGAAGCAGCCAGTCCTCCTCTTGGGCAGTCATCGCTCTGTGATTTTATGAGCTTTGAAGTAGTCCTTTCTTCTTCTGCCCACTCTGCCTCTGTTTTCCTTTCTTCCGCATCTGGCCTGTCAGGTCCTTGTTGCCTCTGCCCACCTCTCTGGGGTGGTGGGTTGGACCTCCAAGGCTTTTTCAGTCTTCAGAGAAAGGCCCCCCCAGCAACGGTTGAGGGCTGCCTCTGAGCCCCTCAGCTCAGGCCGACTACAGACTCCCCCAAGAGTGCTCAGCATTCAGGACCAACCCTCTTTCCTGACGGGCAGGAAGGGGACAAGGTGCACCTGGATTACAGAGGCTTTTAGTCTCTGCTCTTGACGGTGAGGCTAAGATGGTATACTGAGGCTCAGAGACTGACTGTGCAGGCAGCTGTCCCCACGGTCACTATGTAGGGCTCTAATTGTGCCCTCTCAACATTTTTATTCTTGGGCTGGTGAAGACTCTCTTGGGTATGAGTAATAGCAACTTTACTCCACATAGCTTCAGCAAAACCAAAAAAAGGTTAGCAATGGTTAAGTTCAGTGGCAGGGTATGTGCTCAGAATGCACAAGATCCTAAATTAGAACCTCAGACATGGAAAAGAAAGAAAAAGGAAGATAGGGGCTCTATGGAGCATAAACACTATCATGAAGAAGTTTCCTTGTCATCCTTCCCTTGGTGGTGACTTGAACTTCTGGCCTTCACCCCCGGAAGCTCTACAGTTGTATTCTGTTGGCTCTAAGTGTAGGAGTCGCACCATTCCAGAACCGATCTTGTTGATTCACTTCAGCTCTTGTGCCCTGACATGTGTGGGCCTCATTGGCCAGCCGCACGTCGCATTTTCAGCCTGGGGACAGAGACAGAATCAGTCCCAGGACAAGAACCAGGATGGGGAGGAGGGTTCCCTAAAGAGAGTCAGCTTTCAGAAGGTGAGGGTGGAACAGGGGTCATTGGGCAGGAGAGAGTGTTGGGTTTCAGGTGACCAGTAGTGTTTCCCTGGTGAGCGTGTGAGTCACAAGTGTGAAGAACTGGAGGTGGGGTGAGGCTGTGGATGGGAGCAAACGGCCTAACAGTGGGAGTGCAGGCTTGTGCAGAATTTGAACCTAGCCCCACAGTTTACAATGTAAGTATCAGGCTCTGACCTCCTAGTGACTAGAATCCAGAACCACCTGGATTCTGAAAAGCAAAGATGGCACCTGTTGTGTTATAGAAGGGACTGCGGAGGCCACCGAGATAGAAGACAGAAGATATTGTCATTGAACTCTGAAGGAAGAAACACAGCCAGCCTATGTCTTACGTGGGGACGCAATTCTTCAGCAGTAGGCCAGACTCCACCCACCTTACCAACTTCAGAACTGCTGAGTCCCCAGCTCTGCCAGGGGGGAGCTTGGCACCGTCCTGCTCTGCAGGCCCCAGCTGCCCAGTCTAGACTCACTCTGAGTTCCTGCTGTGACCACTCCACGCTGCCAGGCAACCTGCTGATCCTGCCAGTTTTGCCGAGGGCTGCAGTGGGCTTCTGCTCCCCAAGACTGTGCCCCAGGGAAGGGTCACAGCTTCCTGGACACTCCTGACTGCCAGGACTGGGCTAAGAACATATTAATCTTCAACAGCGCCACCAGGAGGTTAGGCTTTTCATTGCCAGCTACCTCCCTGAGCTGAGAGCCTGAGAGGGTGAGCCACTTGATTAAGGTGGCACTGGCAAACAGCACGAGATTTGAGACCTCAAGGGCCTTTACACTGTATAGCACCCTTTACTCTGCCTGGGCCTCAGTCCTGCCGTCTGTACAATGGGCCAAATATCACCTGGGTCTCATGCTGTCAGAACACCTAGCAGGTTTTTCAGATGACTGAAGCAGGTGTCCTTTAAATTCTTGTCCTCACTGCCAGTGAGGGGCAAGGGGCCATGAACCTGTAGCACCCCCACTTCCCCCACCAAGGACTTGGGCAGAGGGTATGTGTGAAAGACAAAGGTGGGCTGGGCCTCATGTCATAGAGAGGAGGCTGAAAAAGAAGAAGCTTCTAGTGAGCACTGCAGCTGCCCAGGTCGGAAGGAGGAGGGCAATGTGTCATGATATGTGGGAGACTTCAGTTGAGAGGGTCCTGGGTCCTTGCGTGGGCCCAAGCAGAGGCCACCTGGAGAGAAAAAGGGACAAGCAGATTGCCTGCAGCCTGCGGTGTGCATGCTGGGCCGGGTTTGTCCAGGGGCACCTCCAGTTCTTCCGGCTAGGGGAGCTGGGTCTGAAGCTGCTTCTCCTTGTTCCCCTTCATGTTCCGCTGGATGTCCCGCTCCCCACCCGCCCGTCCCTGCTACCGCTTCCTGCTTGCTGCCTATGGTCTGAGATACACAGAGGCCAGAGTTCAGCTCTTGCTCACACTTCACAGCTTGAAGAGAAGGGAGCCCACGGACGGGCCCTGCAGCCCGGCTTGTAACTGGCGTTTTCTCCTCCCAGGGAAGAGCCAAGCTCAGGGTCTGGAACTTTCTGCCTCTCAGATAACAGGCTGCTTTATTTGTTTTTCATTTTAAAATGAAATCTCTCGAATGTGCACACTGCTTTCACATGCAAGTACACGCCTCAGCGCACATGCCGAGATCAAGAGACAGCTGGTAGAAGAGGGTGGTGCTCTCCTTCCATAGGGGTCCAGAAGATCCAACTCAGGCCACCAGATTTGACTTCCAGAATCATTATACCCCGAGCCATCCCGTCAGCCTTGACGGTGGAATTGTCTAGTGATGTGCGTGGGGTGTCGTCCCCCCAGTTCCCTGTCTGTGTGTGCCTCTCACTGGGTCGAGTTTTCAGTGAACACACAGTGAATCGAGTAGCCCCGGGGAGGGTAGATCCCCAAACAGTTAGTGTTCCCTGGAGGCTAATCATGGCAGCTGCTCAGAGCAAGAGCTGAAAAGAAAGAGGCAAAGGTCCCATACCGGACGAGGCGGTTGGCCGCTGCCACCTGCCACACAGCCTGCGCCAGGGACCACTAAGCCACTTTGCCTAGCTGGCTCCTGCAGCCATGTGTGTCTCCCTGGAAAGTCACTGTCCTTCTCACCTCCCTGCCTCCTGGAGACCAGCATCCAGAGGATATGGACACCCTCTCTCAGGGGACATTTGAGGGTACTTCCCTACTCAGCCTGGTAGTTTCTGGTTCCAGGCCCCAGGTGGCTGTGCGAGTTTCTTTCCAAGTCTTCCGTTCCAGAGATGCAGGCTTGCAGAGCTGCCTGATGGTTACCCGGCAACGCAGCACATATTTGGGTCAACCAGCCTGGCCCTTGCCCTCATCCTTGATTTACTGGGACCCTAGGAAGCATGCAACCCTGTTGGTTTTGCCCTCTTTTGAAATACTTGGGCAATATTTAGTAAAAATAAAATTTCTGGGCAAAACTCTTCAGCCTATCCCTTCTGAAAGGTTTTGTATCTAGAGGCCTGGGTGGGTGGGTCCTTTGGGTAGTCAGACTGAGAGAGGCATGGACAGCAAGGTCCAGGTTTCATGCTCCAGATCCTCTGGTGATGGATTTCAAAGGACCCCACAGATGTTAGCCATACATTCCCAAATCTGGCCAGGCACTGCACCACACCTCAGAGCTGCTCTTCCTACCCATGGTGCCCCTCTTCAGATCCCTGGCCTGCACCACCCTCTATCACTGTCCCTGCTAGAAGCCGGTTCATCCTGTTCGAGAGCATTCTTCATCCCAGGAGTGCGCACACTGAGTGCCCACTCTTGTGACACTCCTGGACCTCATCTATCCCCTTACTACTTCAGCGGTCCTTTGCTTCCTCCAACTCGGTCGCCACGCCTCAGTTAGCATTAGAAACGCAGGTTTGATCCCACCTACACATCCAACCCCACCATCATGCTCCCCTCAGCTGGGCGCCTATGCCCCTTCACTTCCCAGACTCCTAGTATTCCAAGCACTTGTGGCTGTCTAACCCACTCTCCTAGGCCTCCATGTTCTTTTTAGGCTCATACCTTGGGGGACACACTTCTCTGTCCTTCCAGTATTTGGATGGCTTCTCCTAGCACCCTCTTGGATGCTCAGTTTGGACCACTTTTGGCATTCCTGGCCTGTTACCTCCTGCTATGTTATCAGTACTGAGCCACCATTTTCTCTGGACTTTTTTGCTCTGGCTACATTCTCCCCACCCACATGGGTACTAGGCAGAGTCTGTATTAAGGAAGAGAGGGCTACCACTGGACAATGGTGACACATGCCTTTAATCCCAGCACTTGGGAGGCAGAGGCAGGTAGATTTCAGGAGTTCAAGGTCAGTCTAGTGGTCTGCAGAGTAATTTCCAGGACACCCAGGGCTACATAGAGAAAGTTTGTCTCAGAAAAAAAGAAAAAAAAATATATATATATATTTAAAAAAATCAAGAAAGTACTAAGTCTCAATAGTAGACCTATGCTCTGACTTCCTGGCCATGGGTACTGTCTACCCTGTTGACTGCAGAGAGACTCCCCACACAGCAGACTCAAGTTGGCACATGGCCAGGGCCACACGGTCCTATCCATTGCTCCGTGCTCTTCCCCATGGACTGCTTTGATCATGTTTTTATTGAGAATGTGCTTAAAGCTAAGATTGGACTTGAGGCTAGGATGTCCGGAATTGGTGGGCCTGGCCAGCAGAGGCAGCGGTATGGCCAGGAGGGGCATCCCTGGGACCCAGCCAGGCGGTGCTCAGCCTCACTCACTGTCTTTCCGATCTTCCCTTCCTCAATTCAGCTGCCTGGGAGGGGTTGTCACAAGGGTCCAGTTACCCTGTCCACCTTGTGTCAGCAGGAGGGAGACAAGCACCCTGTGGGTGAGGCAGGGAGAAGGACCACAAGCTCTCGCTCACCCAGGTGATGGGGAGGAGGATAAGACTGCAGCCCCCTCCCCCCCCGTCATGCTGGGGCAAAGCCAGAGTTTTCAGAGAAGCCCACACAGTCATGATGGATTGGCTCTAGCTCCTCCCTGACCACACTCAGCACACTGCCCAAACTCCCATTGCCAGCTCTCTCTGCATTCTCTGACATCTCTCTGATGTCACTCTCTGTGACAGAGCTCCTACTTCAGGGCCTTTGCACTTGTATGGCATCCGAGTCTCAAACTGAGGCCTCACCGACTGTGTCTGTTCTCCAGGTACTCACTCAGGAGGCCGCTTGTTAGATTGCCACCCGCCGAGGGCTTTTTCAAGTCTGTGCTGTGTTTGCCCATCACACCTATCACCATCTAAGGCACTTTCACCCCTTCCTTATCTCAACTGTGCTCGTTCTTTTTCCTGATGGGATGTCAGCCCCTGTGAGGTCGGAAATTTGCACTGCCGATCCCCAGTGCTCGGGGGACAGGTGAAATTTAAGGAGTGCTTGAAGATTAAAGGAGGGACTGAGTTCCAATGATGAGATGGGGATAGCAGCTAACTGGGTGAGGGCGCTTACCTGAGCCAGGCCCCTTACAAGCATCTGTGATGTTCTGGAATCTCCCTGAACTTCTGCTCCTCAGAAGGCAAGGAAACCAAGATCGAAAACATTGACCAGTTTCCTAAGGTCACTCAGCCAGTGGAAACTGAACCAAGCTAGTGATACTGTCTCCAGGTGGAGCCACGGTCTGGCCTCTGGAGCAGCCAGTGGGCACTTGGGCACCCTGGGGCCGACTTTCACATGATGACTCCAGGGATTCTGCAGACTGGCATTCTCAGCTCAGCGGAGCCTTAGCATAGAGAGGGAGAAGAGGAAACAAGAGTGGCCATCTTCTGTCCCTGCACTGGGTCCCCTCCTGCTGTCTGCTTCCTGCAAGTTCTCCTCATAGAGTAGGGTCTCCTGAACCCTCATAGCTGACATTGATGCACCAGTCTGCAGCCTCCCAGGAGCTCGGCTTACACCACACAACTTCCCCCGCTACCGGGCACATGTCAGAGGCACATCAATTACTTCCTGACTCAACCTTTCCCTAGTTCCTGGCCACCCCTCTTCATATATCAGCCCCCAGACCTTCATTTCCCACACTTCCTGGCTGTCATCTCCTTTATCTCAGTCCCTGGGGGGAATGTTGTATATGAAATTATTTTGTGAAATCCAATAAAAATTGTAATCAGGCCAACATCATTACAGGAGAAGAAATGATAGATCTTCTCTGATGCAGATGATGTGGAAGAAAAAAAAAAAAGAAGGAGAACCTGCCAATTCACAAGCATGTGTCAGTGGCTCCATGCCTGCTCACTTACAGCACGCACGCACACACCCATTCACACACACGTGTGCACGATCAGACAGTCCCTGCCACCCAGCCATGGATGTTGGGCTGATGGGGATTGCTACCTGGTGTCTGCTGATGCTGGGCCTGGAATTAGCTCACTGTAGAGGCAGCTACTTTGCCCCCACATCTGAGAGATGCCCCCTCAGAGCAGAACTCTAATGCCTGCCAGCTCCCTCTCCAGGCTCTGACATTGGTGAGTCCTGGCACAAGTACAGATGGCTGCCCGCAAGCAATTTGTCTGGGTATTTGAGGTGCCCACCTGCATACACTCCTCAGGCTCTGAGTGTGCACTTTGATGAGCCCAGGAAAGGAGCACATGCTGGCTGAAAGTTGAAAGGCTCTTGAACCTAAGGTTTCTGGAAGAGAGTAGAAGAAGTAGGAGGTCCCTCCTGGGCACTGCCAAGGCCAGTGGCTCCGACATTAGTGAGTCCTGTGTCTCCTTTTCCTCCTTCTGTGAGGCTGGCATTAGCCTTTGAGGTTTCAGGAAATTGTGATAGGTATGTGGTCATGGCCCAGCGTGGGCAGGGGGCCTCTGTGCCTGCCCAGTTCCAGGAACTCCATCCCCAGGGGACAGGAGTGAGAACTGGACATGGGGATGCAGATGGACACTCAGGGAAGGGCAGGCTTTACTGGGCCTTCCTGGAGGTTTCTGGATGTTCTCGGAGCCTTGCTCCATGTACTAGAGGCCGCCAGACACCTGCCTTAGTATCTCTGGAATCTGGAGCCTATGGGAGGAACCCTGACTGCTGGAAAGGAAGATGGCCTTGCTTACGTAATTACCTAGCCATGACAATGGCACCAGCCACCCCCTTGGAAGTGGGGGAGGGGGGAGAAAGTTCTTCTTGGGTAGTCATAGGCGCTGCATTCCTGAAACAACTAGGGTAGACAGTAGGGACCCCCTAGTGGGCTTCCTTTCTGGAACCCAGGATCCTAGGTCAGCTCTGTAGCCCCTCTCTCCTCCCTTTCCTTATAATTTTTAGGCTTCCACCGGGGCTTGCAGTGGGCCTCATCCCAGGAGCATAGAGCCCTCAGCCAGTCCAAGCTGATGGGGTGAAGTAGGGTGATGTTGGATGGGCAGGAGGTCACCCTATAGTGCCCCCCACTTTTTAACCCGTGGTTTACAGAGTGCTTGTGCCCAACCTCCATGCAAGGAGCGATAACCAAGCCCCAGCAGAAGCACCGCGACTAGACACTTCCTGCCTTAATCCGAGCCCTGGCCTGTTTGATGCAAGTCTACTCTCTTCCTTGGTGTTTTTAGCTATGGCCTGTGGACTCCCTGATAGCTCAGTACCCTGGAGAGGAAGAGGCAGAGCCTGCCGTCTGTACTGTGGTCAAACCCTTCTAGTGACACTTATCACCTTGTGCAATGGTATTCAGAGGTGGGGCCTGAGGCTGTCCACTCCTGTGAATATGCAAGGGGAAGAATCCACCTATGGAGGAACAAACGCTCACTAGACGCCTAATTGTCTAGTACCTTGCTATTGTATTTTCCAGTCTCCAGGATACTAACAGTCCATTGGTCATGGGTTACCTAGCCTAAAGGATCTTGCTATAGCAGCCAGGACGGACTAAGCCACCACAGACTACTGCATAGAGAGAGGCACAGAGCCCCAAGAGATCCCAAGATGGCCACATGCCCATCAGAGCAGAATGTCTCAGGAGAATAATTATCCATGCCTCTGTTTGGGAGCCTGGGGCTCTGTTGGGGATTGTGCCCTCTGCAACTGCCTCCCACTTAACCAATGAACTCTTTTCCCGAAGCTTAAAAATGGTTTCTGGATAGTCAAGAACACTTTCAAAATAAAGGCAGTCTTTACTGAGTACTTACTGTGTGCTGTGCTACCATTGGCTTAGTAGAAATTCAAAGTAGACCATGCATGGTGGGACTTGTAAGCCACTAGAGATCCTGAGACAGGAAGGTTGCCTACCCGAGGCCTTTGGGGGCTATGTGACTCTAGAAAGAAAAGCAAGCAAGCTAGATCACATTAGTGGAGTATGGTGGCACACGCCCGTGTTCGTCGCATTTGTTGGGAGGTGGAGACAGGATGATGAGTTCAAGGTCAGTGTGGTCTACGTATTACATTGGAATATTAGCTTGGACTACATGAAAACCTGTCCCCAAAACAAAACAAACAGAAACCTGGGGCTGTTGAGGTGGAGCGATGGGTAAAGTGCTTGCTACTAAATGTGATGAGCTGAGCTCAATCTTAGGCCCCACACTGTGGAAAGAAAGAACCAACTCTCTCAAGATGGCCTCTCATTTCCAGAAGTGTGCTATAGTATTCAAGGACACACAGACATGCACACACTCACACACACATACACACTCACACTACAGACACATGCATATACATGCATACACACATAAGCATACACACAAACATACATGCACACAAATGCACACAACATTCACAACACTCATACACACATACGTACACAAACACACACACTCATATACACATATACCTTTTATTTATTTATTTTTGAGACAAGATTTCTCTGTAGCCTTGGTTGTCCTGGACTCACTCTGTAGACAAGGCTGGCCTCGAACTCACAGAGATCTAGGACTAAAGGCATGTGCTACCACCACCCAGCTGGTCACAGAAGTTTTTAAGGAAAGAAGTTACCCCGTGGAAGAGTTGGCATTGTCCTCCTCTCATAAGTTAGGACACGAAGACTCAGCAGTGACATGGCTGCTCCACATTTACTGTGTGGCAGGCTCTGTTGGCCCTACTCTCACCTCGCTGGTCCATTGTGTCTACACCAAGCTTTCCAGTTTGAACATCTGCATCCTTTGCCAGGGGCTTCCCGTGGCCAGGAGCTGGCTGAGGCACAGCCAGGTATCCCAACAGTGTCAGGAGCAGCCTCACTGAAGGATGAGGACATGAGGGACCAATGCTCGCTCGGCCCCCTCTACCACACCACAGTGGGAGAGCCCAGGCAAGCACCCTGCAGTCCTGCAGAGCTTCCCCAAGGATCCGGTTACCATAGCAACCTTTCTTTCCCCATTTTCCCTCATCTTCCCTCCCAGCGCTCCCAGAGGTCACGTCCCAAAATCACTGCCTGTACCCAAGCCCTTGATTTAGGGTCTGCTTCAGGAGCCCCAGCCTCAGACTACCACATCTATGACTGGTGCCAGCTTGGCTCTGACCTTGGGAGAGGAGAGGTCACTTTCAGTCTCACAAAGCAAAACCTGGGCTCCGATGGCGAGTCCTCCTGTCAGGCTCTTGCCCCCTCAGGACAGTCTGCACTGCTTTCTCTGCCTCCTGGGCAAGAGGACTGGCGTCTGGCACTGGCGTGACCCCAGCTTTGTGTCTTCCTCAAAGGATGGGCATGCTGTCTGTGCTGCAAGAGCTCAGCTTTGCAGAGCAGCCGCCTTCCCCTTCTTAGCCCAAGGGAGCCACAGCCATGGGGATAGCTGCTCACCACAGTTGCCAGCACCAGGCCAGACTCTTCTTCAGTTCCCACAAAGAGACCTTTCTGCCAGGAGGCCTCCCAGGGCTGTGGGATGCAAAGGGCAGGCCAGAGGCAATGAAGGGGGCACTTCTTGGGGTCCCTGGTGGGATGCAGGGGCAGAGCAGTGAGGCTTGTCGCTGGTGCCCGCAACTCAACCTTCAGCTTGCCCTGTTGCCCTATACCCAGAGGGCAGCCTTCTCCCTGCCTTCCTATTTGCCTCAGTCCTATGCTGGGGCAGGGCTCTCAGTCATTGCCCATCAGGAGGGGCCCAGACAAGGTGGCATTTTGAGAAAAGCACAAGAGTCTCCTTACTAGCTTGTGACCTTATTTTTTCCACCTGCCATGTAAGTACAGTAGCAGCAAAATGAAAGGAGTTGTTCATTCCTAGAGCATAAATCTACTGAGTCCTTTCCAGATGCTGAGGCCCTGAAAGGGAACAGGTCCAGGGCTCCTGGTTTCTCTCTTGCACAGTTTAGAATAAGGTTTGGTTTTTATGGTTTGAATTATATTTTCCTTTATGTTAACGTCTATTTATGGAAGCTGAGATTGTTTTTTTTTTTTTTTTTCTCTCCCTTTAGGTACTGACAGAAAGATGTCTTTTCAAATAAACTTTCTTAATAAGTAAGTTGATTAGAGAATAATAGCATGGCAGTTTGACAAAAGTTTCTGAGGTGAGGGCTGAGGGTGTAACGGAGTCAGCAGAGCATTCACAGAGCATCCTTGAAGCCCTGGGTTTGTTCTCACGTGGTGACAAACTTCTGTAGTCCCAGGTGGACACGGAAGGAAAGGTCGTCCTTGGTTATATAACGAGTTGGAAACCAGCCTGAGCTACCTGAGATCCTGTTTCTAAAGGAAAACCCTGAGGCAAAGTCTGGGATGAGCACGAGTCAGGGATCCCTGAGCTGATACACGGCCAGAGTGTAGCTGTGTCTGACCCCCCTCCCCCGCCACCTCACACATGTTCATTGGTGAGGCCTGGCAGCTCTCAGCAATGCTCTGTGACTCCCAGTGTTTCCCAGATCCCTAGTGGCCCTTCCTTCCCCAAATCACCTCCCCTGACCCATCCCCCCACCCTGCTGTACCCTGGCTAAGAGAAGCAGAAAACTGGGAGGCAGGGTGCTAGCACAATGAGTCTTCTTCCAAAAGCAGGGCCTGGACCCTCTGCTGCCCCGGTATGAATGAGGGCTGCAAACCTTTGCCAGATCCTCCAAAAGAGCCCTTACAGTGGTGAGGGAGGCCAGGAGGACTTTAATCACATGGCTGTCACACCCTGAGCCGGCCTCCCTCTCCTGCCTGCCCCTTGGGAGCTGAACTGTTGTCACATTTTCTTAACCCTCTCTCTAATCTCCACTTGCCCTTTCCCTGGGCTTGGCCATATATCATCCTTAAAGGTTCGCATGAACTAGAGGGAACAAGGCAGGAGGGTTGCCTGGGGATGTCCCCAGGAAGGAGGTTTGCTTTGGCCCCCGTGCAGCTGTCTGGGGCTCCAAGGAAGGGTGAGTCTGGCCAGCTGCCTACCAGGCCGGGCCAGCCTAGTGTGAGGCTGGTCATCAAAAGCGGGTCACTGCCACCACTCAGACCTACTATCCATGGTGCATTCGGCCTGCTTGGCTGGCTGAGGTAGCATTCTGCCCACCTTCTGACTCATGCATTAACAATGGATTCCCAATGGTGAAGTGAGACACTGACTTCCTCCTGCGCCCCAAGCAGGATTCTGGGCACTTCTGTGTGTTTCATCCTTTTGCATGGCTCTTCTTGTGCTCCAAGGCTTTTTCAGGCATTTCCACTGGGATTGTAACCAGACATCACAGTGGTCCAGCCTGGCTTCATTGCCTGCCTGACCATGCTGTCTTGGCTTCATCCCCATGTCCAAATTCTGGTTCTTGGTTCCCTACCTGATCTCACTTGGGGTGCCCTTATCTTCTATCACAAGGACAGAGGCTTATGGGCTTCTCCATGTGTTTTTGCTGAAGCTTGCCTGCCCCTGCCCAGATGCCTTCTCTTTGGTTCTTCAATTGTAAAAGCTCCTACATTCTCTCTTCTAGTTGGAACTCCTTTGAATTTCAGTTCTGGTGGACTTTTTATACTAGTATAAGCACAGGGAAAGGTGAGGCTGGACCCTGGACACAGGTGTTAACCCACAAACTTCCAGGGGTGCCTGCTCTGTTTTCTACCATTTTGGTATCCACATAGGCTTGCTTCTGGGCTTGGCAGGCCCAGCTTTTGTTGATGCCTCCAAGGTGCCTTGTCGGTTATTTCTCAGGGCTGAGCCTTGTGCTCCCACTATTATGGTTGCAGATAGATGGGACCACAATTATGAATAGTGGTTCTTCTCTTTCCCTCCCTTTTCCCTCCCATACTTCCTCCCTCCCTTCTTCCTTCTCTTCCTCTCTCCCTCCTTTCTTTCCTCTCTCCCTTCCTTTTTCCTTTTCTTCTTTTCTTGGCCTCTTAAATGTGAGTCAAGATCTCTACCACTTCCACATCTTCCAACTGCTTATTTAGATAAAAGGGTCTCATTAATTTGCCCAAGATGGACTTGCATTTACTCTGTATCGCAGGCTGGCCTTGAACTTTCAGTCTTTCTCACTGTAGCCTCCTTTGTAGCTGGGATCACAGACCTGTGCTATCAGGCCCCAGTTCTCTGGGATTTATGAAGGCAACAGGCCAACATGTTTGGCAAGCCTGCTTTCTCTTTTCGGAAACGACAGGGCTATTTTTCTTCTTTAATGCATTGGGCTGGCATGGTTCTCATTGAGGGAGGGCCATGGTCTTGCTGGTATAGCTTGCTATCAGATCACCATCCGGTTTGACTCTTTGCCCACGTAGAGCCAGGCATGAGATGGACTGGACCTGGGGGACACCTATTTCCCTTTCACCTGCTCAGTCTAAATGTGTTTCTACTGGCCAGTGCTGGTCTCAGGGAGGATTCCGGCTTTCTCTGAACACAGGGCGGCCTGTGCAGGAGTCTAACACCCTCAGGTACCAACAGTGTGAGTCTCATCAGAAGGAGCTTTCATCTCTTTCCTGAGAGCTTGCACAGGGCCATGCAGTGGGTGGAGAATGTTCAAGATGAGGCAGGCTCAGGCAATGGGAGGTCCCAGCATCTGTGTTCTCCCTAGCAGCCCTGGGCAGGCTTTTCCCACTGTACTGGGGTTCTTGATGCTCAAGGACCCTTAAAGCTTGGGCTCAAAGTCTACCCACTACCAATCAGCTGGTGACATCGGGCCTGCTCTAGGTTCGCTTTTCCATCTTTAAAATGGAGTTAAGAGCATCTAACTCCAAAGGGAGATGGTGAGAATTTAATGGGCGATGGAGTTGAAATCATGCATGGCATAGCCAAGGCACTGCTCAGGACACACAGCTAGAGCCTCATGACTGCTGGCTCATTTGAAGCCCTCAAGGGAAGCAGCAGGAGTGGACAGCTGGGTAGAGAAGGCTGAGTCCCCTTTCTGCCACGGCTTGCTCTCCTCAGTTTTCCTCTCTCACTTGAAGGAGACCCGGCTCTACTGGCTAGGGGCAGGGATGAGGTCTTGAGAGTATGTTCCCTCCTGGGATGCATGATCACACTTGGAGTCTCACACTAGCCTGACTTTCTGGAGAGGTGACCTTGAGGGCCAGCATGACAGGGTAAAGTAGGCTGTTGTGCGACTGCTAGCTGGTAGAACCAGGAGCCTTGGCTTTGCCAGACCCTCTGAAATTCTGGTCTTAGCACCGCTGGAAATTCTTAAGCTGGGATTTCAGTTTAATTACGTATTGATTAAATGGAACAAAGGCGAGGGGCTCTAGGGAGCAGACTCTGTGAGTGCCTGATGGAATTTCAATCGTGCTGGACCCTGCCTCACTCTCATATCCAAGTTCTCCCTGTGGAAGAGGGTTGACCCCCCATGGGCTCTGCTGGCTTCACAGACCCGACCTGAGAAGGAGAATAGCAGGGAGCCCTTGGCCATAGAGCATGGGGTTTACTTTCTAGCCTCAGCTCCCAGCATCCTACCTGCCTACTTACTGTTCCAAAACCCTAGTCATGCACATGACCAAGCCAAGGTCAGAGGCAGATGTGGAACTCCTCCCTGTGCTCAGCACTGCTCTCCAGAAGGTACTGGGCAGCATGGTCTTTGTCTTCAAGCTCACGAAGACCCCACACTGAAGAAAATACCCATTTGCTATTTAACAGGATTGATTAGATACCTGTCTAATACAGGTTTGTATCTGGGTTCTGGAAGTGAACCTTACAAGGTGTCTGTCCTCCTTGGAGCCTCAGTCTCACCTGGGGACCAAGCATGGTCTTTCTGCAGAGATGATATCTGGCCTGAAGCTTGGGGGAAAGGGAAGATAGGCAGGCAAAGGCAGGGCTGTAGCATAGAGGGGGAAAGCCTTCCGAGGACAGGAAACAGCATGTAGGAAGAATCAAGACTGAGGTGGTGGGGACACTTTGCCGGGAGAGAGGAGACTGGCTGAGAGAGGTGTGAGCAGAAGCCATCACAGGAAGCCTGTGGTTGTCACACTGGAGCCTCTCTGCATTCTTCTCACTCTTCTCTCACAGTGTGGTTTGGGGACAGAGTTACAAACTGGTGCTTCTGTTCCCTAACTGGTGACTTGCTCAGGAAGGGGCCTGTAACCCCACTCTAATCAATGCGAGGTGAAATAAAGAAGGGCCTCTTTGCTGAAACAACCGGCTCAGAGGTCCACCAGTCTTTGGAATTCATGTGGTTTCTTTATGGAATAAGCCAGGACCAACTGGATGTTTCATTACTTATGGGCAAAAGCCTCCTGAGTGAGGGCCCATGAAGACTGTGGTGAGGACTCACTCTCAAAGCAGCCAGGAGCCATGGAAGAAGTCTAACAGGCAAACAGTCTTCCTCTGAAAAATTATTGGTTTGTTTATTATCATGTGTATGTGTGTGCATGATGTGTGTATGTTGGGGGAACACACATGTGGAGGCCAGAGAGCAATATAGTAGAGCTGTTTCTTTCCTTCCACCTTCACATAGTTTCCAGAAACCAAACTCATGTCTTCAGGCTTGCTCAGTGAGCACTGTTAAAGACTGAACCACCACCTGGCAAATATGTCTATATATCTGTCTGCAGTTGTGTGAGTACATGCATGCGACATTCCTGCCATATCCAGAAGACACTGCTTTGCTCTGCTTGTCCCCAGCTTTGGCTTAGAATCTTCCTGCCACACTTTCCTTCACGGGGTGATGCAGATGTCCCACTTGTGCCTGAGCACTCCACTGCTGCTTTCTCTCTGCGCTTTGATCCGATCTGAGAGTCTGTAGCACTAGCCGCAGTATGAAGCAATGCCTCTGATGGTATCTGTGGTGGTTTGAATGAAAATGGTCCCCATAGGCTCACAGGGAGTGGCTCTGTTAGGAGGTGTGGCCTTGTTGGAGTAGATGTGCCCTTGCTGGAGAAAGTGTGTCACTGTAGGCGCCTTTGAGGATTTCAGATGCTCTAGCCACACCTCGTGTCTCACTGTCTCTTCCTGCTGCCTGCAGATCCAGATGCAGAACTCTCAGCTCCTTCTCCAGCACCATGTCTGCCTGCACGCCACCATGCTTCCTGCCATGATGATAATGGACTAAGCCTCTGAACCTGTAAGCCAGCCCCTAAAGTGTTTTCCTTTATAAGAGTTGCTGTGGTTATGGTGTCTCTTCACAGCAACAAGACCCTAACTAAGATAATGTCTGAGGGCTGCACTAATCCATGGGTAGGAAGATATGAATTTACAGGCAGTTTAATACTATGTCCATTTAGCATGATAGGAGTAGGTTCACCACTGTGGGCTGTAAGCTCCCCAACCATGGGCTCTTGGACAGAGTTTTCTCCAGTGGAGTGGGCCTTAAATCCAAGCAGAGAGCTGTTGTTTACCTCTGTAACATCTGTGCCAAGATAGTAAATTTTATGTGTATTTTGCTGCAATTAAAAAAAAAATGGAGAAAAGCATGTCATCCTGGGTGCAAAATCAAGATGTTCAGTGCAGCAACAAGCTCTCCATTAGAGAGGTGACTAGGAAGAGCCCCACTGTCATGTCAAAGGGCTGGGAATGCATCCTGTACCCAGGTTAGGCTTGGTGTGATAAACCTTCAGGTCCTTGTCCACTCTGAGGTTTGCAGCAATTTGGATCACTTTCCACCTTTCCATGGCATTAAAAGATCCTTGGCCTAGGCTGGGTAGATGGTGAAATAAAGTGCTTGCCATGCATGTGGTTCCCATTTCTTGAACCCATATGAAAGCATAAAAGCCAGCATGTGTGGAAACCTTCTGCTGGACTAGCCAGAATATGCAAATTCCAGGTTCAGAGAGCAACCCTGCCTCTGGAAATAAAATGGAGAGCAATCCAGGAAGTCACTTGTCAACTCTGGGTTTCTACATGCGCGCGCGCGCGCACACACACACACACACACACATCAAATACACATCCTTGAAAGAAAAGAAAAAAAAAGGAAGGAGAGAGAAAGAGAGAGAGAGAGAGAATCATGGACCTAAGTGAAATTCTCCAGGATGTGAGGGACTCTTACCCAGAGCTCCCTGCTCCCCTCCCTCCTGACTGTCTTCTTTCATAGCTCTCATCACTTTCAAATATTGCCATAGGGTCAGTTTTAGCTCAAGAGGTTATCATCAAATATTGCCACCGCTGACTTATTTATCTTGTTTATTGTTGTTTCTTCCACTCAGCCTGTGCTGTCCAATATGGAGGCCACTGGCCACAGGGGGCTTTTTGGTCATAGGAAATGTGACTAGTCTGAACTGCCACATACTATAAGACACACATCATATTAGGAAGACGAAGTGTTAGAGAGTGAATAAAAGATCTCATCTTTAATTTTAGTAAGATCACTCACAGAAGCCTATGTCTATAAAATTAATCTCGCCCAATTCTTACAAACCAGCTGCTAGGAATTTAACATGAGCTCTGTGTCCCACGATGATTTTCTGCTGGAGAGCATCACAATAGACTAGGGACTGATGGACAGTGGCCTGAGTGTCACATGAAGAAAGCCACCTGTTTGGGGGTGGCCCAGGAATAAGAATAGTCCTGCTCTAATCTCTAAAGGATTATAAAAAAACAAAGAAGTTAAAAATAATCAGTAGAACAACAAAGACTCCATGTGGCCCACAAAGCCCAGAATGGTTACTCTGGAACTTGGCAGGGAGCTCCCGTTGCTGTTGTCGTTGTAGCTAGGCTGTAAGACTGACCAAGGCATGGGCTTTCGTCCGTTCTGTTTTTCACATAGTAGGTATTCAGTAACTATTTGATAAGTGGATGGATGGCTGCAGTTCCCTGAAGCCTGCTGTTCCTGCTGCTCCCGAGAGCAGATGTGTGCCCAGGCCCCCTGTATCCTACCACCCTTCAGGACATGGGACCCAGCCATGAGCTGGGGGTGTCATCCTGGGGATGACATTTGGGCTTTGTACTGTCTCTTACCATCTGTTTTGAAGTCAGGGCCATTAGTGTCCCTTCCGGCTGCTGGAGCTTTGGGGCGGAGGATGTGGACAAGAACTCACCCACTCCTTGACCAAAGCAGGTGGTGTGAGAGAGAGGGTTCTGCGTGGGAGAGGGAGACAGGCCTTGCTGGGAAGGCAGGTTTGGAGGATTCAGTCTTCAATGTCAGATCTTCTCCTGGGGGAGTCTAGGAGCCTCTCTGTGGAAGGCAAAGTGGCTGGGGTTCCCGGAGAGAGTCTCAGTTAACACTGACCTGCCTCCCTGTGGTGCTGTGGCTCTGGTGGACTAGAAACCAGAACTTATCCATTATATAGCTTTTAAAGTAGGTTTTGTGTTTTGACTCTTTTGTGTTTAGCTTCTGTATCCTTTATAATAGTTATTTTTATTTTAAAATTTTATTTATTTTTGTTTTTTTGTTTGTTTGTTTTCGCTTATTTTGAGACAGCATCTCTTTATGTAGTTCTCGTTGTCCTGTGCAGACCAGACTGGTCTTGAACTCAGACATTTTCCTGCTTCTGCCTCCCTCGTGCTGGGATCAAGCATGTACCTTACTTATCTTACTTGTAATTCTTGTTTTGGTTGCTACTGTTTTCAGTTTTTGAGACAGAATCTTGCTACGTAGCCCAGATTTGAATTTTTGAGAAAGCAAGAGTTAGGCAGAGTTCCTGGTAGGCAGACAGACATGGAGAGGGGCCATGGCTAGGTAATGAAAATGGTCAATTTCCAAGACTACCCGCTTCTTCCTCACCCTCCTGACTTGAAACAAAAGCCTGGCAGCTTTGGTCTCCAGGAGTAGGTTCCTGGCTCAACAAGTTGGAGGCCTGCCTAGGACTGTCACACCAGTTGCACACCAATCAACCATCCTTTCTTTAAAGTAGGGAGGGAAACTCTCCCGGTGCTTTAAGACCCCAGCCCTCAAGAAGAGACTGGATTTCTAGGCTTTGCTGAGTCTTTTTCTCTGTGGTCTCCTCACCCATGAGAAATGCCTTCCTGCAACTTCTGCTTCTGTTTTCGGGGCTTGAGATTCCTCTACTGTGACCTGCTGCAGTTCAGATTTTTCCTGCCTTTTAATTCTTTAACTGGCAGAGAAAATGAACTTGACCAAGCCCCCTAGACTGTATTCTTTCAAGACTCCTAGACGGCATCACTTTCTGTCCTATCAGCTCAGTCCCAGTGCTAGACTTGCAGGTGTGGGTCAGCACACACCCAGTTTATAAACTCAGAAAGCCTGTGAGATGGCTGAGGGGTGAGGCGCTCTGCACAGCCTGACAGTTTGAATTTGATCACCCATGAAAGTGGAAGGGGAAAAGCAACTCCACTGATGAAAGAAATGGGTAATGTGGCATCCACCTTTTCTCACACAGCCCAGGGAGAGATTAAAAAAAAATCTGCAAGAAACGCTCAAAGCACAGGGCCAAGGAGGGCTCACTTGGGTGGGCGGAGGAGGGTCCAGTGGAGTTCTGGCCTTTGCAATCAGACTCTCTTTCCATGGGAACACACTTATCCTTTATAGAACCCATTCTCTCCTCTGTAGAATGTCTAAGAGGAATGGGGTTGAGAGGCTGAGTAGAGGCCCATAAAGGACCCTGGATGAGTGTCCACTGCCCCTAATTACTCAGAGTCAAGATGGCACCCATTGGCGTGGTGTAGGGAAGGTCTCCTTAGCCTGTTGAGCTCCAGCAATGCAGCTCCAGTGATTGGCAACTTCAGCATGAACGCCTCTTTGCTCCTGCCTCTCTTCCCTCTATTTGCTTATAATTTGTTAAATGGGCTGTAATGAAGGAGGAAAAAATCTGAAACAATTAAGTGATTTTATAGGCACTGAGCAAGGATGGGAGGGCACAGGGGCTGTGTCCACACCTGTGGGTAAATGTTCCGATGATGGCCCAGTGCCTGGGACCCTTCATGCCTCTTTTGGAAATTCCCATCGAATACTGAGTGTTAGGGATGGGGGAGGCAGCCTATAGGGAGACAGCTGGATTGCCAGTGACAGAGGGGATTTTATTCTCCACAAATCATCATGGGGAAACGAGGGTTTTTTTTTTTTTTCTTTACTTAAAAAGTTTTATTTGATTCTGGCAGTAGTGGCCCATGCTTTTAATCCTAGCACTCAGGAAGCAGAGGCAGAGGCAGGGAGGTTTCTGAGTTCAAGGCCAGCCTGGTCTACAGAGAGAAACCTTGTATCAAAAATGAATGAATGAACAAACAAACCAAAAAAATTATACACACACACACACACACACACACACACACACTTGTGTGTGTGTATATGTGCATGTGCATGCCTGGTGTCCTAGGGATGTCGGGATCCCTGGAAATGGAATGACAGATGATTGTAAGCTGCCATGTGAGTTTTAGGAGTCTCTT
Organism: Psammomys obesus; assembly: GCF_907164565.1. Classification (NCBI taxonomy): domain Eukaryota; kingdom Metazoa; phylum Chordata; class Mammalia; order Rodentia; family Muridae; genus Psammomys; species Psammomys obesus. The sequence goes on from NW_026596039.1 coordinate 18,062,079, forward strand.
CTACAAGAGCAAGCACCGTTTTAAACCACCAAGCCATCTTTTTAAAAGATATATTTATTATTTTAAAAATGATGTGTATGCGTGTGTGCCTGTGTGAGCTTGTGTATAGGTGGCCTCAGAGGCCAGAGTTCGAGATCCCCTGAGATGGGAATGGCAGGTAGCATGGGTGCTGGGAACCGGACCTGGGTCCACTGCAAGAGCACTAAGTGTGTTTTTTTTCTTTCTTTTGTTTTGAGACGGGGTCTCTCTATGTAGTCCTGGCTACCTTGGAGCTCACCACGTAGACCAAGAGGGCCTCAAACCCAGCCTCCTGGATGCTGGGCTTAAAGGCGTGTGCCACCAAGCCCAGTGCGGTGAGAGCTTTCACCCAGCCACCTAACTAGACTTCCTTTTAATTTGTCAGAAACATAGCTTCCATCCTGGGTGGTTCCTGAAGATGGCACAATGAAGGAGACCACCAAGCTCAGCTGGGGAAGGCGGCTAGGGGAGTCTCTCTGGAGGGGTGGCTTTGACACTTCAAAAAATCATCATACTTCAAGAACGGCGTCCCGTCCCAGATTCCCCCCCCGCCCCCGCCACACCATGCAGCATAGGCAGGCACCACTAAGATGAGTAAGCACGAAGCACGCGATGGGGAGATGGGAGGGAAAGAGAAGCGGAAAGGTCTGTGCACTGTGAAGAGAGGCAGAACCGAGGCTCTAGGGTGGAGCTGAACGGCCTGATGTAAATAGCCTGCCCTGCTACCTGCGGCCATGGTGGTGTCCCGGGCCATGCCGCTGCCGCCGAGGGCCATGCCTGGGTTCAAGGCCCTGGAGCAGCAGGTGTTTGTGTTGATGCCCGTGGCCGTTACACTAAAGACCATGTAGACACCCCTGTCTGGACTGCCACCTGCAGCCATGCTGACGTCTGAAGGCTGCACAGAGCTGGCCCTGCCCTGTTAGCGTGTATTTTTAAATATATTTTAATGGGGTTCTTATGCCTCTACCTCCCTTCTCCACCCCAATCTCCAATACCCCAACAGCAGCTAACAAAGAAAGAAGGTTAGTGGAAAAGGCTGGGGGTGTAGTTCTCTTTTAACTACTTCCTGCTGGTTAGGGTCGTTGGGTTCCTTGGGGCAAGTCCAACTTGTTTGTTTCAGGATATCTCCAACTTCTCATCAAGCTGCAACAACAACAATCAGGAGCAGCAGGGGGAGCAACAGTCACCTTCTTCCTTCCAGTGCCCCCCCGCCCCGTCCCTCTCTGGGCTCTAGCATTTGTACCCTCTCAGAGTCCCAGAATTAAACTATCTGCAGCTGGCAAAGACCACGCCCTTCTCAGAGCCCGCATGTGGCAAATAGCCTGCTGCTGTGGACAGTCTGAAGCAGCCCCAAATCTTACACCTGGGATTAAAACAAAAACATGTTTATATAAAATAACTGAGTTTTTTTTTTTTTTTTTTTTAAGACACCAAAGCTCCCATTATACCAGAGAGCTGGCCCTGGTGGCACAGGCTCAGATTCAAGGCTCTGAGTTCTCCCACCCCAACATCTATGACCTGCTGGAACACCTGAATCGACCAGGTCCAAAGCGGCAGGATCTCCGTGACACAGGGCAACAACAGGACATCTTCGAAGAGTCCTGATGAGGTTCCAGTATTGCTAGTGTAGCAGAAGCCAGAGGCCTGGAGCCAGACCAGTGACACTCACTGCAAAGAGCATTTGCAAGTAAAGACGTGTGGACAAAGGAGTGTACTGTGGGACACCCGAGGACACACCACAGCTTCCATGGAGAGATGTTTTGTTTTCCTTTTTTATTTTCTTTTGGAGTGGTGTTTGTAAGAGTACATGGTGGATATGGAGGGATGGGGAAATGAGCGGGATTGGAGTGTATGATGTGAAATCCACAAAAAAAGTCAAGAAAAAAGTTTTAAAAATTATTATACTTTATTCAGTTTCTGTTTTTATAGAGGGGTTATAGACATGACGTGTGTGTGTGTGTGTGTGTGTGTGTGTGTAGGTCAGAGGCCAAGCTTTGAGTGTTAGTTCCCTCTACCATATATGTCTCAGGGATTGAACTCAGATCTTCTGGCTTAGCAGTAAGCACCTTTTTATGCTCAACCATCTCAAAAGCACTATTTTTTTTTTTTAAAGCACTGATAGAGATCTAGTCCAGCCATTCGCTCAGTGTGACAACAGCTGGGGCTAGCCCCGTTGGCAGACTGGCATGCGCCAAGCCCAGGGTTTGGTCTCTGGCAGTGCAGGAGCCAGGCGTGGTGCCTGAAATCTCCACACTCGAGAGGTGACAGCAGGGGATCAGAAATTCGAGCTCATCCTCGGCTGTATGGAGCTTGAGGTCAGCCTGTGCTACAAGATCCTGTCTGAAGAAATAGCTCTGGGTCAGGAGCAGGGTTTGGGTGAGTGCCGTGCCGGTGAAGTGCTCTCCCAGCCATGCCACAAGGTTTTCAGGGCAGCGGAGCAAGAAGAGGTTCAGAGGAGAGTGTAGACGAAGCTGCAGGAGACGGAGCTGCACTCGAAATCCAGACCTCTCCGACCTAGAGGAGCATCTGCAGGGGCCGTAGGGGAGGGAGGTGCGTGGGAAGGATTTGAACGCTGACCTCAGAGTGGGAAATAATGTTTGCCAAGCCATGGGAAACTTTTAGGGGTGGGAGAGATTGTGCTTCAGTTTTGAGTGAGAAGCCTGTGGCTCAGGGGAGTGAAGGTCTTGCCCTGACTGAGAGCTGGATCGGAGCTCTGCGGCAGTCACCGCCGCCTTTGGTAACAGTGTTAATGACTCTAACTCACTTTAGTCCATTAACGGATCTTTATTGAGCTGGAGCAGGCACTCAGGAGTGCGTGGGTGTGAGCTGGTAGGCAGGCACCTTCAAGCCCTGCCCCCACAGGAGATGGCCATCTGAGCCTCCCCAGACATGCGTGATCAGAGGCTGAAGTGCTGCCCTCTGCTTCTGTCACCACCCCTGGGCTGCAGAGGCTCCAGGCACCCCTTAGAACTGGGGAAGCCTCTGTTCATGGTGTGGGCGTTGAAGTGTGCTCACCCAGGACACTTGGCACTAAGCTTCAGTCTCTTCCAGGGTTGCCTGCTTCTCCACCCCCATCTCCCGCTGCTGCCACAGGTAAGGCAGTGTCAGAGGGCAGGGGGAAGCCCAGGAATCCTGATGACGGTCCTCACAGAACTGAGAGCACAGAAAAGAGATGCTAACCAAAAGTCGTCCCAAGCTCAGCCTGGAATAGAATAATTCATGCATGGTCATTGAGATCTCATAACTATGCATGGACACACACACACACACACACACACACACACACACACACACGTCCATGGGGTTGGTAGGGAGCGCCACTCCACCATTCCTCTGGCCACATGATCGCCACGTGATCTTGACTTGTGAAGCTGGCAGTGCTAAAGGGATAGGAGGGGGACTCTGTCCTGCCTTGGTTCTGTTCCTGTTTCTGGCTGTTTCTGGTTGGCAGGGAGCCAACCCCCATCTGCAGTAAACCTCAGCTTTCTCATCTACTAGTGGTGTCAGATCTCTGCTTGAACCACCTCCTAGGGCTTTTCAGAAGGCAGAGCCAGGCAATCTCTTCAGTGGGTTTTCCGGATCCCTTATAGAGAAGTTTTGAGAGGCAGGAGTTGCCTGGGCTTTTGGGCGGCGTCCCAGGAAGTGCTGAAGTACTAATTCCAGTTCACAGGTGTAAAAACCAAGGCAGACCACGAGGACACTACTAAGACCTGTAGCCTGATCCCCAGGAGATGTCAGAGCTCTGTTCGTGGCTGCTTCTCCACGGCCTGGCTACCAAGGTGCTCGTTCCTTATTACAGTTTTGAATATTTTGTTTCCTTTTCTTTTCCTCCTCTTTTTGAAATATTTGAAACATCTTAACTCTGTAGCCTAAGCTGGCTTCCAACTCACAGCAATCCTCCTGCCTCAGCTGAGCTCAAAGGCTTGGGCCGCCAGGCCAAGCAGCAAGGCATTTGTTTTTATGTCTGTCCGTGGTGGCCTGTGCCGGCTGCTGTCCGCCGGTGAGCATCAAGCCGACAAGAGGCGCTGGCAGAGTGTGGAAGCTGTCAGCCGAGCAGCCGCCTGTGAAATTAACATGATATCAAAAGCGTCAATGTTTATTTACTGGAAATATCTGGACAGGATGCAGATCGGGCCTGCAGCTGGTGCCTGAGGGTGAGGGTCACCCCTGCTGGTCCCTCCGCAGCCACTAGGGCTCTGCTGGGAGAACCAAAGGAGTCGTGGCTGAGACCTCCCTCTCTTCCTCGCTCACTGAGAATCATGGCTTCGGGGGCGTTTGTCTTACCACGGTGTCAGGTCCAAGTGGACCCTGTGGGCCTTTCTGAAGCCAATGCTCTCTCGGAGACTAAAGAGTAAGAGCAGAGGGAACTCCTGAGCCCTGCATATCAACTTTTCTTTCTACCCCACCAGGCAGTGACTGCTAGTTTTGCAAGCTCCCCTAGCCTTAGCTGATTGGTCAGATTGATATCACCTGACTAAATTCAGCCAATGGGGGGCAGAGGGTTAGAGATTTGGTTAGAAACTGAGAGCTGCAGTTGTGGTTTGAGGACAATTGATGTGCACCGGAAACAAAGTTCGAAGATGTCTCCCAAAAGGAGACCCCTCTCCCACACAGATGGGGTTTCCATCTTGGGAGAGGGAAGGCTGGGGATTTAAAAATGTCTTTTCTTAAAAAAAAAAAAAAGTATTATTGCTAGGCGTGGTGGCACACACTTTTAATCCTAGCATTAGGGAGGCAGAGGCAGGCTGATGTCTGTGAGTATGAGGCCAGCCTTGGCTACAAAGAGCGTTCTAGGCCAGTCAGTGCCATACTGTAAGACGCTGTGACCAAAACCGCTATTGTTGTTGTTGATGGGGAAGGGGATGGCATATGCCGCAATGGGCATGGAGGTCGGAGGGCACTTTGTAGAGTCAGTTCTCTCCTTCCAACTTTACATCGGTTGTGGGGATTGGATTGCTTCCTCAGCAAACGTCTTGATTCATCCAGCCATCTTGCTGGCTCCAAAGACTGGCAGATCTTTCTGCGGCCCTGCTTCTAACGTTTCACTGTAATCCTACATTCATTCCAAGGACCCTGGCCCTGGGACAAATGGCTGAGGTGCCTATTGAACACATCCAAGTAAACCTGGCTTCCAGGCTTTCACAACATCCCTCAGCCCCTACCTGTTACAGGGCCCTCCGGCTGGTGTACCTGCCCCTACCCTAAACTTCTCTTTCCCCTAGCTGCCCTTCCCTAGATAATCCAACAATTTGGGCTACCTGGCCCTTTGTCTACTTTCTTTTGGGCCTCCTGGCTGCTGCACCTCGTTCCCCTCTCTCCCCTCTCCTTTCCCCTCCCCTGCTCTTCACATGGCTCAGGGTCATGTTCACTCTGGACTCTCCCAGGTGTCTCTGACTTTGCCTATGCTCTCCCTTGTATCAACAATAAACTTTTCCTCCACCATACCCAGGAGCAATCATATTCCTTCCCTTTCCTTTTATTTCCCCTTTCATTCATCTGGTGCTGAAACCTGGGACCAGTCATGCTCCTTTCCCTTTTCATTTGTGTTTTTCATTCAACAGCAAAGTCAGGAATTCTGCTGTAGCCTGCAGACCTGGAGCCCGCTGAGAGCCAGGCTCAGGGGACTACAGAGGAAAACAGAACCGATGTTTCAGTTCTTGTAGGAACGTTTCCTTGTTGGCCTTTGCTCCTCCCGGAATCTGTGAATTGGAGGCAGGACTTACTGTGTGATTCACACACCTTCTTCAACCGAATTTAAAAATCCCAGGGAAGGGTTCTGATGAGCTGTGTGTGGTTCAAGCAGCACGGTGATTCTCAACAACAAGAATATGTGGATATGATCAGTTCAGTGTGGATCAGGTGCCCTCTCATAGGCCAGGCTTGTCCAGGGCAGGGGTCCTATCAGACTTCATTTGACTACTCACCCCAGGTGGCCACAGGAGGGGAGGCGTATCTCACAGAACCAGGGACCCGTGACCAGGCAGACAGGGCTGTCCACTCTGTTTCTCCAGCAAAGGAATGGGGGTGGGGTGAGATCAGGACGGGAGGAGGACCATAGAGAGCTAATGGGCCTCCATTGCTGACAAACGCACAGCGACGGGTGCAGAACTGGTACTGCCCCTCCTTTGCTGCAGGGAGGTTCCCAGGGCCGACTTCCCTCTATGATTGGATCGCATCCCTAGTGTGCTGATGGAGTGGGAAAGGTCCTCTGCAGGTGTTCTGATCCCGTAGGGTGGGGCCTGGCCTGGGAATCTGGATTGTCACCACACGTTCTAGAGCTGCTTGGATAACACTAATTTAGGTAATGAGGGTGAGCCTTTTATGTGGCATGAATGAGACCAGAGGAGCGTATATCTGCAGTGACAGACTAGGCATGGGGAAGTGGCTGGCACTGGCTTTGAACTTTGTCTGCACATTCCAAATACCTGGGGAATCAAGGTTGTACGTGTCTGCCTGGGACTTCAACAGGCAGCTGGAGCTGAGCCACCAATTTTGGGGGGGGGTCATTTTCATTCTACCTACATTCCTACTTCAAGACCTCATCCTTCCCACAGCCCAGAAGAGGACGCCTTCCCTGCCTCCTGGTCCTGTCCTAGCTGGTTGGACCAACAGTAGACACTTGACCTAATCCTGTCCTGACAGCTCCCTCTGGGAGTCTACAGCTAAACACGGAGGCTGGTGAGTTGTCCCTGGGGGCTGGGGAAGCTGCAGCTGCCATCTCAGGCTAACAAGCTCAGTCATGCATCCCCTGACAGGACAGCTGAGCTAGCCACCTCTACCAAGAGGGACAGGTGACACGAGCTCTGTGCAGACACAAATGAAGCCAAGGGGAAAGAGAGGAAGCACACTCCTGTCCCTGTTCAACTCAGCGGACTGGGCATTCCCCACCCTGTCCCCAGCCTCTGTTCAACAGGAGCCCCTTCCCGTTCCACCCCCACTTAGATGGGCTGGTGATCTAGCAGTCAAGCAGTAAGGGGACACTCGGCCCTGGTGGTTAACATACAGAGCCTGGGGCTCTTACTCCATTTCCTGAAGGGCACCAACTGGACACATCTCAGGAGCCTGGTACTCTTCCTAGACATGGTATCCAAGTTTGCCAACAGTCCCATAAGGGGGAGCCATGATCTTCATTTCTTTTTTTTTTTTTTTTTTCTGAGAAGAGCGGTAATATGCCTCAGGGTGCCTGCAGATTAGTGCAGAGCAGAGGCTTAAACTGATGTGCCAAATCACTTCCAACCGATCTCACCAGAAGCCAATTATGTAAAGCAGGGCTGAGGGCAGATCCTGCTGTGATAAAGGAGTGGGGGGCTGCTGCTTGCCTGTCCCCCAGAGTGAGATAGGACGTGAGAGCAGGGGCAGGGGACTGACCATTGAGGAAACTCCTTTGGGCCTGTGTCCCCAGAAGGTAGCAGCAGTAGAGGAAAAAGCGTTGGGCACATATATGTACAAGGCACTCAGGACACGAGAGTTATGGTCCCTTTGATTGATTGTGGCCCCAATCCATAGCTGACTGACAGGCCACAGAGCACTCTGTGACCCTTAGGCTGCTCCTGTGTGAGTCTTCACAGTGTTCCCACTTCTCCCTTAACAGAGAGAGTGTGTGTGCACGCGCATGTGAGTGTGTTAGGCCAGAGGTCAACTTTAAGGTCATTCCTCTGGAGCCATGACCTCGTTTTTTTGAGAGAATGTCTTCATTGGCTTGAGTTGTAAGATTAGGCAAGGAATCAGCCTGTATCTGGGTTACAAGTGTATCGTTTCAGGGTGTGTGTGTGTGTGTGTGTGTGTGTGTTGTGTGTTCTGGGCATTAAAATCAGGACTTCATGATTGCCTAGCAAGTCCTTTAGCAACTGAACTATTTTCCCAGTCCTCTCCCTACGTTTTTCAATGTTTCCCGTGAGCCATTGGCTGCTCCTGCCCTGCCCTCCCTCTAGGCTTCCCAAGGGTAGGGACCCTGCTCGTCGTGTTCTTCCTAACAGCCCCTGTGCTTCTCTGTGACTGGTGGAAGCAGGTGTGTGGTGGGAGAATAGGTCCAGAGCAAGCACTATCCCATTTTCCAAATGGGGAAAAGCCAAGGAGGGGAGGCTCAGCGGGGTCACATGGGAATATCATCAGGGTGAGCTAGTACCTGGCTGTGGCCCATCCAGAATGCAGATAGACACCGACCGTCCCGGAAAGGTGTACAAATCCAGACAGGATGGGGGGGTGGGGTCTAAAGCCTCATCGCCTGCCTAGGTGGGGAACAACTTCCCCTTCCGGCGGGAGCAGGTGAGTCCTCCCAGAGCTGAAGGCAATGGGCCATGAAATAGAGAATGTGCTAGCCTGCAGAGCCCTGCCCAACAGCCTGGTAGGAACCATGCTTGTTTTTAACGCAAAGGAGAGCCTGTCGTTTTAACGTAAACGACAGCCAGGACTGCTAATTTCACCCCAATGGGACAAATCTCTCTTTTGGGTAGGGCACCTGGCATTGGGACGGCTCTGACTCTGTGGCAGGGACAGACCCTCCTCAGGCGCCTAAGAGTCTCTTGCTTTAGGGGCCCATGCATGTTTTGCACAAAGACTCGGCACTGAAAGCTGTGGGAATCTGCATGAATCACAACAGTAGGGGCAAACATTTATTGGCCCCTTCTTCTGTGCCAGACCAAGCTCGAAGGGCCTCAAAGGCACGATCTAATTCACTCCTCACAAGCTGAATGGGCAGCTTGCCACAGTCACACAGCTGGCTGGTGGCAGAGCCAAGATTTGGACCCAGATCTCTTGGCTGCAGACCCTGTGCTCTTAAATGCCTGCATTCAGCCCAACTTCCTGATATGTTACATTTCAATGGGTCAAAACTTCAAGGTCTGGTCTCACCTGGTCCCCATGTCGGCAAATCCAAAATCAGGGGATTCATCTGTGGAAGGGCCTAGACCATGAACTGAAGCTTGCCGTTAAAAGTGTGTGTGTGTGTGTGTGTGTGTGTGTGTGTGTGTGTGTGTGTGT